>NC_092814.1:205785300-206085300 GCF_023375885.2 Dermacentor andersoni
GTGTCGTACTCATCTATACCTACATCTCTCATCAACACTCTTCCCTCGACAAGCGTTCGTCCTCAGGAGACAGACAGCGAACAGCTACAGGTGACGAGGCGTTCCTCGTGTCATCAGCTATTGCTGATACCTCGCCACTTAAACAATCTTCAGTTCATTTAGAGTCCAACGTTGCGTTGGATCTACATGCCGTCATTTTATTTCTAGATTGAGGCATGAACAAATTAGCAAAGTTTAGAGGGTAGGCCTTTTTATTATCACGTGTAATTACGGCACTTAGTCGTAACGTCTTTGTTGCGTTATAGCTGAATTTCGGTCAGGATTAAAACAGAGCTATAACGCCGTAGGAAAGTTACAAATAAGTGCCGTGGATATGCATGCTACAACAAGGGCTGCTCTCCACGTTGCTAATTGAAAGTTGTTAAAATTCAAGCCACTTTTTGAAACATCTTCTTTTTTTCAGCCCATTCAGTTAAGCTAGTGCGCTGCAGTAAAATTATACAAATTGTCGCAGGGCAATGTCCACCTAGTCCTAGTTATGGTGCTGGATGGAGCTTTTGTACCGGGAGAAATTAGGATTTTATTTGTGGTTGGTTACCTGCTGTGACACCCTTTCGAATAAGTGATTTTCGTACGCACTCTTAACGCGACGTCAGGGTACTGGACCATTATTGTAATACGTTGAATTGCATTATTGGAATCAAGTGTTTTGTCTACGCAAAATACTCTGTAATAATTTTTTTTAATCTGGTTTCGTCACTTGTAGCACACTTTCAATTATAAGCATGAACTTACAATTTCGTTATTTCTTTGGAAATGTACGCCTCAATTGCACACCAGACTCAAACTCAAGAGGAACATTCAGCGCGGGTGCTCCTACCTAAATACATGTAAAAGAAGAATTCCCTTTTCTCGGCAACCGCTGCCCCCAATTCGGCGAAGTTTGTTGCATTTAAAAGAAGAATTTTAAATCTAGTGACTGTTGGTTCCGAAGTTTTTATTAATGTCGTCATTTTTTTTATTTATAGATGGCAACAATCGATTTTCAGGAAACGAAACTATCAAGTTCACAACTCTGTAACTCAGCAATCAAAAGGTATATCACAACTGTGTGAATTGTATCTAACAGTAGATTTAAAGCGGACGAAATTTATACGTTACACATTAATCTAAAAAATAGTAATATGGAAATACGGCTTTTACAAAACCCTTGTACACAAAGTAACCAATTCACGCAAGATATAAAATGAGACATCAAATTTGTCCGCTTTTAATGGTGTAGTGGATGCCGTTTACAGATCCGCGATATCTCTTCTTGATGGAGAGCTATTACTTTGCAAACGTCGTGATTGTATGTTTTTTTTTTCAAATTTTCGAATTTTCGTATTTTTTTTTTTTTTTACAATGTTCAGGCCATAAATCGAAGTTCCGCTTCCAACAGTCACTACAATGTAGCTTTCGCGCCCAAATGCAACGAATTTAATTAATATTGGGTACTAGGTGCGAACACACACAGAAACAAGGAAGGAGACGGGACAGAGAGACGGAGAGAGTGACGGGGCGGGAGGCGCTCTGTCCCGTCTCCTTCCTTGTTTCTGTGTGTGTTCGCGCCTAGTACCCAAAATGAATGGTGATAAAATTGTGATACAATTGTGATACAAAGCTTTATTGGCCAGTTGCCTGCTTCTAAGCTAACGTACTACGCTTTGTGGATTCAGTCCCACGGTTTGTGGAAGAGGCGCGGGAAAAACAGAGAGGTCCAAGCGAAGGCCCAGTGCCCTTATTCACATCGCAGCTTGGCCCATATTCACAGAGGCGTTCGTAAGAACAGGAGACCGTCAATCGGTTGCCGGGGGCCTAGTCAGTCTGCTCAAACCAGCTTTTTGTCCCGGTAATAATTTCTATACTGTACTGTAGAATAAATAATCTTATTGGCTTCGATTATTAGCCAGAATAGTCGACCTAATGGCAAGCATTTCTAAGAAACAAGAGTTTTCTGAGCCTCTTCTACGCTAGCGAAGTTCGTAAGATGTGGGCTTGTAGCCAATTCTGAAAACAAGCATATTCTAGGAGCAGCCCCTATCTGGCTGGCCGATGACGAAAAGTTTTGTGAATACAGCTACCAGGGCCCACATTCATAAAACATTGCTTACACTAGAGCTACACTAAACAGGTGCCCGCTTGTATTATTATTAGCCAATTATTGACGCACGCTACAAATTAGGCACAAACAGTTCTTACGAACGAACGAAATGCCTTGTGTACCAGTCCCGCGAACCCACCTTAATAAAGTAGAGTTCTTTGTTGAGTGGCTTTTAAGAACAGGTACCGACAAGTACTACTAGCCAACATATTAGCGATCGAAGGTGGATGAACAGTTATGCCAACGAAAAGCTTTGTGAATTTGACTCCCGGTTTGCAAAGCTCTTTGTTCAGAAGAACGCTAAGCAAATTCCTGCTAATAGTGCCAGCGAACGGACGATTGGGAAGTCATGGGTAACCAAAAGCCGTTCATATACTCACGAAAAGTCTTGGAAATAGAGACACGTGTTCAAAACACCTTCTTTACGTAAAGTAATTTTTCTTGGTATAGACCAGGAACTGATGGTCGCTGTTGACTTGATAACGAGGTGATCGCCCAGGCGATGGCCAGTCGCGGAAAGCACTAATGTAAAAGAAGCTTTGCGAATGCGGACCCAGGTGTGGCGATACAAGAAATAAAGAGTTAGGCCTACTCCCCGGTTTGGCCTTGGTTTGAATTCTCGAAAACGTAGTTCGCGAAAAAGATAGCATAGAACAAAATAAACTAGCACCCTTAAAGTGGCGTCGGCGCCGACGTTCGGCAAACTCAGCCTTCAGTACAGCATTCATCACACAGAATAGTTATACGTAGTTGCTTCACCAGGTGATGTTGCTCAAATCAAGGCCACATTGCGCAGTGTCTGATGTAAAGTGAAGCATCATTCTCGCAGGCGGAAATCAGTTGTTTAATTAATCCATTACACTCTAAGAAACAAAAGCTTCCACAGTAAACCTCCGAAATGTAAGCGGGTAGGCTCGTGTTCAAGAAGTAGTTAGTAAACAAGACCGGTTTGTAAGAACAGGCGTTCGCCAATCTTGACATACGATTTGTGAAATTGGCCAGACAATAAGTAATACGTCTTGCCTAAAAAAACTTTGTCAATTTGGCCCGTGTTACAAGAGTACACGCACATGAAAAAATAGCGTTTTCATGGAAAGTCAGGGTTTTCTGGCTGATTCTTTACACAGGTAAGGCTCTGTTATGTTAACTTTATCATCTCAGGAAAGTGATCATGAACAGCAAAGACGCCTATGGTTAACTGTAGTTCACGTCAGCGTGTCATTGTCTCTGCATGTGAATACTGATTTAATGTTATCTCCTTATTACCGATGGTGTCCTTCACGCTAATATATGCAGGACGAGTGATAGCGACCTTTCCCTTGCTGCAAAAATGACAATGGGAGTACTTACTGTTGTCGAAAAATGAAACGTGAGTGGGTCGGTAAGAAGACAAAGCGGAATTGGGAATAGCCATGCTAGTAACCACCCTCCGTGTCTCTGTATGAACCTGGCCAATGCAACAATGAAAAGAAAAATGCAAAAATATTTCCTACGTCTCGGCTAGCGGCTGGCCTTTATAATGAGCCTTCAGTGACAAACGGGCCACTTATCACTTTTAAGCAGGGGCTGCAGATATCATCGTATGAGTTGCTGAGACAATTGCGTCATATTAGCTCTCGTGACTCAAAGCATATCTATACGCGCTGCCCAAGAAGTATATAACTGGACGCTGTGTGTCTTTGAGATCATTCTTTATAAAGGACGGTCACCGTGCGAAAGGTCCGATGACATATTTAGCTCGATTTTAATAGCGTCTCTGGATATAAAAACCAAGAAACGTCGTTTTCCCTTCATTAAAATCCATCAACCAAAGCATCTCGGTCTTTATGAGCGCATTATAACTTTACCGCTCGCGCTTGATTTCTCCATGGCAGCATAATCGGTTCCATAATCGTGATATTTGGCTCAGTAAACAAAATCTTTCGCTACAACTTTCAGATCCAAATGCCTGTGTTTACATGCTGCGACGTAATTCTTAACATCAACATTTCCTGTACAATAAATCTCGACACCTACTGCAAGCATCCAAAAGGCCGAAAGTAATCAAGCAAACAAAACTATCATAAGAAGCACAGAAACAACCAGCAATAGTATGTGTACTGCTGATTGCACGGAGTGCCGCTTTACATATGGATATGTACAGCCACAGTTACAGATGCTGCGATGTAATTTCTAACATTAAATTCTCTATACAATGACACTCGACACTTACTGTAGGCAACCAAAAGGCGGAAACAAAGAAAGCAAGCAAACTCAGCTATGAAAAGAAGCACACTAACAAGAAGCAATATGGTATATCTATCATGTGTTGCATGGAATGCCGCTTCACTAATGTCTATGTACAGCACAGCTACAGATTTTTTTTTATCAGTACGTCTATCCCATAGTTGCTTGTCTCTTACACAGAATACGTCATTTTGGGAATGTGTAGAAGGCCAATTGTTTGCACAATCTGGACCTGAGTTCTTCCGCAGTCAATTACTGAACCGTTGGTAGAAAGCTTGCTCGCGTGTTTTGTTATTCTCGGTTCGCAGCTGCGTTGTTACGCTTGACACACAGCTTACACCAAGCAGAGGCTCAAGGCTTCGTACAGCGCTTTGTAGTCGCTTGTAGCCACGAAATCATCACTTGCCACGCACCAAATTAGGACGGTAAAAGTGAGCTCCACTGACGAAGTCGTCTCGGGGCCAGTGCTGACACCGTCAGGCTCTCGAGCAACGACATATGTCCGGCCTAGGTTTAACCACAACGAACGACTCCCTGCGTAGCTGAATCATGCGCAGGCTGGACGTTAGAGTGTCTGTCTTCGTGACGAGGAGAGAGCGCCGGCGCATGCTCTTGGTGCTGCGAGGTCGGCAGCGAAGCATATTCTGCAGGGCCTCTTTGACCTCGAACATGCGTGCCGCGTAAATGAACGGGTCTATGAGGCCCTTGGAGATGATGAGCGCATTGGTGAGAATGCCGAGAGTCATGCGCGTTCTCATAGGCAGGTCGTAGATTGGCAAAGCGCAGTCAGTGCAGGTTAGGACGATGAATGCAACGGCAGGCATCCAGCCGACAAGGTACGTGCCCAGGATCCAGAGCGTCGTATAGGCAGCTTTGACATTGCGGTTTAGCTGCCGAGCCGATGGGAAGTTGACCAGGCCCGCCCGGTGGCGCCGTATGATGACAAAGATGTGAGAGTAAATGAACGTCATGACGACCAACGGTGACGAGAAGAGCGCAAGCAGCGTGAGGCTGAAGGCGCGGCCACGCACGAAGTCCACCTGGACGCAGCCGGGCGACTGAAATCCCTGGCCGGGAACCGAGGCGAAGTAGACGAGGAACACGAGCACGGGAAGTGCCCACAGCGCGGCGATGGCCAGCTCCGAAGATTGCCGTGTGACCATGGCGGCATAGTGGAGGGGCCGCAGGATGCCTACGTAATGGTTCACGGCGAGCGCAAGCAGGTGGAACGCGGACGCCAGCAGGCCCGACAGGCGAAATACCTCGAGGACGAGCACTATGCAGTGCGCCTGGGAACCCAGCGAGACTCCGTACACGGGCAGGTAGCTGTTGAGGACCAAGCCGGTGGCCAGCAGCAGGGCCGAGTAGGCGTCGGCGAATGTCAGGGAGAGGCTGAAGCAAAGCGTGGGTGACACCGGCCGCCGCAGCCAGCGCAGCGAGAGCAGCACGCCCGCGTTGAAGACGAACGCCAGCGAGCAGCCGACAAGAAGCACGGGCACGGCGATCGCGTACACGGCGCGCTGGTCTTCGCCAAACGACCAGCGCGGGACGGAGCCGTTGCTCTCCATAGCGTGGCCACGAGTGGTCGGTCGGTCGGAGCTCCGTGAACCCAGTCGTCGGTGTGAGCGGGCGGCGGCGCTCGCGTCTTCGAAGCCGTGACGTCGGGTTCGCGCTCGCGCGGGTGCCCGCCGCGGGTTGGGTGGTGACGGGCGCCCCGTGTGCGCTGCGCTCTCTCGCACTCAGCCGTTTGTGGAACGGAAAGCGCGGCCTTGAACACGTATATCATTGTTTTTGAAAAGCAGCACCTGGCTTAATTCAACAATTAGCCGCGATTTTTTGCGCCCATCAGCGCCCTGTCACACCTTGTTATCTGCACCAGCCTCGCAATTGCACCAGCCTTTGCAGCTTTACGTGCCCTGTTAATACGCTCAGCTATATATTTTACGACATGCCCTAGCAAGACATAAACCTCGATCCAGAAGACAAATTATCCGTGCTCTTCGTCCCTGGAGTTTTAATTTTTACGCCCTGTTTGCTATTGAAATATTATGACGCTGTGCAACTGACCAAATCCCCCACAATGCATTGTTTATATAACACTCATTCCACGTAAAAGCAGGTATGAAGAAAATGATCAAGAAGTGTGAGCGGAAATTGTGACGTCGCCACTCCGTTTTTTCTCGAAACTGTTAATTGAAGTATATCAACACTATGCAGCTCACTGAGTAGTCCTTACCCTTCTTGAATAAAAGAATTTATTTACTCATTAGTTCATCCCTTCATTGGTTCAACCATTGACGTCTGTACGACGTGTTACTGCATCGTTCCAACCCACGGGACGAAGATACAGCGGTAACGTGTTGCTTCAAGGATCGCGGACGATGATTTTCAGCAGCTGTATATGTCACTTTATCCAACCGAAAGCTGAATCGACGGTTGCCTTTATTCAGCATAACGTCGGGATCCTCCGCTGACTAGCAGGAAACACGCATGCATATTACGTCGGTCGGTAGTTACTGGAAATGGATATAATCACAGGGCCGTCGTAATGCGATCGAGGCATTACGCTAAAAGGTCACATGTCCTGAATTTCCGGAAGGCATGCGGAAGTGCCACATACACGATAAGTCTTGTTTCTGCAATGACTGCGTTTCGCGCACGGAGCGAGTCAGAAAACCTCGCGATTAGACGTAAGCTTCTCATTTACCAACCGACGTAGAGAGGTCCTTTACTCCTTGGTCTGGTAAAATAAATGTTAAAACATAAAAAAATGAAAGCTCACTTATTGCGGATGCTTTATCCTCCTGTCTGAGAGCTTGTCTTATACGAACAACAGTGTCCCTAGTTTGTGTCTAGCTTTTATATTGTCCATTGTTGCAATTTAGTAACCGTTTCTCTCGCAAGGAAATGTCTCATGAAAAGAGTAATTATCTCACACGAAAAAAAAAACATTTTACTTGTAGAACACGGTGATGCGTGTTATAATAATTAGTCTATTCGCATCATATAGCATTTCGCGATACCGGTGTCAAAAGCTGGTGAAAGCGACAGCTACACGCAGAACTTCGTCATGAGACCTTGCCAGTATAGATACTCTGTTTCCTTGTTCAGGTTCCTATTCCCCACGCATGATGCAAACTACATTAATAATCGTGCCAACCTCTCTGCCTTTCCCTTTGCTATTTTGCCTCTTTCTCTATCTTGGTAGCACTAGTCAACATTCCTATTCAAAAAGGACGCGCATAAGATCCGTCAGCGCATCCAATTTTTCTATGCATCGATGCCCCCGAGGTCGCGGGATCGCACGAGGTCGAGGTCGCGGGATCCAATCCCGGCCACGGCGGCCGCATTTCGATGGGGGCGAAATGCGAAAACACCCGTGTACTTAGATTTAGGTGCACGTTAACGAACCCCGGGTGGTCGAAATTTCCGGAGTCCCCCACTACGGCGTGCCTCATAATCACAAAGTGGTTTTGGCACGTAAAACCCCATAATTAATCTTTTTTTAAGTTTTCGCAGTGAGCCTGACTATGAACATCGCTTAACTTGTGCATTTAATTTCAGCTATATGGCTCGGCATCTCGTCGCTGACTCACCGCAGTTAAATTAAATCAGGGGTTTTACGTCCAAAACCTACGATATGATTATGAGGCACCCCTTAGTGGCAAATTTAGAGTGATTTTGACCTCCTGGCGTTCTTTACCGTGCACTTCAGCACACGAGATGTCGGCTTCAGCACAGCGAAATGTGTCCGCTGCGGTCGCGATTGAACTCGAGACTTCGAGCTCAGCAGCGCAACGTCATAGCGACTAATTAAGCTACCCCGGCGATTCTCCCCGAAACTGGAGTTTTCTTTCGGCAATAGGTTATGGTGGCTAAGCTTCGTGCATTTACATACACAGTGCTCCTTGCTTGCGCCAGGATAAGCTACAATACAGCTCCAATACATGACAGTAGCTATCTAGTACAGCTCGAAGTAAACGCTGGTATAATTCGACAATTCTTTTTCTTTGATTTTATTCCTTAGTTATCCACTACTGACGATCCAACGATTCCTATGTTAATGTACACGGAACGCCTGTTGGACCTCTGATGAAGCGTTTAAACAAAGAGAATTTGAAATAAGACATTATACAGGCCAAGGTCAAATGCGTGGGTTTCTGAGCCAACAGTGCCTCCATGAACGCAAATTTTCTCCTTTTATATCAGTTAAATAATAAGGGGATGTATAATGCTGGTATATGGACAAAGCTATACTACTCCGAAGGCGACGATAACTGTAGTAGAGGCACTATATATTTCAGAATACCAGCCGTCCAATCGCAATAACCAATATATCGCAACGGGAACACGAAGTGCGTAATCAAAGAAAAAGATGAGAGATGAATTTTGCTGCAACTTCTCATCGTCATCATCATCATGCTATTTATTTCATCCTCATCATCATCAACTTTCTTTATGTCCACTGATGGACGAAGGCTTATCCCCGAGATATCTCATTACCCATGCATTCCGCCAGCTGACACTATCCTATGCCTGTAAACTTATTTTATCACGCCACCTCACATGACAAATTATTTTATTTATTAGGGCGAAAGCCTTACACGGCTCATGGGACGAAATATCCGGTGTCCAGCTTTACGCGATCCGGCGTTATGGCACCAAAATTCATAAGGAGTCGAACCCTCGACCTTTGGTGGGAGTCAAACTCACTATTTGTGGTGTTAAATAGGACGAACTTAATTAAGATGCATGACCTTTGGAAGGAGTCGAGCCCACCACCTTTGTGGTAATTAGGGCGAATTGGGCCATCATTCTTTAAGAAGGCGTGAAGCCAAGGGGAAGAAGAAGCGCAAGCACGACCTGTGGTGTTAAGGCTAACTTAACTAAGGTACAGTTAATATACAGTAAATAAGGCACTAAAACTCACGACATTTGGTGGGAACCAAACCCACTGAGGGTATTCCATGGAGTTTTCCAGGGGGGTATAAACACCCTTGGAAAACTCCATTCACACACACTATTTACGGAACGCAAAGGCTTAGCTACACATTACCAAGCACTCTTAACGCATATGAGCAGCAAGACATTGAAATCAAAACACTAAACCCCACCAATGTAGTTAGCTGGTTTTTGTAACTGCGCATTCCTTAAATTGTATTCCTTTATATCATTGTTTTCACTAAGCATAGAAGTACGATGCCAGTTTGTCTTCTCTTACTTTATTATATGCAAAAATGATCCTATATGTACTATTTTTCGTACTGGTGTATAATAATTATTTGCTTTCGCTTGAGTGTTTACCCTGTCACTTTAATTATTCACTTTTTGCTTGTATAATTCTCTTTTTGCTTGTATATTTACCCTGTCATTGCTCCTACAGGATGGGCGGTGCTTAGTCAAGCTGCAGTATCCGCAGCTTTTTCGCCGTCTCCCCTTTTTCACAGATGTTTTTGTTTGGTGAAAATAAAACACTGACTGACTGACTGACTGACTGACTGACTTGGTGATATGGGCGAACCGGCCATATCTCCCAGTTCGATTCCATTTGCCATCGCGAACGTCGAGAGACGAACCCCCGCCCTTTGGCTGGAGTCGAACCCACGACCGTTGCTGTTAATTAAGGGGAAGTTAATTAAGGCACTCGAACCATTCGTACCCGCCGTGGTTGCTCAGTAGCTATGGTGTTGGGCTGCTGAGCACGAGGTCGCGGGATCGAATCCCGCCCACGGCAGCCGCATTTCGATGGGGGATGAAATGCGAAAACACCCGTCTACTTAGACTTTCGGTGCACGTTAAAGAAGCCCAGGTGCTCCAAATTTCCGGAGTCCCCCACTACGGCGTGGCTCACAATCAGATCATGGTTTTGGCACGTAAAACCCCATATTTTTTTTTTCGAACCGGTTCAACCCCCAATGTTTGGTTGGAGTCGAATCCATAACCTTTGGTGTTAATTAAGGAGAAGTTAATTAAGGCACTCGAATTAGTCGAACATCTCGACCTTTGGCCGGACTTAAGCCCACGACCTTTGGGGGTAATTAAGGGGAAGTTAACTTAGGCAGTCGAGCCACTCTAACCCCCAACCTTTGGTTGGAGTGGAACGCACAACCTTTGGTGGGAAAAAACAATAGGAAGTATCACCGCATTAGAATGAAAATGTGAAGTAATGTAATGAATTTCTCGTGAGCGGGCAAGCTTTCCCCTTCACCCTCTTTAGCGTATGCTAAGGTGACTCGACTTTCACTTAAAGGGGGCCCTGAAACAGTTTTTTATCGAAGGTGAGAAATGCATTGGAAGCTAAAATAGACTATTTCAGAAATACTTTGCAGCAAGTACTTGAATGCGTTCAGCAGAAGCAGAGCTATTGGCAATCAAAGATAACCTTTGATACCCTTTGCGGTGCTTCCAGTCCTTCTTCAATGCCTTGCACTGCGAAGGCTACGGCGTAGTGGGGCGTGGCTACAACGCTCCGCTTACCGAACGTCACCGTGGCGCGCAATTCAAATTTGATTTTGGACGTTCATGTAGATGCCACTATTTCCTCTTTTCGCTCCTGACGCACCAAAAGCCCAACACGGTTAACTTCAGAGAGCCGCAAATAGGCTCAGCAAGCGGGCTTGCCGCAGTGCCTCGTGGCATGCAACTGTACTGCTTATGCCCAGCATTTGCTTTGTGCACGACTGAGCTCTAGTGCGCTCTCGCGCTCATGTACTCCAGTCTGGCCATGCTACGCGGTGCTGACCAGCTTTGTCCTGCACCAACTTGACCCACGCATAGTAGCCACGTCCACTTGCGTCCAACGCTGGAGGAGTGGCAACGGAGGAATGGCTCATCCAGTAGTAGTGGGTGTGCGAATACAATCTCATTGTGACGCCGTTTCTCACTTTGTAAACATGGTCTTCTTTTTTTTTCTGATGACACTGCACTCACGTGCTTCTATAATCCCAAAGAAGCAGTAACGTAGTTTTGCTTCGTTTCCGAAATTGAGGACTGTTGCGGAGGCTCTGTTGCGATACGGAAATAGGCAGAATAGAGGCTATACTGCAATGTACGCAAATGTTAGGCGGAACCTGCGCGGCCTATACTCTAAAGGTCCAAGACCTGCACGGGCGGTGAACTCTGGAATGTTTAACTACGACAAAGTTGGGTATCTCCTGAAACGCTTTTCCGAGGGTGTTTATAACTTTCTCATTCGTAAATTTAGAGACATTAAACTCCGTGGCCAATGTCATTAAACACTGTCGCACGATCGCACAACTTAGGACGAGGCATCTCGTGCTAGAGTTCGGCAGGCAAGAGCTGCCTGCACTTGCACGTGACACACTCGACTACTTATAAAGCGCTCGCCTGCCTCAATTTGTAGAGAATACAGTGCTGTGAATTTCTGCTTTTCCTTTCTCGACGGGGTGTCGAGGACTACTGAGTCGGCCCGAGACCGCTACACCCCCGTCCTTTTCACTAAGGCCCGACTTATGATCGATGTACCGTGCTTCAGTGGGATACAACTAGTACTTATCACAATGAGAATCGACTTGCCCATCACCCCCAACGACCCAAGATGGTTATAGAGGAGCATGTCATCAACCGTAAGCCCTATGCGTTAGCATTGAAGTGTCACAAGACATGTCTCGATTTTGTCATTGACACCGCCACTCGCTAGGAGCACTACATCCGAGCGCAGTTTGGCACTGACAGCTACCCGTCAGTATCATTGTCCTCAGCGGCGCCGCCCTTCACCATCGCAGCGGATGAGCTAGTATCCGTCCTCAACGGAGGTGAGGTCGTTAGATGGGTCTGCTCCTACTACGAGGATTGAAATGACAGTTCATTGACGACACATCCCTGATGTCTTTAGTTACCACAGTGCAACTCTGTCTGTAATGAGTCTTGCTTTCAAAGACTTCCTCGACCGCAAAGTATGTTCTCTTGGAATGGCCCTTTTACGTTTCGCGGTTTAGATAGAGAGTGGCTTCACTCCCTTGGCGTTTGTGGGATCAATGTTTTTGGTCTATAAAATTGCTTAAATTAGAGTTTACTACTTCTTCAATTATTTTTGCGTGATGTGATTTTCGTCACCGATTTTCTTTACCAACGTGATAACTATGTGCACTGCTGTACCATCGCAACATATGTGGCCCGCGTAAATACACTCCTGTTTTCTGAAGAACCCTCCTGTGGCCATTACAAGGACATAAGTGTGCTCGATGAAGTGCTGGTATCGCCATGGTCACAACGCACCTGTTGCTGGCACTGCTCTTTTGATGTTGCAGCTGAAGCTAAAATGAGCGAAAGCTTTAGTTCGGCCGGCGCGCCGATTCCGAGATAGCAGATGGAACTTCCGTAATAAATTAAACTCTGGAGTTTTAAGTGCCGAACCACGATAGTATAATGAAGCACGGCGTAGTCGGCAACTCCGAGTTAATTTTGACCATCTGGGGTTTTTTAACGTGAACCCAACGCATGGTACACGGGCGTTTTCTTGCATTTCGTTCTGATCGAAACGTTGTCGCCGCGGTGGGGATCTGATCCCGCGCGCTCGGGTTTAGCAGCGCAACGCCAAAGCCAATGGCGGGTACTTATGTAATAGCAGTGCGGGAATGCAGGCCCTGTTCCTTCTTGCTCTCACGCTTAGTGGCTAACTAATCCATGTACGGAAGCCTCGGGAAAAGGACAGACTGGGAAAAAATTTACCGCCCTTCCACTACTGTGAAGAGGGGTTCAACCAAAACATCCACACATCGGTAGAACTTTCATCAAGATTCTCAAGCACCATTTGCTCGCGGGCTTTCATTGTTCGGGGTAGACTCCGAGACGACGTAGTCGACGACCTTCCGCTTCACAGTACCCTCAGCTCGGGATCCTCGGCTCTTCGTTGTGGTAACGCCTCGGATTCGCACTCCCTCACGGCGAGGTCGACATGTCGACGACGAGCGCCCTTCCTGGAGCGAATTCCCGGCTGCGTTCATCAAACGCCTGCTCTATTGCCGAACGCCTGAGGCGCGGCCGACCCATCGCAGCTGCGATAGTGTTCTGACGCGCGAAACACTCGCTCCTCTCACGTTACCTAGACACACGACTCCTATTGGAGGAGAGAATGACGTCAGCAGCGTGGTGGCGCAGCAGAATTCTCCGTTCAACAGGTCTATTGCTGGATATATATATATATATATATATATATATATATATATATATATATATATATATATATATATATATATATATATATATATATGAAGGAAGAAAGAGTACGACGTACGTTGCATTAGCACAGTATATTTCACTGACGTTTCGGCTGGTCGCGCAGCCTTTGTCACAGCTGACACCCACCAGCCGAAACGTCAGTGAAATTTAATGAGCTATTTCAACGTACATCGTACTCACTTTTTCTTCATTTTACTACCGGGGTCCATGTGATTTCCTCAGCTACAAATATTTATATATATATATATATATATATATATATATATATATATATATATATATATATTGCCGGCGCAGGCTAGCGTATACAAGCTTCGCTTGAATGTGCCTGGGCATGGGTACCACTAAAACAAGAAGCAAAACACCTCCCTTCAGCTCGGCGTGATAAGCTGTAGATGAAATAAAATACTATTATTGTCAAAGGTAAATGGTACAACAATATTGTGATCGCGCATCTGGATCGTTAGCCAATTCGTCTGGTAATATATCCATCACATAAAGATGTTCTTAACAGACGAAAGTGAAAGGCGAATGAAAAGCCCCACAAATCACAAAAATATTTCATAAAAAAAGCGTATACATGGATAGTGAATACACAAGATAAAATAGACGATTCCATTATATGTAATATGTAAACAAGGTAACGGATAGGTTACATGCGGTGTACATTGACGTCTAATGTTAATGACACAAATAATTTTGTGGCCTTATGGTTTTATTTTTTCTTTAAAGCGGCTGCAAAATTCCGCCTATGCCTAATCCACATCGGTATCTCATTGCATGTTTTGGAGCCAGCAAAAATCATCATACGACGGCCGTATACATTACTGGCTTTTGACAAATTTAAATTCATGCGCTTGGCCTGCCTTGTGTTACGTTGGCACCACTTGAAGTACTATGACGAAAAGTGAACGTTAGTGCATGCTATGTTGTGAATTAGGACTGCAGTTTTATAATTACGAGCGGGAATTAATGGCATAATGTTCAGATATTTAAAGAGTGCAGCAGATGGAGCAGTTGTGGGTGAAAAGGTCATAATTCTTATTGCTCTCTTCTTCGAAGTGCTTCCAGCTGCGTAATGCGACGGGTAAGTGTGACCCCACGATGCTGCACAATAGGTCATATCGCAGTGAAACATTCTAAAATGTATTAATCGCAGTACTTCTTTAGTGAAATGTCCTCGAGCTTTAATTAATGGAAAACAACCTACGGTCAACGTTTCGCATAGGGGTTCGATGTGGGATACCCGATGAAAAGCCGAGTCCAGTGTAGGCAACCATTGCACAGTGGCAACCCGTTGCGCAGCTTGTCGTTGCAAGCCCACCTCTGACTGCACATGCGCACTCTGGAAAAATAAAAATGAGAAGGCCCGCCTCATTTTAGAGCCCTCCTTGATCAGTAAATGCGGTGACAGGTGCGTCAGCCAGGCATCACTTGCGCTACGGTGCAAAGAAAAACGTTTTTTTTTTATATATCTAACCGTTAAATAATTCCACTATCTTGTGTTACCGGTCTTCTGCCGTGTTTGTCTCTTTGGTTTAGGGTAAGGGATGGTGTGCGGGTGTATGCATGCGTGAGCTTAATATCTACATAGTTTTTTCGAAGAAAAAAATACATTTAGTCGTGAGTCAGCTCTCGTGTCACGTCTTTCTTCTTTGTCCCCTTTGATTTGCTCGCACTACAAGTAATAATTGAGTCAAGTGTCCCTCCAAAATATTCATATGCATCGATAGGTTCCTTGGCTACTCCACTAGGGCACATACTGCAGTTATTTGGGACAAGTTTGCGATTTGAGGCGAAAACAATAAATTTTGTTTTGTTTGTATTTATGGCTAATTTACTGCTGGCAAACCACTTGATTGTGTTATTCAGGTCCTCGTCCGCGAGAACTTCTGCTGCTTCTATTGCGCGGTGCGTTATCAGCGGGACAGTGTCATCCGCGTAGAGTACAGCCTTTGAATGCGAAGGATAATCAAAGATACGAAGCATAATCATTAACAAACAAGGAAAAGAGACCCCAGTATATACGGAATCCTGTGGGACTCCGGCTATATCACGTATTTAATATCAGGTTTTGCTTCTGTTATTCGCGTGTATTGTCTACGATTACTCAGATAACTGCTAAAAACCAAGTTGCCATCCCACGGAATCCATAATGCTTAAGTTTACGCAAGAGTATTTCGTGGTCAACAGAATCGAATGCTTTTTTTTATGGCAGTAAATATGCCCAGACAAATTTTGTCACGCTTCAATCGTCGTTAATGATTTCTGAGACTGAGGCAACAGCTGTAGATGTGGAATGGTTGCTCCGAAAACCACGTTGGTATTTTGTTAGGATATTGTATTTTTCGAGGAATTCAGTCATTCTTTTAGCTATAATGGTCCGAAAGGCGTATTTATGCAGGACAATACACTAATTGATAGATAGATTAGATAGATCGTTTTGATCAGCAGTCTTTATGTTGGTACTACTCTTCCAAGCTTTCAGTGGTTTGGATAAATCGCTATAGAAAAGGACTGATTAAATATGTTCGCCAGTGGGTGACATGTAATTTCGATGTTGTCTTTTATTATCTTAACAGTTATTTCATAGTGACCAAGCGCCTTGTTTCTTGCCATATCTTTGGCAGTCTTCATTACTTCAGTTGAAGTACTCTCTCTGAACGCGAATGCGTTATCATGGATTATTGGCAGAATAGAAGAATAATCAACATTAATAGTTGTCAAAAGATTTTGGCCTAGACGGAGAAATAAATCATTCAACTTATTTTCAAGGTCGGCTCTGCTTTATTTGAGCATACACAGATCAGGGAGAATAGCACGCTCTTCGGATAGTTAAATAACGGAATTAATTGTTCGCCAGCCTTCCCTCGACTTTCCCTTCGTTTGGATTATTAGGCTGCTATAATATTCTATCTTTTGTTTTCGCATAAGCGAGAGTGATGGATTGCTCGTTATTTTGTACTGTTCATTGCCGTAGGTGTTTCCGCGATTTTGTTTCATCTCTACTTTGTTATCACTTTACCTCCCACTCCTTTCTCTCCCCAGCGTAGGGTAGCAAACCGGATCTTCCTCTCTGGTTAAACTCCCTGCCTTTCCCTTTCCTCTGTCTCTCTCTCTCTCTCTCTCTCTCTCTCTCTTGTTTCATCTTACATCGCCAGTGCTGCTTGAGTCTAATTACCTTTAAGAAGTCATTCGTCATCCACGGATATATAGTTGACAGGTAAGTGTCTCTGCGCGAGATACCTTTTTTTTTTCGGAAAGCTGGCCGACCGCAATCTTGCAATGAAATTTTTATATGCCACGTTTATATTACTGTTATGTAACACGGAAAAATCCGCTTGCTGGATAGCACGGTTGCTATATACATCTGGAGAATACTTCGCAGACAGATGGTGAATATTGGCGGCGATGTTCAATTAGATAATCTGAATCACCAGGGTTTACTTCTCAAATCGATCTCGTTCGTGAGCAGCGTTAAAGAGGAACACACGTTCCGTCTAGATCCGACATTTATACTTCCAATTGGATGTAAATCACTTCTTGTCAATTTTCAACTTGCTCACGACATTACATCGGACCGGAATCAATACTGGTCGAGGCATCGGCAGGGCGTCCCACAGATGCACCAATAGGCAATGTAACACCTATGACACGAAAACGTCCCGTCAAATGTTTTGTTGGTACATCGGCTAGCTGGTGAGTGTTTTCATCAAAAGCACAACCGACCGCCTGAGTGCACGCCTCCCAGTTCGGCTGTTCCCATGGAAAGAAACTGTGTCAACATTCGCGTCATGCGGGTGTTGTATGCACGAGTTAATGTCTCACGAGTGCGCAGTGTAATTTAGCCTAGATGAAGTGCTACACATGGTTCAGGCTTCAAGGTTACTGGCATAGTTGTAGGGTGATGTAACAACGCGACATTAACATAGCACGAACACCGAAGATCTGCACAAGTTTCAGTATCTGCGTCCATTTAGGATGAGTAATCCCCTTTCTTCCTATAGTGTGTCCCAGCTAACTGTTAGCCAAGCTGCTCAAACGAAAAAAAGAAAGCATTAAGAAATAGTAGTGCAAGATGCGATTTTAAGGCCTACGGTGTTCAGTATTCAGACCTCTGACGACCAAACGGTAGCGTCTGCTCTTTTATGGCGCGCTGTGCTCTTGTCTGCGATCGATTGCGTCGCGGCAGCGCAAGAATGTATATTCCGGCGTGGACGCACGAGGCCACCATGCTTGATGTTTGAACACAACGGGGGAAAATACATTCTTCGCTGGGACAAACAGGTAAAGGGTCACTAAAGAGAAAAATTATTTCAGCTGTATTAGCAAGTTACTATTCCACAGTACCAAAACCAAAGGCCCCTTTACCGTGAGAAGCGACTTGGTTAGTCAGAAAATACGCAAAAGTCGAAAACGGGTGGCCAGGCCACCTTGAAGTTTGTCGCATGCGCTCGCAGTGATGCCACAGATTTCTGCGGCGTCTGCTGGAACCTATAGTTAATTTTTTGTCGGTAAAAATAGACCATATATATTGTATATGTCAATGCAGTCAAAAGCTCATTGGCAAGTTTCAAAAACATTTACCAACGCTCCACAGCCCAAGTACTAAAAATTACTTTGAAATCCGTGGTGCCAGACTGACGTACTGGTGCTGGGGTTTCGGCGTGAAAATTTGAAAACAAAAAATTCCGGCTTAACCCATCTCCCGATGACTGTCGACGGTAATGCGCTAGTATTCAATCAATATAGCGACACAACGTATTTCAATCGTGAAAACTAGGTACTTATGAGACGTCTGCTCAAGCGGGACTGAACTTTCGCGCTTCCCAAATAACAATCGGCCCCATCTAGCGCGAAGATTGCGCGTGGCCTCCGAAGCGCATGGCGCGCCGCTGGGGTGCAAACGCTGAGAAGCGCGCCATGCGGCAACCAAGCTCCTCTTTCGCGCTATCCATTCGCCCACGGACTACCCAGGGACCCAGGTAGGTGGGAAAACAGTTATGTACAGATATACATAGATAGAAACATAGATACAAACATACATACATACTAGCTGTTGCGACACTGGTTACTTGAACCTCGACCGGCGTGAGTAATGGGTAGCGTGGCGTTGTTGGCAGGCCGCAGGCGTCTGGGAGACCATCGCGACCAAGCAGGGGCGAGACGATTGCTAGTGCGAAACTTGCGCTATTTATTCCATGGCGACCAAGTAGGAAAGAAAGAAGAGAAAGCAAAGAGATACAGTGCGGGACCGCTTAAATAGGCCCGCTAAAATCGTAGGCGGGATTTCGCTAACGCCAACGTCACATTGCACGTACTGAGTCCGCTCGATCTCTCCTAGGTGATGTTGCAGGGGCTTGCCTCCGCTGACGGTAACCCGTGGATCCCACAATCTGCGAAAGCCCCCCCCCCCCCCCCCCCCCACCTTTTCCTGCCTGTCCCGCACACACACAGAAGGGCACGTAATCACTGCGGGGCGCGCGCCAGCCAGACCGGGGACCACCTGAGACACCCATAGGAATTTGAGATCTACTCTGCGCTTCCGATTAGGCGTGGTTTTTCGATAATCCTATTTGCACTGGGTGCTTCACGCTATCGTAACAGCATCGACAATCCTCTTTTCACAGGGTGCTTCATGCCAATCGTAACAATACACAGATAGCCCCCGGAAAGTGCTTGAAGTACCCAAAGAATGCTGCCTTGAAAGAAACTTTGACCTTTTATTTCTCTTCCAGTAAAGAACCTCTTGCCGCACAATTAAACAAATAAAGCTCTGAAAATACTTTATTATTCTAGAATGATTTGGTGCTTCTCCTTAGCATAACTTTGCGAGTTCAAAGCAGGATTTACGGTTTCAGCCCTCCTTTTCTTTCCGTTACTTCGACGGCATCATCACCGGACCGCCTCCTTGGTGCACGCTCCTCCCTCGCCCTAAGGGGAAGAAAAAAGATTCCCCACCACCGCACTAGGATTCGGACTACTTCCTCTGCATGCGACAATGTGGCCGTTACTGGCCGGACCCGCTAAGCCCTTCGTTATCACGCAGCTTTGTCGCTCTGTGATTTGCGCGGGTTTTTCGCCACTCCGCCCAGACTCGGAGTGGATGCGCCCGTGCAAGGTAGTTCGGAGGCCACAAGCGGCAATACTGTAGCCGAAGCCCCGCAAAGAGCAAAAGGGCATTGCGCCATTACACTGACCAACAACGAATCTTGTGCTGGTGGCACTGTCCACTGTTGGAGTGCGTTCAGAGGCGCAGGAGTCCCAGAGCCAGCTGACTATTTTTTTTTCAGGGTTGAAATTACATCCGAATTGCCGAGGTTTCTGTCTTTCAGAGTTCGCGTCACTGCATGTCGTCTTACAACGGATGGAAAACTCATGGATGAATACTACTTGCGGTTTCCGAAATGCTAGGCAAAATAGGATGGCAAGGGCAAAGAAAACAAAGATGAGGAGACCAACCAGACGTGCGTCTGGTTTGCACACAGGGGGCAAAGTGTAAGAGTATAATAATAAATAAGCGGAGAGAGCGACGGAGCATCATCTGCGCGCGCGCGTAAGACATACAAACAGTTACGTGGCCCAATCGATTTCAGAGCATGTAGCGATGCCCAAGCTGCTTTCTGAGACTGCGACGCATCATCTCACGGTCGTCCGAGAATTGCGATAGCTCTCTTACCCACCATTACGGTTCCTGTAAGCACTCTCCTTCAAGTCTTTAGCATATCTTGCTATTTTCGTTCATCTTTATGAACTACCTGAAGGCGCGAATGGAAATTCGGTCCCTCGAGCATATACTTGAACTTTCGAATTCAAAGAATTTCGAAAGAAATCGTTTCAGCTGTTGCCTCCGGACGAGATTAGTGCGTTCCTGGTGTATTTGAATGGAGCAAAGGGATTTGGACCAGAGTAAAAATTTCTCCTTAGGTGGCAAGCCCATATGATATGCAAATTACAGAGCGGATAGCACGCGGAGTGGTGCAGACAAGCCGAGAGCGGGCCACTGGAAAGCAGTGCGCGAAAATAGGTTAACGGGAATGTTTTGGCGTGCAGCCCATGTCCCCTTCGGTGTTCGAAGGTGTTTCTCTCGCCTCGCATCGGCGGGCTACTTTCACGATTGTTAAGTTTTCTTTTATTCCACGGTCCTCTTAATCTCGAGAAAACTGACTTCTAAAATATTCATCAGTTCCGCAAGTATGCCGTACCTTTTCATTCTGGTGGGGACAGTCACACATCTCGATATTCGATTACGGATGCGCAGCGGTAAAATTCCGTGAATGACACATAAAAAAAAGTGCGCATAAACGCGTCGTAAAAACGCGAAACCGGCGAGTCATTTAAATTTGTTCACATTCGCAATCCCGTCTACACGGCGGCCACATTTCGATTGGGGCAAAATGCAAAAACATCCTTGAACCGGGTACTGGGTGCTCACCAAACAGCCCTAGGCAGACACAATTACTCCGGTTTCCCCCCACTACAGAGTGCTTCATAATCATATCGTGCTTCTGCCACGTAAAAGATCATAATTTAATTTATAATTAACCGACAGGAAAAGAAAGCACTAAAATCGGTGACGCATAAACTCGCGTATTGTTTCTAATTTTATTGGCTGTTTCTCGGTACTAACGTTTACCCCAATCAAAAAATTATGTCTTCAACATAGCGAAGGCACGTGTGCCCACCTGTTCGCTGAGAGAGAGATATATACTTTAACTTTAATCAGAAGTTACTAACCTAGCTGGCGGCTTGGCATGCTACTACAGGTGTTCACTTGCTGTAATAAAACGTCCCGTATGATGGCCCGTCCGCCAACATGACGCGAACGTTTTCAACCTACTGCCACCCCTTTAAAGCATTCTTATATGTACTTCATACAGCTGCAACCTCATTGAATCTACTTCTGAAGCATGGTGCCGCGTCAGTGCGTCTATCTTATCAGCCTGCAGAAACAGATCCCGCGTATTTTATATGTACTTTTAATTCGGAAGCATTACATGCCCCATTGAGCGAAAGATGGTACATGCCCCATTTCGGCGTGACCGAAAGATGGTACCACAAATGGTCGACGCCGCAAATAGTAAAAACACGTCAAAAAGGAATGATTGGGTTGACGTCAATTTTCACAGGGATGTTCCAGTAAACAAAGTAAATCAATAGCTTTGAAAAGAAAATTCGAACCCGGGCCTCCGGGCTGCGAGACGAGCAGGCTTTCCCGACATCATGGCGGCTCCACGGTTCTGGCTGACTAAAGGTGTGGCCTAGTGCGTGCGTCATCGGGCACGTGACGGCGCAGCCAATGGAGAGGAGGTGGCCCCACGTCATGAGTGTATAACATGAGCACGCTCATGGCGTTCCGACGTCTACAAATGGTGCAATACTTTTGCATACCCATACGTAAGCAGACCTAAGTGTGTCTACCGGCTGGTTCCTTCGTTAAGCACCAATGTTTGGGAATGGGCTTCCATTTCCTTCGAAGAGCGCGTCTACAAGACTGCAGAAATTTTTCATAGCCATAACTTTCAAAGCACAGTCACAATATTCAGCCAAAATATAGATATAACAACGTCCATTTCAGTTAACACCACTGCTCGCACTGGCGTCTAGCAGTCCTCCGCTAGTAGATGTAGTTTTGTGATAAATAAAACTCGCTAGTTCATTTCCGCCAAAGTTCGTTCTTTATTCACCATGTTGGCGAATAAGGTCACCTTTTCATTTCGTTCATTCGTTTTATTAGGTATGCCTTTACTCACATGGGAGATCACGCAAGCAATTTACACCTGCTATATACTTTGTGTATGCGACTGCTATTGTGTCACCCATGCCTATAAAATTCCATTGAGTGGTTGTAATGAATGACCTACACTGCTTTCGTCATTGAGTGAAATAAGTACTCTTGCCCCTGTATTCACTGACGCCCCTTGACTCGACCCTCCAATCGAAGTGCTCCTTGAGGGTAGTTTTTCATTTCACAAATCACCCCAGCGCTCGCAACGTGCCTTGAGTAAGCTTGAGAAAAGCTCAAGCGTTTTACTCGAGCATCTCAAGGTACCCCTGCAGCTACCTTGAATCGTTCCTTGAGTGCAGTTAGTGCGTAAACATGGCTGCCGTGTGATCTGTTGCTCGCTTCGTCGGCTTTGTTACGGAGAACGCCAGTCGCCTCTATAACTTTTCCTTGGCTAGCGAGGCTGCGCATTTCCTAGGGAATCATTTTACGCACCGGTGCAATCCTCTGGAGCGTTTCGGCAACGGAGTAATTCTACTGGGCGCCGAGACGGATCGGCCGTCCTGTCAAGAATACCGTCAGCTAGTGCAGTGATGTATCGTCTTATTCCGTGCATGAGCCAGTTGATGACCTGCATACGGGTATTCTTTGTGCGATTCCTCCAAAACTACTATTGGTGCCAGTGCATTCCCGTGTTTCCCACGGCTGATCGTACAACGCCACATCTATTTCAAGTACGGCCAGATACATTACAACAGCGGCGGACTTCGAATCACTGAAAAGAAAACAGCTGAGAATATTCGTACCATTTAGAGCGTGTATTGCCTGTGTTTTCGATTGCTGTGCGAGCGTCAGCATTTGCCCAGGCTGAGCAGTTTGTACTCGGGTGAATCGTCACCGACGTAATACAAGGACGGCGAAGCTCACCGCAGCAAGGCGAGCTTCTCTATGAACGAGCAGGTGCGCTCGCTTTAATATTGGCAATTTTGCTTGACTTCATGCAGCCAGGGGTCTCGAGAAAAGAAAAACTGTACTGTAATTTTGTGCGGTAAGGGAGCAAATGGTGGCCTTTAAAGTCATAAGCAATAATTGCGTGAGCCATGCTTCAATATACTCATTTCAAACAACTCATCATGCTCATGAACATCCGGGCCCAACAAGAAGGTAACTAACCATGAAATGGATTTCAGAATTGTATTTGCATGTGCAGACCGGTGAATGGATTTTTTTTTCAGCACTAAACACAGAATAACAATACAACAGTGTACATATTTTGTAGTTTACATTAATTTTACTGTGAAAAAAAAAAGCTGTAGCGGTCACATAGCTCCTAATACAGACAGTGCTAGCAATAAGACTCGGCGGCACCGGCGGCAGGAAGGAACTATGCTAAACTGCGACTCTGCTTTTTGCAGCTTCGTCTAGTCTGCCGCATCGCTGCGTTCACTGAAACAGTCTGAGCGGTACCTCGGACCCATCTGCGCAGAATCATCACACCGCACCAAATCATTGAGCTGCTCCAAACCACCTGTGGCGCTTCAGGCCGACGACCGGCAAGATAAAAGGTGGACAGCGCGGACCATCCCACACTTGGCGGCAGCGGCGGCAGGAAGGAACCACGCTAAACTGCGACTCTGCTTTTTGCAGGTTGGTGTTTCCTCTCGCGCTTGGTTTTTGA
Source organism: Dermacentor andersoni (assembly GCF_023375885.2). Classification (NCBI taxonomy): domain Eukaryota; kingdom Metazoa; phylum Arthropoda; class Arachnida; order Ixodida; family Ixodidae; genus Dermacentor; species Dermacentor andersoni. The sequence continues at coordinate 205,809,274 of NC_092814.1, forward strand.
ACACGTGCTCGCTGCCGCTGCAGCCACCCTGAAGCCTGTTTCACATGTTGCGATTTTCGTCGCACCGGAAGTGCGATTTCCGTCGTTTGCGATGAAAATCGCCATCGCAGTGCCGACCCCCCGATTTTCGGCTGCGACCAACCGGTTGGTCGCACTGTCGCACCGTCGCACCGTCGCACCGATCGCTGCGATCTTCCGTCGAAATTTCGCGGAGAGCTATCATCGAGCTATTTCACCGGTTTATTTTGGAAAATGGTGTCTCGCACAACAAGCGCAATGCGCGGAGAGGTGGATTGCCGAATTCGGTACGTACGCGAAGGGAGAATAAAAAACTTGTGCTGCAGATTCCATTCTCCCATTTCTAGGCGTTCGGTGGCACGCTACGCAGCAAATGAAGTTCATTTTCACGTTTCGTACACCTTTGCGAGTTGCCACGAGACGACATGGCCTTTTGGGGTCTTTACAATTTTCTTTTGTTGAATAGCATACAAAAATCGCGCGTACGGAGCAGCTTAAATAATTTCAACCTCGGCAAGGGCAAATGACAAGACAGCAAAGTACCCGAAGTTTCAACGTTGTGTTGAACGCGGTATCTTTCAGTTGCATTTTCTCGTCGGTTTTCAAGCGTGAATTTTCCTATGCATCTTGAAAGGTTATCTTACCTCACTTATTAAATTTGACAGAGAAAAGTGTAGACTATCGTAATGAATGTTCTACGATAGCATTAAATCCATAGCTTGAGTAAACAGCGTCGTTAATTTGTTTTCGAATATTACATGCACGTTAAGTTGCACCTGTTCTCTAGATATTTTTTTCTTGCACAGAAACCAATAAACATTGAATAGGTGACGGACTTTGTATCCTTACTGCACCTGTATTAACGTTTGCTTTGAAAGGTAATTAACTCTACAGCTAGTAAATTAAGTAAATTATTCGCTTGCTATAGTGGTACAGTGACAACGTACCCACCTGCACCGTCATGTAAAAATCGTGCAACAATGCGGAAAGCAGGCAAACAGCCTGTCCTTTGGGGGATAGAACAGTAGAAAACGACACGTTAAAGAAAAGTAAATCAGAAATGTGCAGTGAAGCCAGCCCTTGCATTCCTTCCTGTGAAACTGAATCTTTTAAGTACAAGCAGTTCTTGTACGTTCACAGCTGATTAAGTGTGCAGAAACATTCATGCCTTAGATATTTCTAATAACAGTTTATAATAAGTTTGTGATCGCGTATATTAGTGTGTAAACCAATATAACGATATCCGCTGTGATTACTATCTTTATAAGTAGTGAAATACCATGCTACTCGCAAGAACATGTCACCCGGAGATTTTAGAACGAATTTCTGCATTTTAACTATACACAATATGTGGTTTAGTCAATAAATGACCACAAACTGTTTTTTGCAATGACACACTTATTGCAAGTTTTACCTGCATACAGGCAAGAAAAAAATTTACACACAATAACATTGTTCTTCAATTTATTCACCTGCCACTGTGGCTATAGCATTCTGCTGCTAACACAAGGCGAGGGGTTTAATTGCCAGCCATGGAAGTCGCATTTCGATGGAAGTAATATATAAAAAAAGCTCTTGCACTTAGATTTAGTTTATCATCTTTTATTGAACTCTTAAACTTCCAAATTCTATTGCATAGGGGGGCATGCTTATGCAAAATCTAACACCAATCGAACGCGAAAGGCACAATTGTAAGACAACCATCTTTCTTGATAATTCGAGCGTGTAAACATTCACTGCATCAATATGTATTGTTCAACAGCACTGCACAAATAAGCATAATCAGGTATAGCAAGTACTCTGTCAGGAAGCTGGTTCTACAGATGTACAAATGTCAAGACATGAATGCTCATACCACATCGCACACACTGCACAAAGAAAACCTCTTTCAATAGTTGTCCCTTCTGGCAGATATGAGTGGGCCATAAGCAGCAGACACTTTATTGCAGGGCATTGTGTAATACCGCTTATGAAAGAAAAAAGACAGTGAAGAGGCTTTTAGCAGCAGTACCTCATGCTACTCTAATAACAGGAACGATGAGCGAAAAATTTCTGTTAGAGCACTTAAGTTAAACAGTAACCTTTTGAAAGACAGAAAATTCCACGTGAGAGTTGGAGGTACATTTGGCCCACCCACACCAACGACACGGGAATACTCCAAGAAGTACTACAGTCTATGGTGTACTACAGTCTATGGGAAAGCTATCTTATACAGATATCAAGAATGATGCAACAAGCTCTCGACAACACTGCAGACTTTCTTGGCCAGTCTGGCATCTCACTTTCTGATGTCTCCTAACATCGACACCGGAAAAAAAGACTAGAATCGAGAACTACCCCAGATTGCGCATTGTGCTCCACATAGCTGGACAAATATACCCGCCAGTCAACATCCACAAATTCTGAGCTAGTGTAAGACCATGACGGTAGAGCCAGCACGAGGGTGAAACACTTATGCCATGCCTGGACGCAAATTCTACACCTGGTAAAAAGAATAATCTTGAAATCATGGGGGGTGGACGAGTGGATACTATGGAAAATCGCAGATGCTGTGCTTGTGTACATGGTATTGTACAGTATGAATAACCAGCAGCGCACAAAAAAGACAACTCATCGAATACAGGCATCGGGTAATAACAGGTCTTTCCAACTTTACCATACTTGAAGACCTCTATGAGAAAGAGCAAACGAACAAGCACCTAGACGGAGTAGAGTTGCAGCCTGCAGCACAAACTCTTTGCCTCAAGCGCTCAGCACCTGGTCCCATGATAGTATGCCATCTAGCATATGAGATGCAAAGACGACTACCCCTCCCTTCAGAAACAACCTCGGGAGCACCTGAACTTGAAACACAACAGGCCCATACCGTGCAATATGGGGGCAAACAGTTAGGCCACGAGACTACATACAACTGCCAAATACACAGAGGAGGGTGCTAATTATGAAGATGCAAGCAAACATCAGGCGCATATAGTACACTGATGTGGCAATAGCAGTGTAACAGTAGTATGACGCTGCATAAAGTTAAACCCCATATAAGTGAGTACCATTCCAGGTCATCTTACACCTAGAAAAGCTGAACTGAAAGCAATCAAAGCAGCACTTGTAGTGCAAATTACATCCTGCCCACCTGCATGGATTCACCAGAAACTGTCTGGGCCTGCACATCACACGAGATTGTCGGAAAAATCAGGAGGTTGACACGCGACTTGAGAGTACATGGCCAAAAATTTAATTACAGGATACATAGCTATGCGGATATTCCAGGACACAAGCGGGCTTATACGTCCGGCATAAGAACCGAAAACTGGACGAGTTAGTGTGTATTCATTATTAACTAAAGCGCAACAGATAGACAACGGACAAGAAAGAAGCACTCTGTGTGTTCACTTCGTTTTTGTCCATCGTATTTCTGTTGCAGGATAGTTAATGAATTCATGACGCAGCACAGGAGAAGAATGATACCTCCGCCCAAGGGCCTGATTTCACATCCAAATCCATGCGCATGCACGCACACACATACACACACACAAATGTTGCAAGGGTGCATAGCATGAAGCCGTATCAACAGGATGACACTAGAGATGGGTGAGGACTAACTTTCAAATAAGCTTCATTGTAAAAATATGGCGATTCATACAAATTACCATAAAAAAGATATCTTTGAAGGCTAGAAAAAGATTGGTGCTTGACACGGCCAAACATAAATAAATATGCTACAGAAAGAAAATACAGAAAAATTACAAGTGCAGGAAAAAAATCATTACAATTGCTAATCCTGTATGCCCGCACCTTTCAAGAAACACTGTTCTCATTCCGATAGACAGACTGACAGAGTGCTTATGCAAGCACGCTCTTCTGATTCCATGCCATTGGAAAAAAAACGAGTTTCTTGGAAGGCAGCCACATGCGCACTTGGTAGTCACAGTGTTTTTTTCCTGGACTTGTATATGTATATGTATTTTCTCTGTTTCCCGTTTTTATTTTTGGTTTCATCAAGTACTAGTTTTTGTCAGCTTTTATTGCTGTACTGGTTTCTGGTAACCTTTATAAATCACTGCATTTTCACAATAAACCTTTTAATTAGAAGTTAGCATACCCTGTTCTTGCTCCTTCACACTATACATTCTTGCTACATTGGCTAAATAAAACATTTTATAAGGTACACAGAAGCATCATAAGGGCCATTAAAGTGACTTGTTGCAGTCTAAAAAAAATAAAGAATAGCATGGCTGCAAACGGCACCAGAGAACACATACGACGAACAAGAAAACCGAGATGATCTAACAACCAAAAGTTTAATGTACACACCGAGTAAATGCTGGCTGACAAGCAGTAAACCGAACACACACAAAAAGGAGAAGCAAAAATTAATGTGTATTTCCTGACAGCAAATGCACTATTTCTAACGGAGGTCATGCTGACAAGATTCTCCCAGCATTTTTAGATCTATAGCTTCCACAATTTCGCTAGGCAGCCGATCTGCACAGAATGCTAGCTTCTTCTTCTAGAATGCAAGCTCAGATGTCGAGGATACATTGTAGAGGCAGAAGCTAGCATTCTGTGGAGATAGGCTGCCTAGAGAAATTATGGAAGTTGTAGATGCAAAGACACTGGGAGAATCTTGTGTCAGCATGGCCGCTGTTACACTTTAAGATATGGATGCGTTTCCTGTTCGGATCTGTATGGACACACATCAGATTTTGCTTCTGCTTTTTGCGTAAGTTCGATTTATTGCTTGTTGACCAGCATTTACTCGGCATGTTCAATACTTTCATTTGTTAATATACCTCATGATCGTCTTGGTCTCTAGCAGACAGGTGTTCATTCTTTTTACAGGGAAGCTGTATATGCCTAGGTGAAACACCTGTGGTTCGATCACAGCCTGCTAGGTATAGCCTGCTAGCCTGCTAGGTATATAAATAAATAAGTGCATAAGCACATGTCATTCATTCATCTCACCATAGGATGGTAAGAACTCGAATTAGCCTAGACTTGAGGATGGAACGGAAGAAACTGGTAGATAAGAAGCCGACCAATGAGTTAGCCGTAAGAGGGAAAATAGAGGAATTCCGGACAAGCTACAGAACCGGTATTCGGCTTTAACTCAGGAAGAGGACCTTAGTGTTGAAACAATGAACGACAATCTTATGGGCATCATTAAGGAGTGTGCAATAGAAGTCGGTGGTAACTGCGTTAGACAGGACACCAGTAAGCTATCGCAGAAGACGAAAGATCTGATCAAGAAACACCAATGTATGAAACTCTCTAACCCTACAGCTAGAATAGAACTGGCAGAAATTTCCAAGTTAATCAACAAGCGTAAGACAGCTGACATAAGAAAGTATAATATGGATAGAATTGAACATGCTCTCAGGAATGGAGGAAGCCTAAAAGCAGTGAAGAAGAAACTAGGAATTGGCAAGAATCAGATGTATGCGTTAAGAGACAAAGCCGGCAGTATTATTACTAATATGGATGAGATCGTTCAAGTGGCTGAGGAGTTCTATAAAGATTTATACAGTACCAGTGGCACCCACGACGATAATGTAATAGAGAATAGTCTAGAGGAAATTGAAAACCCACAAGCAACGCCGGAAGAAGTAAAGAAAGCCTTGGGAGCTATGCAAAGGGGGAAGGCGGCTGGGGAGGATCAGGTAACATCAGATTTGTTGAAGAATGGTGGGTAGATTGTTCTAGAAAAACTGGCCACCCTGTATACGCAATGCCTCATGACTTCAAGCGTACCGGAATCTTGGAAGAACGCTTCCATAATCCTAATCCATAAGAAAGGGGACGCCAAAGACTTGAAAAATTATAGACCGATCAGCTTACTGTCCGTTGCCTACAAAGTATTTACTAATGTAATCGCAAATAGAATCAGGAACACCTTAGACTTCTGTCAACCAAAGGACCAGGCTGGATTCCGTAAAGGCTACTCAACAATAGACCATATTCACACTATCGATCAGGTGATAGAAAAATGTGCGGAATATAACCAACCTTTATATATAGCTTTCATTGATTACGAGAAAGCGTTTGATTCAGTCGAAACCTCAGCAGTCATGGAGGCATTACGGAATCAGGGTGTAGATTAGCCATATGTAAAAATACTGAAATATATCTATAGCGGCTCCACAGCCACCGTAGTCCTCCATAAAGAAAGCAACAAAATCCCAATAAAGAAAGGCGTCAGGCAGGGAGATACAATCTCTCCAATGCTATTCACAGCGTGTTTACAGGAGGTATTCAGAGACCTGGATTGAGAAGAATTGGGGATAAAAGTTAATGGATAATACCTTAGTAACTTGTGATTCGCTGATGATATTGCCTTGCTTAGTAACTCAGGGGACCAACTGCAATGCATGCTCACTGACCTGGAGAGGCAAAGCAGAAGAGTTGGTCTAAAATTTATCTGCAGAAAACTAAAGTAATGTGTAACAGTCTCGGAAGCGAACAACCATTTACAATAGGTAGCGAGGCACTGGAAGTGGTAAGGGAATACATATACTTAGGGCAGGAAGTGACGGTGGATCCGGATCATGAGACTGAAATAATCAGAAGAATAAGAATGGGCTGGGGGGGGGGGGGGGGGGGGGGCGTTTTACAGGCATTCTCATATCATGAACAGTAGGTTGCCATTATCCCTCAAGAGAAAAGTGTATAACTGCTGTGTGTTACCAGTACTCACGTACGGGGCAGAAACCTGGAGGCTTAAGAAAAGGGTTCTACTTAAATTGATGACGGCGCAACGAACTATGGAAAGAGGAATGATGGGCGTAACCTTAAGGGATAAGAAAAAAGCAGATTGGGTGAGGGACCAAACGCGAGGTAATGACATCTTAGTTGAAATCAAGAAAAAGAAATGGGCATGGGCAGGACATGTAATGAGGAGGGAAGATAACCGATGGTCATTAAAGGTTACGGACTGGATTCCAAGGTAAGGGAAACGTAGCAGGGAGCGGCAGAAAGTTAGGTGGGTGGATGAGATTAAGAAGTTTGCAGGGACGACATGGCCACAATTAGTACATGACCGGGGTAGTTGGAGAAGTATGGGAGAGGCCTTTGCTCTGCAGTGGGCGTAACCAGGCTGATGATGATGATGATGATTAATTCATCTGCGTGCACCTCGCAGCATTCCTTGCTCAACAAACGTCACTGTGTTGATGTCTCGCAGTGCGCATCTACATTACCTGCCATTTGCATTTCGGTATAGTTTGTGAACAGCGTAGTGCATAAACATTACATGACAATAAGTCTATGCGGTGCATAAGCAAACGTTGCAAAAGCTGACATGTTGAATTGTTGAAAATAAGACTAATTGTATATATCGCAGTTACTTTAACAGCATTTAATTGACCCCTTGACAAAAACTTCACTTCGCATAGATTTCAACAAGTGCACTGAATCCGCAGCTTATTTTTGCTTATAAATGTGGTTGTTACTGCATGGCCACATTGTAGGTTTGAAAACAAAGTTCAATAAATTTGTTTGTTGCAATATAAAAATATTCGTAGATCCCTGCGATTGCAACACGAGAACTAGATACAAACATGCACACTATAGGATGCAGACAAATGCTCAGGACAAACTCCAGAATGTTTGCATCCTGATACTTATGAAAGCGAACAGTTTCATTCCATGGCTGTCAATGAGAGGGAGAAATAAAACTTAATTGTGTTCTTGGACCAAAAACGAATTGATAAGTTTAGAGATATAGTCATTGCTGAACACTTTCGAAATTTATAATTATAACTTGCTGTCGACATTGAGCAGCCTTTTGACAGCAAGAAAAGGAATCAGTTTTTCCAGCTCTGAACATTGAGTTGTAGGAAATGCAAGCAGGCATGAAATCCTGCCAATATAATCTGTTTAGTAATACCAAATTGGAATAAACATTGAGCATTTCATTTGTACTTTCTCTGGCTGAGCAATCTAGTTTGAAATGACTCGCATAAGCGTGTCGTAGCAATGTTGATCTAATACAGGCTAAATGCCTTACTAGCTTAAGAAATCTGGATGATTGCTATAAATGACAGTTGAGAAACTATAATATCCAACAATATTAATAATAATAATTATTTCCACAAAACAGGCTAACCGTAAGTGGCGTGCGAGGCTGAGCAGAAAGCTGAAAAATTCTATGGCAAGTGCGCCTGCCGTGGGCCTACGATCCTGGATTATGGATAGCACGTAACGATATGGTCTTCTTGTTAGAAGTTCCGACTATACTACCAGCGCGAGACACAGGACCACAAAGTGGACGAGAAGCGTGTCTTTTAGAATGCTATGTTACAACGTACAGGTTTCTACAAAAGTGACGGTAACTGCTGAAAACATTTGAATCGCCGGTTTTTGTGCTTTCAGAAATATTTAGATAGGACTTCCATATATATATATATATATATATATATGTATGTATATGAAAGTTTTGTATTATGTGATGACTGTAACCACCCATACCATTTTGGAACGTGTGCTGCGCTAACAGAAAAACAATACAAAAAGTTGGCAAAACAGAAATGGGTTTGCGAAACGTGCAAAACTATGAAGCGCAAAGGAGAGAACCTGAATGAAAAGATGGCTAATGAGGAGGCAGCCGACATAAGGTCAATCCTAGTTATCATGAACGAAAAACTTGATGAATTGATGCCACGAAAACAGACTGTGCCAAACATAGAAAGATCAGTGCTGCTGATGTTAGAAAAATATGGTGAAGTTCTAGAGCGGCTCGCCACTCAAGAAAAGGACGCAAAAGAAATTCGCAAGAGACTGGAGGCCCTTCAACTAAAAGCGCAGAGAACAGAGGCAAGCGCTACGGTGGAATTGCACTACACAATTTTCATTCCGCGTCATCACACAGATCATTTGCGGCTTCGTTCAGGGGCACACGCGGGCTTTCGGGTTGGTGCTTGTTGTTGCGTTTGGCGCAAGAATGTAGCTAGGAGCAGGCACCGCATGTGCGCAATCTCGACCAATGTACAAACATCATTTCTCCAGAAGCTGACACCGTGCACGGGTAGCGCGAGGATCTTGTTGGGCTGACACGACGACTTCGTGGCAGCTGAATTCCGAATACTGCATATGCGGTGAGGGTAGCTATATGAACTTGTCGATAGGTCATCTTGTAGAGTGTTGTAGCGCAGGCAGAACGAAACGGTCATAGAAGGCAGATGAGACAACACAGAGCGCTGAACCACCTGCGAGCAGCTGTTTACAGGCGCCATGTCGCACTGAACTTCACAAACCGCCGTGGTGCAGTCCAGAACAAATTTTAACTAACACATTTTTAAATTACTAAACGTGCATATTATTTGCTCCTAATCAAGATAGATCAATACTATTATAATGTAGACGTTTTATTCATTACAATAAAAGAATTATGCAGCGTGTGCCACGAAACCTGGCAGTAAGCCACCCTGGGCGTCGCACCAGTCGCATTGTTGAAATCGCAATCACGTGAAATGGGCCCTCTGAAAATCGCATTGCGACGCCTGCGACTACACCGATTTTCGTTGTTCCAGTCGCAGCATGTGAAACAGCCTTGATATTCCTGCTGTGTGTGCTCTCTTTAAGTAATTTGTTCTTGCAACCAAAGTGTACGATGACCACAGATGTATGCTTTTCCTGTAAGGATACGTTCGCGTCAGGTGAAAGTTTTGTATTATGTGATGACTGTAACCACCCATACCATTTTGGAACGTGGGCTGCGCTAACAGAAAAACAATACAAAAAGTTGGCAAAACAGAAATGGGTTTGCGCAACGTGCAAAACTATGAAGCGCAAAGGAGAGAACCTGAATGAAAAGATGGCTAATGAGGAGGCAGCCGACATAAGGTCAATCCTAGTTATCGTAAACGAAAAACTTGATGAATTGATGCCACGAAAAGAGACTGTGCCAAACATAGAAAGATCAGTGCTGCTGATGTTAGAAAAATATGGTGAAGTTCTAGAGCGGCTCGCCACTCAAGAAAAGGACGCAAAAGAAATTCGCAAGAGACTGGAGGCCCTTCAACTAAAAGCGCAGAGAACAGAAGCAGAAAATGAAAAATTACGAAGTGAAATTAACGACCTTGCGTGGCGAGGCAGAAGGCTAAACCTTGAATTTCACGGAATTCAGGTATCCACAGATGAACATCTGTTAAGCAAAGTGAATTCTGTGGCCGACGTGATCGGTGTGTCGAGGCTTGAAGATACAGACATTGATGCTATTCACAGATTACCGTCTAAACTTGATAAGATTCCCGTAATTATTGTCAGATACGCCAGGCAAGCAGTGAGGGATGTGTGGTTTGAAAAAAAGGCATAAACTGAAGGAGAGCAAATGTATCGTTTCTATTCTAGAAAACTTGACAAAGCATAACCATCACTTGCTACAACAAACAAAAGACTGGGCGAAGCAAAATGCGCACCAGTACGTCTGACCCAGAAGAGGTAAAATTTTGATGCGGAAAGCCAATGGTGATTCAGTGATTGTAGTGTGCAGTGCACGTGATCTTCCTACATAATTCTCCCTATTATGTCTGTGTCATGTGTCTGAAAGTTATTTTTGATGTTTGCCATGGCTAATCGCAGTTACCTTCTTCCTGATGAGGTAAGCACACTTGTAGCAAGTTATAACAAAACTTCCATCAAATATCTGCACTTAAACACCCGTTCACTCTGTAAGAAGGAAACCGAAATCGACACTTTTATCTCTAGCTTTTCCTTTTTGTTTGATGTCGTCATGTTGACGGAAACTTGGTGTAAGGACGGCCAAAATAACTACACGGTCTCCTCTTATCAGTCGTTTTCTTTAAATCGATCCACGCGTCGTGGTGGTGGTGTTATGTTACTGATAAATCCGGGTGTCAATTGTGAACTGCTTGATTCGTTTTGTTTGTTTGCAATGATTTTGAAATACTCTCAGCACGTGTGAACAAACACGTATTTTCTGTTTGCTATCGGCCTCCTGATGGAAATGCTCCAATCTACTTTCACTTTTATGAGCAGTTCCTGTATTTCATTTCTAAGAATGGTTACTATGCGATTTCGGGTGGTGATATTAATATTTATATGCTGGCAAATACTAATCTGCAAAAAGCAATGGAAACGCTCATTACCTCAAATTGGTGTGAGAATTATCACAGTTACATTACCCACAAGAATAACAAAAGACTGTGAAATATTACTTGACCTTTTGATAAAAAACATTGACAAAACGAACGTCACGTCGGCAGTTGTATCATCCAATCTTAGTGATCACCTCCCGATAATTCTCATAATACAAAAACAAAATATGGAAGCCCGTAAAATGCGACAGCGCGTTGTGTGTCAACCCGTTACGAAGGCTGGTCTAGACAGTTTTAGAAACGAATTACTGCAATCTGACTTTAAATGGATTCTGGAAATATAAAATGCTGATGACGCATACAACAGGTTTATAAATAAAATAACGGAGATTTATAATAAACACTTCCCGCTAAAAACGTTTACCCTGGGTAGAAATATTCGTAAGCCCTGGATTACACCCGAGCTGCACAGCGAAATTAACTATAAGAACTCGCTTTACCATAGTTTTGTTAAAACAAAAGATCCCAATCTTCTCAAGAAATACAAAACACATCGAAATAAGCTAAACAAAGCGATTAAAACGAGCGGATCTCGTTACCTTTACTCTGAATTTGAGAGTTGTTTATATGGAACTGTGGAAAGAACTAAATACCTTTACGAGGCCTAGAAAATCGACACCAGGAATCTGGAAATCGCCATTGCATGGCAGGAAAGTAAGCGGCAACGCACTTGCCAATTCCTTTAATGATCACTTCCTTCAGTATTCTGATTGTGGAGTACTTGATGAGTTCATCGACTTCATGCCTGCTCACAACCAATGTTGCGCTTTTCTCAGTCCAGTAACCGGATCTGAGGTGATGTCAGTTTTTTCCTCTCTTAAAAATAGTTCAAGCTGTGACGCACAACTTATGCAAATTTGTCCAATTAAATATGTTCTTTACATTCTGCGTCCCTATTTACCTTCCATTTTTAACATCTGCTTGTCGAGCGCCTCATTTCCGAAAATAATGCAAATTGCAAAAGTGACTGTACTGTTCAAAAAGGGTGACGCGAGTGACATGGGTAATTATCGACCAATTTCTGTAGTACCCATATTCTGTAAGGGATTAGAAAAAGTTATCCATATTCGAATGTCCAGTTTCCTTGATAAACACAATTTAATCTCACATGTACAGTTTGGATTCAGCAAAAACAAATCTACGGGCATGGCGTTGCTTGAAGAGAAGGAATTTATTTTATCACATCTTGAAAAACAAATGTTAGTACTGGGTATTTATGTGGATTTCTCTAAAGCCTTCGACTGTATTCATCACCATATACTACTTAAAAAGCTTGAAATATATGGCATCCGCGGACATTTCCTGCAACTAATTCAGTCACACCTTAGTCACCGGCAACAGTTTGTAAAAATTTAATCATATCAATCTGACATTAAATCTATTATTAGAGGTGTTCTCCAAAGGAGCCTTCTGGGTCCACTGCTCTTTATTATTCATATCAATATATAAATGATAGCCTAAAGCAACTTACTACTACACATCTCAACGCGCGCATTCTTCTTTTTGGCGATTTTAATTTCCCGTCTATTGACTGGCAGAACTTCACACCACCAAGCAATGAAGAAATAACCAACTTCCTTGAAGTCTGTCTAAATTTTAATCTCACCCAATTAGTAAAAGAACCCACACGCGTCGTACGTGATTCGTCAAACCTCTTGGACCTTATACTAACTAATCACCCTGAAAGTTTAGTAAATCTTACTTATCTCCGCGAAGTTAGCGACCACAAAATTCTACATGCTACTTTCACCTTCATCGCGGAATCGCGCCAAACGTTCCACAAAACGATTCGCCTTTACGACAAAGGCAATTACAATGAAAGGAACAACCAACTGCTCGCTTTTTTTCCAAAATTCGAAAGAGGTTTTCACGACCGATCAAGTGAGGACAACTGGCTTACTTTTAAAACCAAACTCGCCGAACTAACATTCAAATTCATTCCTACCATTACATTTCGTGCCAATCATAATAAACCATGGTTCACAAAGTCCTTGAACACACTTCAGAACAAGAAGAAACGACTCTTCCGTGCAGCAAAACTAAAACCAAGCGCATTGAATTTCTAATGCCAAACACGATTTTTTTCATACTGACCTGCCGAAGATCCTAACCAATAACCCCAGAAAGTTCTGGCAAGTTCTAAACCATGATCATGCGCCTATCATCACACTTACCGACACACTTGGCGAGGAAGTGAGCGACGTTGAATGTGCAAATATATTTCACACTGAATTTTCATCCGTCTTCACAAACGAAACTGATATGCCACCATCTGTCCCAACTGGCCAAACAAGATCGCTCATGCCACCAGTCACATTCGCTGCACACGGCATCACCTGTATCATTAAAAATATTAAGATGTCATCTTCTGCAGGTACTGACGAAATCACCAGCAAACTCTTAAAAACACTCGGTATGCTTCTTCCGTGTACTTATCATTACTGTTCACAGAATCACTCTCCACAGGTAGCATATCCAGCGATTGGAAGGTGGGGAAGGTCGTTCCGGTCTTCAAATCAGGTAACAAAGAATCGCCCCTTAATTATCGCCCCATCTCTTTAACAAGTGTGTCATACAAAATCATGGAACGTGTAATCTATTCTTGCATAATTAACTTTCTTGACTCTATTAATTTCTTTCATTCTTCTCAACACGGCTTCCGTAAGAACCTATCTTGTGAAACACAATTAGCTATTTTTGTCCATGACCTGCACATGGCCCTTGATTCTAACCTTCAAACTGACTTAATCTTCCTAGATTTCGCGAAAGCCTCCGACAAGGTTCCTCACAAGCGCTTGCTACTAAAACTTTTTGGTTAAACTTGCATCATAACGTACTGCAGTGGATAAAATCATTTCTGGCAAACCGTACCCAATCTGTTCACGTTAATAATCAAGCCTCTAGGTCTCTTGCAGTAACATCAGGCATCCCGCAAGGGTCATTCCTTGGTGCCCTTCTATATTTAATATATATTAACGACCTACCAACACATGTCTTCTGTAACGTTCGTATCTTTGCCAATGACTGTGTTATCTATCGCACAATCAGTAACGCCTCTGATTAACTAACTCTCCAAAGTGATTTAACTTGCGTCCAGGACTGGTGTAACCAATTTCTCATGGAACTAAACCCCGATAAATGCAAACTCATGTCATTTCATCGAAAACGTAATCATCTCCTGTTCCCTTATACAATCTGGCACGTCACGATAGCATTAACACAGTCTTACAAATACCTAGGCGTAACATTGTCTAACGATGTAACCTGGAACGCGCATGTCACTAGAGTGATATCATCTGCTAACAGAAGCTTTGGATTCTTAAAACGTCATCTACGTCTAGCCCCACCAAACTTACAATTGCTTGCCTACAAGTCGCTCGTACGCTCTAAGCTGGAATATGCCTCTGCCATCTGGAGCCCTAACCAAAAATATATAACAAACTGTCTAGAATCAGTACAGAATCGTGCCACAAGATTCATCCATTCATGCTATTCATATAATGTCAGTATATCATCGTTAAAAGAAGAATCCGGCTTAACAACCCTGGCTTGTCGCTGTCGTATCGCTACTATGTATTTATTTCATAGGTTCTTTTACAGCTCACTTCATCATGCACCCTACATCAGTCCTCCTGCACGCATTTCACTCCGCATTGGTCATCCCCTTCAACTCGTCCGTCCACATGCGCACACTACCCCTTTTGCCTCACCATTCTTCCCACGTTCAGCCTCGGGCTAGAACGGCCTTCCACACGACATCGCCGCAATCACCTGCCCATCCACGTTTTTGAATTGTATAATTAACATATTTACCAGCGAGCAAACCTGTACCTAAACATAGTTTCCTTGTGTATTTAATTTCTTTTATTAGCTACCCACCCTTTATGTAATGCCCCCAATCCTGGGGGTTCTTAAGGTAATAAAGTGAAGTGAAGTGAAGTGAAGATATCAAGGACCTTACAAATATCTGTACAAAACCAAAATATATTTTATATGCGGATGAGGCCAGTATTTTTATAACAGCTCCAGATTGCAATCAACTGGTAAGTGCAGCAAAGTTCCTCCTTATAAACCTAAAAAATTGGTCAATAGCAAACCAGCTGAAAATAAATGTTAATAAAACGAAAGCTGTTATATTTAGGCCAAAATCGAAGCAGTTCAACGCTCCAGTAAACTTAACGCATTGGGGCGAACCACTGGAAATAACTGACCACATTAAAACCCTTGGCGTAACTTTCTCCAATAATATGCTTTGGGACAAGCACACTGACCCTGTTTTGACAAAATTAACTCGTGTAGTTGGCATCTTATCTCGCCTAAGAACATATCTGCCATTCAAGGTCAAACTTCATCTTTATAATTCGCTTTCTTGCTCTAATCTAAATTACTGTTTATTGGTTTGGGGCACAACTATTCAAACTAACTTACAGAAACTTCTTGTCCTCCAGAAAAAAATTGTCAGACTGCTTTATGACTTACCATATAACTGCCATACACACAGTCTTATTTTTCAAAAACAAACATTATACCAGTAAAAAATTTTTATAACTATAAGGTAACACTAGCCTTCAAAAGCGAAGTATTTGAAAATAGAATGCTTCTACGCGACTTATCATCACTAAAAGATAACATTTCCGTACACAGTACTCGTCACAAAGGAAAATGGGATGTTATAACCCCTCGGGCTAACTACTCCACCGAAAAACTGTCCTTCACCCTGCCCACTCTCCTGAATAACTACAACAAAAGTACCACTGACATTTTACATATAACTAATGCTGAAATACGGCAACACTATGGATAAGGTATCTAGTCTTTCTCATTGGATGATTTTTGTGTTCATTCCTTGTATCCATTTCGGTGCCTATGTATGTTTTTGGCGTTCCTTCCTGTAACCTTCTTAACTGCCGCCTTGTAGAGGGGGCTGCGGGTCCCTGTCAAGCTGTCGTTTGTTCGTGCAGCTTTTACCGGCAGCCTCCTCCATCTTTCTTTATGGGAAATAAACATTATTATTAATAATAATAATAATGTTATTATTATTATTATTATTATTATTATTATTATTATTATTATTATTATTATTATTAACGAAATTTTGACGCTCTTTCGGACATTATGCTCTTTCTGTTTAACGACTTCTTAGAACATGCCGTCTTGCCAGAAAAGCTGAAGACCGCTATTGTAAGACCACTGTTCAAGGGAGGTCAAAAGAACGCAGTTGAGAACTATCGACCGATATCTGTTTTGCCGATCCTTTCCCAAATACTGGAGACATTTCTATTTGAACGCATGATGTCCTTCTTAAACAAATTTGCTGTCCTTTCAAACCGTCAATATGGTTTTATCCCAGGAAGGGGCACCATACATCTTCTAGAGGAATTTGCAGACCAATTGTACGCAGCATTTGAGGAAAACTCGTTTAGCTGCGCCCTCTTTCTAGACGTAAAGAAAGCTTTTGATACTGTTAACCATACTATTCTTTTAGAAAAACTGTACTTACTAGGCTTTCGAGGTCCCTTTTATGCCATTCTCAAGAATTTTTTGAGTGGTCGTTCTCAAATTGTTAGTTTAAACAACCAATCAGAATATAGTAGCAAGCTGCCTGTGAAGGCTGGTGTACCACAAGGATCCATTCTGTCCCCACTACTCTTTAATATATTCACAAATGACTTGAGCTTAATAACTTCCAAGTGTTCCATATTTCAGTACGCAGACGACACTGTTTTGCTCACAAGACATATAAACTACGAGACTGCAGTTAATACGTTGCAGGAAAACGTGATTCATGTAATGAAATGGTTCGCTGATAACGGAATTTCAGTTAACACACAGAAAACCAAAATAATATGTTTCAGAAATCCGCTAAAGACAGCCCTTATAGACAAACAAGTGTTTTTACATGATCATGGTTCTCTCTCTTGTCGTTGCGAACCCGTTGAATATGTAAATTCGTTCAAATACCTCGGGGTGATTTTCGATAGCAGTTTATCATGGCATGATCACTTGGCTTACGTTTGTACCAGGCTGCGGAAGGTTTCATGGTTACTCTTTAATATCAGATCTTTGGCTCCAATGTATGTAAAAAAAACTGTAATTTATGGACTTGCGTATAGTGTTCTTAGATACGGAATTACCTTATTTGCGTCATGTCCTTCCCGTTGGCATTGCCGAATTGATAGCATCTTAAAAAACATGTCAAAGAGCATTGCATATAATTGTCATATCCCTTCCGGGGCCGACATTTTCAGCTTCTTACGTCTTCCTTCATTCCATTCTCTTTTTGTACAAACAGTTGTTCATCGCCACTTTTGGAATTCAGAATTTTTAATTAAATATGATCCTAACCGGAAGTTGCGAAATACCATTCGATATGTTGTACAACGGAGTGTAACAAGGTATGGAAAGGCACGACGGTGTGCTTATGTGCCGGACATTTTTAATGGGCTACCAGAATAACTTTTTGCTATAAACTCTATGCGGAACCTAAAAACCCATTTGAGAACATTGAGTTGATTCTTTTGTTCTTTTACAGTTGATGCTTAGACGTATGAGATTATGTATTATAAGCTTTGCTTCCTTGGAGTTAGTACGGATGTCCTTGATACTGGCTTTGTGATTGCCTTGTTTTTCTATTTCTTCAGCTGAACCTATTGTTCCTTTCAATGTTTTGCTTGTTGTTGCCATTTTGTAACCTCTGCCGCAAACTGCCGGGCCCAGTCCTTCAAGCCTCCTGTTGGCTTTGACGGGCCTGAACCTCTCTGTATCCTCTACAAAGTGGCAATAAATATTATTATTATTATTATTATTATTATTATTATTATTAATATTATTATTATTATTATTATTATTATTATTATTATTATTATTATTATTATTAAGTGGTAGCAGATATATGTCACAAACCTTTGTAGCTATTAGTGGGTGCATTATGTAAGTGCTAGACCACTGTATGTCTGTCTGCCTGCGCAAGCGCCAGATCAGCTTAAATATGTTTCTTTGCAAATATAAATTAAAATGCTATAATCTGATTTACGTTAAAAAATCGTGTTCTGTAACACACAAAAAATCTTAAATGTACGTATTCAGTACAGGAAGTAAACTGAAGAAACAGTATGCAGTAGCTTAGCTAGTTTTGATGTTCCTTAACATAATTTTGCCTTTATCACAGACTCCTTGTCTTATGCAGGAACCAGGATGCCAACACAAGCACGCAGAGAAACTGCCTTTCACATTGTGTTGCATGCGCTGTGCTTGCATTGGTGTGCAAGTGGAGAAGAGCTCCAAATGCACACCAATCCAATAAATGTCTAATGACTTTAAATACTTCAAAATGTAAAGTGATGTCGCCAACCCGGTAGTCGACAACCTAACGGTGTTCTTGTTCTTAACATATTAATAATTACACTGCTGCAATGGCTATATATAAGTATCTAGGAGCGCTATTCACATCGAATCTTTCGTGGTCAAAACATACCACGTCCATTTCAACTAACGCCTCCCAATCGTTGGCGTACTTGCGACGCAACTTAAGAAATATCCCTTCAATGTTCGCAAGCTGGCTTATCTAAATCTAGTTCGTACCAAGCTCGAGTTCACCTCACCCATTTGGTCCCCTTACCAGAAACACCTAATTGAAACGCTAGAACGGATTCAGAACAAGGCAAGCCGCTTCATCATAACCGATTACAGCTACCAGTCCAGTATAACGCAAATAAAACTTAAACTTTCATTACAGTCCTCGAACACTCGCCGAGACATTGCCCTTTTAACACTGTTCCATAAATTGATTCACTCCACTCGAAGACCAGCATGCATGAAACAACCGCACTCCACGTCACATAGGCTTCATAATCATTTCAGCTATGCCTTCTTTTACGGTTATACATATGCGTTGCATTACTCCGCTCTACCTGGTGCTGTCAGATGTTGGAATTCTCTCCCGGATAGCATTGCATGCCTGTCCAATTACGATTCATTCCGTGACGCCTTGACCGATGACCGAGCTTTTACGGTTGTCAAGCCATGCTTTCTGGTCCTTGCGCTATGTTTTACACCTCACTGTCGGGTTAGTACCACTATGTCGCTGTTTACCTCGGCATGTTGCGTTAGTAACTTTATTTTAAATCCTTAATCATGTTTAATACTCTGTTCTTTTTGAATACATGACTGCATTGAAAATACTCTGTGAGATTCATTCGTTACTTTTGTATTACGTTTTTTTTTTTACTAGTGAATCGTGAACTAAGTAATTCATTTCCACCTCTGCTCTAGTTACGGTTGTAGTATGTAAACTGCTGTGGTTTTAGGGATGTCATATATTCTACGTATTTTCTATATCTTCTTTGTACTGCCCCCCCCCCTTACTCAATGCCTCAATTTGAGGAATATAAGGTATTTTTAAATAAATAAATAAGTAAATGTGACCTGCTGCAGTGCAGTCGCTGTCTCACTATTCTGATTGGGACGTCTATCTCTTTTACGACATGCTATCAGCTAAAACAGCACCGATAAAAGCATTTTGACTGCATGAATTTGACTTCATATACACAATGAAGATAAAGTCCTTGTATGTTTCATTCAGGTTTCCTTTTCTTTTGTCCATATTTAATAAGACAGTGAGTACCCCTTAATCATTTCTGGTCAATCCAAGTTCCAATCTGCAAAACAATAAGTTAACATAATCATCGTCGTTTTGTGTTCTGACAAGCTTGCAAAAACAGCGTGAACACTGATCCTACAAACACAAACTGTACTAGTACTGCTGACAAAGCTTTCTGGAATAAAACACCATCCGTGTTACAGGCTGTAACCTGTCTGGTGAGGCACCCGACGTTATGCAGTAGTAAATCCTAGCAGAAGATATGCTGCCTCTGCTCTGGTTCTAGCTTCAGCTTAAGATCATTTATGAAGGCTGGAACAATAAATTTCTTCCATTGTATGCGGATGACAGTTGGCTTCCATTGCGGCTTGCAGAAGTGGAGCAATTGTCGAATTCCACAATTGGCCACATAGTAATGCAGACTGTCACAATGGCGATACTGAAAATGCAGCATAGAGCCCATTACTCCCATTATTTCACGAAAGCTGCGATCAGCAATCAAAATTATGGTATCTTTCTTAATGCGCACTTGCTCATGCTACCGCAGCTTCAGCATGTCAATAAATAGTAAAGAGCCGGCTACAAATGCTACAGAATGGCTGTATTACAAATTGGGGGCCGTAAAAAAGCTCACGTCTCAACAGTAACACATTAGGGGCAACTTATGACTTCCCACATCATGATCATGGCTATGCTCTTCAAAACAAGAGTATGTGGAAGAGGAATAAAATAGGAACTTTATTTCATAATGGCATAGCCGTTTTATGTTTGTGGTTCTAAATACCACGGTGTCCATATCGCCATTTTGTGAATGCGGCGAGACATAACATGAATATTATTAAGCAGTTTATGAAAATAAGCACGCACTAATTACCGCACAGATTACCCAACTGCTTTTGAAGCCCGTAGGTTCTTTCAGGCAAGCGAGATGGTGCAATTCCAAAACACAAGTGCCATGTGCATCGACGCTTTTAGGTGTGCCACGAGCCTCACTGTGCAGCATAGACGTTAATTTTTTTCATCAGCTGGTCTTTTCAAGGTACAGATCTTGCAGCAGAATGTCAAAAAATTTATGCACACATATCGTTAGTGCGTTAAGTAATTTCAATGTACCCAACCAACTGAATCGAAAAGATATATCCAACTAATAAAATATGGCCGTTGCGTGAAATTGAAAGCGAAGTTCATGAAACGTTCATCAGATGCTGCCGCATAGCAAATTAAAAACGGTAATGCTGGTAATGAACTACAGACAAGGAAGTTTTCGGAAGATTGAAACATTGCCTAGTGTATATGTCAAGTGAGGAAGCACTGGAAAGGCAGGCGTCAGTGGTGTTTCGTTGATCGTATGTGCTACAATTTGAACAAACCGACTAACAACCCCAACATCTAAAACAAAGAACAGAAAACAAGAATGTTTGTTTTCTTCAACCTCCCGGGGCTAAGCACGGCACCATATGCATTCTCTACTAAAAGAGCGCTTACTCGATATTGGAGCGATGATTCGACACAGGCACCGAGCGACATTTTCTGCATTCCTTCTTAAAAAGTGAGACGGATAGAAGATCGTCCCGATTCTCCCACAAACTTCAATCGGAAAAAGAAAAAGAAAAGAAAAATAGGAACTTTATTTCATAATGGCATAGCTGTTTTATGTTTATGATTCTAAATACCACGGTTTCCATTTCGCCATTTTGTCAATGCGGCGAGAGATAACATCAATATTATTAAGCAGTTTATGAAAATAAGCACACACTAATTACCGGACAGATTAGCCAACTGCTTTTGAAGCCCCTAGGTTCTTTCAGGCAAGTGAGATGGTGCAATTCCAACACCCAGGTACCGTGGCCATCGACGCTTTTATGTCTACCACAAGCCTCACTGTGCAGCCTAAACGTTGATTTTTTTCATCAGCTGGTCTTTTCAAGGCACAAATCATGCAGCAGAATGTCAAAAAATTTATGCACACAGATCGTTCGTGCGTTAAGTAATTTCAGTGTACCCAACCAATTGAATCGAAAAAATATAGGAAACTAAAAAAATGCGGCCATTGCGTGAAATTGAAAGTAAAGTTTATGAAATGTTCATCAGATGCTGCCGCATAGGAAATTAAAAACGCCAAGGCGATAGAACGCTAATGCTGGTAATGAACTACAGACAAGGAAACTTTCGGAAGATTAAAATATTGCCTAGCGTATATGTGAAGTGAGGAAGCACTGGAAATGCAGGCATCAGTGATAGTTAATTGACCGTATGTGCTACAATTTGAACAAACCGACCAAGAACCACGGCTTCTCAAACAAAGAAGAGAAAACGAGAACGCTTGTTTTCTTCAACCTGACGGGGCTAAGCACTCCATCGTATGCATTCTCTACTAAAAGATTTCTTACTCGATACTGGAGCGATCATCAGACACAGGCGCCGAGCGGCACCTTTTTCACTTCACTTTATAGAAGAGGAACCTTTAACAGATTTTCGTACCCAATCTTCCAAAGCTCCAAAATGAAATAAAAAGAGTGCACAGTGAGGCTCGTGGCAGACCTAAAAGCGTCGATGCACATGGTACCTGGGTGTTGTAATTGCGCCATCTCGCTTCCCTGAAAGACCCTAGGGGCTTCAAAAGCAGTTGGCTAATCCGTGCGGTAATTAATGTGTGCTTATTTACATAAACTACTTAATAATATTGATGTTATGTCTCTCCGCATTCACAAAATGGCGATATGGACAACGTGTTATTTAGAACCACAAACATAAAACAGCTATGCCATTATGAAATAAAGTTCCTATTTTATTCCCCTTCGACAGCCCACATATTCTTGTTTTGAAGAGCATAGCCATAATCATGATGTAGGAAGTCATAAGTTGCCCCTAATGTGTTACTGTTGAGACGTGAGCTTTTTTACGGCCCCCAATTTGTAATACAGCCATTCTGTAGCATTTGTAGCCGGCTCTTTACTATTTATTGACATGCTGAAGCTGTGTTAGCATGAGCAAGTGCGCATTAAGAAATATACCACAATTTTGATTGCTGATCTCTGCTTTTGTGAAATAATAGGAGTAATGGGCTCTATGCTGCATTTTCAGTATCGCCATTGTGACAGACTGCATTACCATGTGGCCTATTGTGGAGATTCCACAATACATGCTGCTACCCTGCCTTTTGTTCCCTGGTCAGTTGCTGAACTTCTGTAAGCCCCCATGAAAGCCAACTGTCGTCCACATACAATGGAATAAAATTATTTTTCCAGCCTTCACAATTCATCTTAAGCTGAAGCTAGAGCCATCGCAGAAGCAGCATATTTTCTACAAGGATTTACTACTGCATACCGTCGGGTGCCTCATGAGGCAGGCCTAGAACCCGGATGATGTTTTATTCTAGAATATCTCTATCAGTAGTACTGGTACTGCTTATGTTTGTAGAATCAGAGTTCACGCTATTTTTCCAAGTTTATCAAAACAAAAAAAATTTGAGGACACTTAAGCTTCGCCTTTAAGAGTGGAACACGATAGCATTCAAAGATCCCTGGCTGCTTCTTACGCTTCCCGGCAACTGGAGCGTATGTAACCGTAATCTTTACCGGGAAGCTGTGGCCACGAAAGCTATGCACGAAGGCGGGCTTTTTGGTAGAAACGCGGCCTCTTGCGCAGGCCGCGATGCGACGGGGCCGAGCACCAGCTGTAGGTATTGCAAGGAGCCGAGCGCGCCACTCCATGGACCGCAAGACACCCGCGCGCCGGCGCGCGCAAATGGCGGATGCATCGGCTGGTCTGTGAATGGTAGAAACGCTGGAAACGAGGTTGCTTTGAGTTTTCGCGCAGCAGAATTATGTTTTCTCGTATACTGAAATTACAATCCGTGAGCTATCATGTATGTAGGTTGTGTGTAAGTCATTGTTTACGATTTTTTTCACGTATTTTAGCTTGAGAAATTCAACTACTTCTGTAAATTCCTTGCGTCTCACGAAGGGCCCGGGTACAGGTAGTTCGAAAATATCTTTCCCGAAACGACGTCCGACACTGGACGCCGACACCCGAGTTTCTGCGACACGGGCTCCTTAATACACTCGCATTAAAAAGGCGAAGATTATCTTAATTTATTGTTTGAGAGATATACACTTGTACTGACCAGAAACGATTAGGGGTACGTACTGTTTTATTAGATATGGGTGAAGTAAAGAAACCAGAATGAAACATACAAGTACTTCAACTTCATGGTGTCTATGAAGTCAAATGCATGCAGTCAAAATGCTTTTAATGGTGATGTTTTAACTGGTAGTATGTCGTAAAGGAGATAGACGTCCAAACGAGAATAGTGCGACAATGACTGCAGTGCAGCAGGACACATTCATTGAAGCTCTCCTCCACTTGCACACCAATGCAAGTACAGCGCATACAGCACAATTGGAAAGGCACTTTCTCGGCCTGCTTGTGTTGGCAACCTGGTTCCTGCGTAAGAGAAGGAGTTGGTGATAAACACAAAATTATGTTGATGAACATCAAAACAACGTTAGGTACTGTATTCGTTTTCTTTAGTTTACTTCTCGTACAAAATGTATACGTTTAGCTTTTTCTATGTTCCAGAACACAATTTTTAACGCGACAGCGTTAAGGAGCTCGTGTCGCAGAAAAGCCGGTGTCGTCGGAGTCGGCGGCGTTGGCCGTGAGCGAAAAATCCAGGAAGGCAATTCATAAATAAAAACAACTTGCAAGATGGGCTGGGTGGGAATCGAACCAGGGTCTCCGGAGTGTGAGACGGAGTATTTTCCAGTATTTCCAGTATTTTCCAGTTCATTTCAGCGCTCATTGGTCTCTGCTGTTTGAGGCACGGACCTGGAGCATCTGCGCTTGACTTGTTACTACGCAGAGGGGGTATGCTGTAAGTGTTTATATAGTGGACTACCAATTTTAGCTGCCACTGATTGGCTGGAGCTGTATCGGCGAGAAGGAGAGTGGTTGGGGGCGTCTGCCTCTTCCTCAGTGGTACCTCAGTCCCGCCAATCACCACTTTAGCAGTAGCCGGAAAGGACGGTGCACTATTTGTCCACTCACAGAGTAACCCCCCCTCCCCAGATATGTTGATGCTCAACATTTGCGCCATTTAGATTGTGTTTATTTGCAAGTGAAGTGTGCCGAACGTGTGTGAATAGTGCGACACGGCAGGAACAAACAGCTGCGTGTTCAACGTCTTTGTGCAACAACCCAAGAACGTGTGCTTCTGTTGTACATTTCATGGATGCTGCTCGTTCGTGCACCAGAATGTACATCGATTTCTTGGCGTTTGTGCGGCAAAGTCGGGGAGTCAAAGCGGCGTGTAATGGAAGCTGGTGCACGTGAGGACACAAAACTCTGGCCTTGGGCTCACTTGTGGCACCTGCGACACGGACAACGTCAGTCTAGCCTAGAAGAATCTTTGTGACTAGCCGGTGTGTAAGATCTTTTGCGTGTCGAATTTTAGTAAAGAAGTATTCTCGTAAACCATGCTGTTTGCGTTAGGAAGTGCAGTCAAATAGGTTCCTGCGCCGAAATTTAGGTTCTATGTGGTCTACGTAAGGCAAAAGAGTAATAGGTGACTGTCCAGCCCTTGCACTTACAATACGTACAACACCTATGGTGTTTGCTTCTGTCGCCTTAAACCTTGCTACTCGACAAGATAACTGTTATGTTGCTGTTCTTTTTTTCTTCAGGTTATCAGTCAGCAAGATATCCAGCTAATAAAGCAGATAGCTATATGTTGCATTTTGCGCTTTCTGATTGATTTATTCATTTTGTTTCTCATAGATTTTCGTAACGTGCACGCTACAAAAGACACGACGTCGGAAGCTCTTGCAAAATGCTAGCTTTTCTGCCTCTGGCTGTGCTGTAATTTTCAACACGATTGAATAAGGATTAAATAATGAACATTGTTTTAAAAAATTAAATTATGTGGTTTTACGTGCCAAAACCAATTTCTGATTATGAGGCACGCCGTAGTGGAGGATTCAGAAAATTTCAGCCACCTACGGATCTTTAATGTGCACCTAAATCTAAGTACAGGGGCGTTTTCGCATTTCGCCTACATCGAAATCCGGCCGCCATGGCCGGGAATCGATACCGCGACCTCGTGCTCAGCAGCCAAACACCATAGCCACTGAGCAACCACGGCGCGTAATGAACATTGTTTTCTAGCTGACATAGTGTCCTTCGCAAAAACGTGCAAAAAGTACAAGTTTGTTGCATCTTTAATACACGTCTGAATATGCCCATTAAATGAAGAAATTTGTTCAATATGAGATTTTCTATAGAAATAGGTGCAAATTAGAACAAAACCTGTCACAGCACAGACATGGCGCTGTCTTTGTGCGCAATATCGCAGGCAAATTTAAGTACGAAATGCATGTAACGTTTGCCTAATTTATGATATTCCTGTGAAATATGCTAAAGCACTGTAGAAACGACGGACTAGTTCATGCTTCTGAAAATTGTTTTTACAAACCACTGTAGATTTCACGAGAAGTTCAGTATTACAGAACACACGGTCCACTCTTATTTCTACAGGAAAACCTTGGCAAAACAAATATGTCAGTCAAACATCTGTAAAACCAACAGTCATATCTTTCACAGTGTATTAGTAGAATAGGCCCAGCCCATTATAATCTACTCCTCCTCGGAATGAAATGGTACTGAACACCATATTTGTTGCAGTTCACGACAGCTAAAAAAATATAGGCAGGTCCAATGCATACGTTGGAATCTATGGGAAGCGAAGCTCAAGTGCATCAGTTTACTAAATATTATTATGCACCCAAACACAACCCGTATAACTGCGCGCATTTTCATCCTGTGTAACGTGTAGAGAGACAGAGAGAGACAGAACAAAGGGGAAAGGCAGGGAGGTTAACCAGATGGGTAGATCCGGTTTACTACCCTACGCTGGGTAGAGAGGGGAGGGGGAGGCAAAGTGACAGCAAAGTAGAGATAACGAAAGAAAGGAGCATAGACATAAAATCACAGTGAGAGAGAGAGAGAGAGAGAGGGGGGGGGGCTCTTTATTAGAAAAACAGAGAAATTTGCCGGCGCGTATATAACCACCACATAGCACAGTAGCACTTGCAGCACTATAAACATCTGTTCAGGCTACAGCCGCTTGTCCAATTCTATTGCCCTAAAAAACTACAACAGTGCCCTCGTCGCCTTCGCTGCGATGGCCGTGTGATGTCGGCCTTCTAAAATAAGTTCCTCTGTTAGAGGTCTTTGGTAGAATCGCACTATCGCGATTTCGAGAGATCGTCTCTGTAAATTTTAGCGAGGGCAGTCACAGAGGTGTTGAAGAGTCTCCTCGCTACCACAGTCATCACACGAGACGTCGTCAGCCCATCCGATTCAGAATGCAAAGGACTTAGTGAAGGCCATCTCTAGCCACATTCCACATAACAGTTTAGCTTAGCAACGGCAGAGTCCATCTGGAATGCAAATGCGTAGAGAGGAATCTAGGCTGTGCAGCCGGTTGTTTTGAAAACTTCCTGCGTTCCACGAGGAGAACGTGATATCGCGGGTGAGCATTCAAGGTTTTCTAGCGTCATCTGTCCATGATAACGGTATTGGCTCCTCTTCGACGCCTTGAAGAGTCGACCGAGCAGCGTTATCGGCGTGTCCGTTCCCTATGACACCGCAGTGACTTGGAAGCCATTGAAATGTCACGTGGTGTTCTTTCTCAGTCAAGGTATGGATTAGTTCTGCAATCTCGAGTACCAGTTGTTCGTGTGGACCACGCGCCACCGGGCTGATAGCAAAGACTGCAGTGATGCCTTCGAGTCACTGAATATCGACCATCTTCGAGGTTGTTCTTTGCTGACGAGACAAAGTGCAGCGCGAAGAGCTGCAAGTTCCGCAGCCATCGGGGTCGTGGGGTGTCACGTCTTGAAACTGATGGTGGTGGCTTTCGCTAGGAAAACCACGGCTCCAGAGTAACACTGGGGAGTTGCCGATCCATCAGTAAAAATATGTATGTAGTCGGCGTATCTCTCGTGAAAGAGGAGCAGAGTTAGTCGCTTAAGAGCAAGTGATAACAGCTCAGATTTTTTCCTGATTCCTCGTACGGTGAGGTGCACTGCAGGTCGAGCCAAACACCATGGAGGAATCGATGGCTTAGTTGCGGAGGTGAAGCCTGATGGAAGGCGGGTGTAATAATCCGAAATCATAGCACAAAATGATGCCTGCGGCCTTTCTGACGGTAGTGATGCCGTTGTTCCTCAACGGGGTGTGTAACGTGTAGCTCAATTCAATGTGTATGTATATGCAGCGCACAGGTCACAACTTTAATGTCATACAATGTTTACGTTTATACACTACATCATTCACAAGCTATGCTGAAAGGAGAGAAAGAGAGAGAAAGATTGCATAGAAACGCAGAGAGGTTAACCAGAGGTAGCTCCGGTTCGCTACCCTGCACGGGGGGAAGGAGTATGGGGATAAGAATAGAAAGAGAGCGGAAGCGAGAGAGAGAGAGAGAGAGATGAGCACAAACAAACCGCGTATACTATAGAGCTGTAGGGGGCGGCCATTCTTAATGTTTATCGTGAAGGCCCGTAGACCACAGGAATCTTAGTAACGCCAATAAGGCCTTCTACGCGGATCTTATTTGGGAGCACTGGCTTAGAGCTTTTAGTTCTGATAGTGGACGACTGTTCAATTGGTCCATCACTCTGCACATCACTTGCCTCTCGGAAAACGTCGCCAAACCTGGTAGATGCGCAATGTGATACGTCGTCGCTGTGATGTCACGATGGCTATGACAACATACAGTTCTTGTCTAGAGAAGAATATTGATCGCAAGTGTATGCACAAAGAAGTACGACAGATATCTAAATATGTGCATACAAACGGCGATGGCAAAAAGCAAAATAAAACACTATAGTGTACCGTGCTTTGAGCGCACATTGAATAACCCCAGGTGGTCAAAATTAATTCAGTGCCCTGTAGTACGCCGTCTCTCATATAAGCCCACTAGGCAGCTTCGCAAGGTTCCGCCACACAACTAAATTTTTTGCCCTATTTAAGTGCGTTAGCCAAGTACGGGAAGACGTAATGGGTGAATAGTTCTTTTAACAAAAATTCGCATTCGGTATGTTATTAAGCGAGCGCCTACCGTTCTTCTTGAAGAGCTGCGCCAGCGTGTTTCCGGGAAATGTTTGCGTCGCCAACTGCATACGCAGCAACCGAGGGAGTGGTAACAGAAAGCTAGCCGATGAACAGAAATGTATTGATGGCTTACATTTCTTTTGATATGTTTACACTCTTACTATGTGAAAAGGAGTAGCCGTCACCATTACAAGATGACTAAATCTCTTTTAGTTTCATTTCAATACAGAAAAAAGAAGAAATAGAAAGAGACCCATGGAAAGTGCGATCGATAACGTTAGGTGCGCGATGCTGCTGTTGGTACACAAGGGCGGCCACGAACGAACGTCCCGTGGTACGTCGCATATTGCGGACACTTTCGGGGACCTAGTCGCCCGCAAAAAAGACCTGTCCAGTAAATCCACACGCATCGAGGTCACCTTTTTAATGTTCAGTATGAAAGAATATGGAATGACACAGCCTGCAGGAAACTGTAGACCTGCCAACCGTCCTAGAATTTCTTTGAAAATCCACGCCCGAATTTATCTGATCGGGGCAGATGTTAGTGCCGGATGCAAACCTGATGAGAATAGCAATAGGCATTCAATTAGTAAGCGCAGGTGGACTACAAATATCTTGAACAATGAGTGCCTTGCAAGTGTCGAATTCTCCTCCATTTTGTAAAATCTCCTTCTCTTCATACACCATTAGTTTACCGCAACATTAAGTGTTTTCAATTACGAAACGCTTGTCAAAATACGACGAATTCAAAATGCGCGTGGCAGGCGTTAAGGCACGGCTTAATGTCAAGGGGAACAAAACGTCCACCTGAGATATGAAAAAATTCTACAATTACGTTCTCAAGAATCATCACGTAATGGAGCATTTCATGCACAATATGGGCAGTTAAACTTTAAGTTAGATGCAAATGCCAAGAAATAAATAGCCACAATGCAGAATTTAACAGCGCACCCTTCACCCCCCTCCCCTCTCTTCCTCCTTTGCTTTCTATTTTCTCCAAAGTGCAGGTGGTAGCTGTAGACGTCTTTCGTCTTCGATCCAAACACCATGGCCAGAGGCGCATAAGAAGGGTTCCACTGAAGTCCAATAATCGGGCGCGAGAGCCCCCGATCGGATTTCAATGCTATTCCCCTCACAAAAATTTATTTCAAAAGCCTGCACAAAAACTACGAACATTTCTCTATAGTATCGACATATACGCTATATCCAATTCCTGGAGATCAGTGTAATATGCAGTTTTCTCAGACATACGAGGTTGCACTTTTTTGCCGATTACTATCCTTGAGCAATTTCTATGCGCTTTCTATGAACAATTCGTATAAGTATTGTCGCTATGCTTCTTGTGCAGTTGCTATGCTTACCTTCATATGGCTGTCTGACGCAGTACTCCTCCCTCCGGTTATACAAAGAAGCCAAGCATTTTTGATTATTTACCTTGTTAAATTACCATTCGAACCTTCTGCTTTTATTTCTCCCCAGTGATGTTCACCACTTGTCAACATACCCAATATACATTACATCCCACTTGTTGATCAAAGGTGCGAAATGTAAAAACATTCATATTCATAGATTTAGACGCACGTTAACAAAAACCACGTGATCAAAAGTAATTCAGATGCTAATTCTAATTCGGATAATTCATCATCATCATAATCATCAACCTGGCTACGCCCACTGCAGGGCAAAGGCCTCTCCCATACATCTCCATCAAACCCGGCCATGTGCTAATTGTGGCCATGTTATCCCTGCAAACTTCTTAATCCCATCCATCCACCTAACTTTCTGCCACCCCCTGCTACGCTTCCCTTTTCTTGGAATCCAGTTCGTAACCCTTAATGACCACCGGTTATCTTCCGTCCTAATTTATCCCCTCATATAACCCTCCATGGGCAGGGTTATCTACCCTGCCCATGCCCATTTCTTTTTCTTGATTTCAACTAAGATGTCATTAACTCACGTTTGTTCCCTCACCCAATCTGCTCTCTTCTTATCCCCCTTAACGTTACACCCATCATTCTTCTTTCCATACCTCGTTGCGTCGTCCTCAATTTAAGTAGAACTCTTTTCGTAAGCATCCAGGTTTCTGCCCCGTAGGTAAGTATTGGTAAGACACAGCTGTTATACACTTTTCTCTTGAGGGATAATGGCAACCTGCTGTCATGATCTGAGAATGCCTGCCAGACGCACCCCAGCCCATTCTTATTATTCTGATTATTTCAGTCTCATGATCCGGATCCGCGGTCACTACCTGCCCTAAGTAGATGTATTCCCTTACCACTTAGAGTGTCTCGCTACCTATTGTAAACTGATGTTCTCTTCCGAGACTGTTAAACATTATTTTAGTTTCCTGCAGATTAATTTTTAGATCCATCCTTCTGCTTTGCCTGTCCAGGTCAGTGAGCATGCATTGCAGTTGGTGCCCTGAATTACTAAGCAAGGCAATATCATCAGTGAATTGCAAGTTACTAAGGTATTCTCCATTAACTCTTATCCCCAATTCTTCCCAATCCAGGTCTCTGAATGCCTCCTGTAAACATGCTGTGAATAGCATTGGTGAGATCGTGTCTCCCTGCCTGACGCCCTTCTTTATTGGGATTTTGTTGCTTTCTTTATGGAGGACTACTGTGGCTGTGGAGCCGCTATAGATATCTTCCAGTATTTTTACATACGGCTCGTCTACACCCTGATTCAGTAATGCCTCCATGACTGCTGAGGTTTCGACTAAATCAAACGCTTTCTCGTAATCAATGAAAGCTATATATAAGGGCTGGTTATATTCCACACATTTATCTATCAGTTGATTGATAGTGCGAATATGGGCTATTGTTGAGTAGCCTTTGCGAAATCCAGCCTGGTCCTTTGGTTGACAGAAGGCTAAGGTGTTCCTGATTCTATTTGCGATTACCTTAGTAAATACCTTGTAGGCAACGGACAGTAAGCTGATCGGCCTATAATTTTTCAACTCTTTGGGGTCCCCTTTCTTATGGTTTAAGAGTATGTTGGCGTTCTTCCAAGATTCCGATACGCTCCAGGTCATGAGGCATTGCGTATACAGGGTGGCCAGTTTTTTTAGAACAATCTGCCCACCATCCTTCAACATATCTGCTGTTACCTGGTCCTCCCCAGCTGCCTTCCGCCTTTGCATAGCTCCCAAGGTTTCCTTACTTCTTCAGGCGTTACTTATGGGATATCAAATTCCTCTAGACTATTCCCTATTCCATTATCATCGTGGGTGCCACTAGTACTGTATAAATCTCTATAAGACTCCTCAGCCACTTGAACTATCTTATCCATATTAGTAAGGATATTGCCGGCTTTGTCTCTTAACGCATACATCTGATTGTTGCCTCTTCCTAGTTTCTCCATCACTGCTTTTAGGCTTCCTCCGTTCCTGAGAGCATGCTCAATTCTATTCATATTATACTTCCTTATGTCAGCTATCTTACACTTTTAGATTGAAAAGTTCTGCCAGTTCTATTCTAACTGTAGGGTTAGAGGCTTTCATGCATTGGCGTTTCTTAATCAGATCTTTCGTCTCCTGCAACAGCTTACCGGTATCCTGTATAACGAGGTTACCACCGACTTCTATTGCACACTCCTTAATGATGCCCATAAAATTTGTCGTTCATTGCTTCAACACTAAGGTCCTCTTCCTGAGTTAAAGCCTGTTCTGTAGCTTGATCCGTAATTCCTCTACTTTCTCTCTTACCGCTAACTCATTCATCGGCTTCTTCTGTACCAGTTTCTTCCGTTCCCTCCTCAAGTCTAGGCTAATTCGACATCTTACCATCCTATGGTCCCTGCAGCGCACCTTGCCGAGCACGTCCACATCTTGTATGATGTCAGGGTTAGCGCAGAGTATGAAGTCTATTTCATTTCTAGTGTCGCCATTTGGGCTCCTCCACGTCCAGTTTCGGCTAACCCGCTTCCGGAAGAAGGTATTCATTATCCGCATATTATTCTATTCTGCAAATTCTACTAATAACTCTCCCCTGCTATTCCTATAACCTATGCCATATCACCCCACTGACTTGTGATGATGATGATGATGATGATGATGATGATGATGATGATGATGTATGGGGTTTTATGGCGCAAGGGCCAGGAATGGCCAAAGAGCCTGTGGTAGTGGGTGTGCAGTACTGACTTGTCTCCAGCCTGCTTCTTGCCTACCCTGGCATTGAAGTCGCCCATCAGTATAGTGAATTTTGTTTTGACTTTACCCATCGCTGATTCCACGTCTTCATAGAAGCTGTCGACTTCCTGGTCATCATGACTGGATGTAGGCGCGTAGACCTGTACGGCCTCTTATTTGTGCATCTTAAGTTTCACAACAAGACCTGCCACGCTATCGTTAATGCTATAGAGTTCCGGTATGTTATCAGCTATATCCTTATTAATCAGGAATCCGACTCCTAGTTCTCGTCTCTCCGCTGAGCCCCGGTAGCACAGGACGTGGTCGCTTTTTAGCACTGTATAGGCTTCATTTGTCCCCCTTACCTCACTGAGCCCTATTATATCCCATTTACTGCCCGCTAATTCCTCCAATAGCACTGCTGGACCCGCCTCACTAGATAACGTTCTAGCGTTAAACGTTGCCAGGTTCAGATTCCAATGGCGGCCTGTCCGGATCCAGAGATTCTTAGCACCCTCTGCGGCGTCACAGGTCTGACCGCCGCTGTGGTCAGTTGCTTCGCAGCTGCTGGGGACTGAGGGCCGGGGTTTGATTGTTGCATTCATATAGGAGGTTGTGGCGAAGTACTGCACCGGGGTGGCCAATCCTGCTATGGTGAGGGAGTGCGTTACCGGTTATGTTCACCGGGTCAGGTCGCACTCCAGGCCTGTTTATGCAATTTTATCAACACGCGGATTTTTTTTTGAATCCGGTGGAAAATTGCGCGGCACCGGGATTCGAACCACGGTCCTCTTGCACGCGAGGCGAATGCTCTACCTCTACGCCATCGCAAACTAATTCGGATACGGGCATGCCTCATAACTTGATCGTTGTTTTAGCAGGTAAAACTCCTGAATGAAAACTTTTTTTTAGGGCATCAAAGGAAAGGTCAACATCAACTGCATCAACGCCTGTGGAGCATGTCTGAAGGCGACGATTTTTGATGTGGGTGGGCAGTTAGCCGCGTGATATTTTTTTTTTTTCATTTTTCCCCGGCTTTCTTTATCAGTCCGAAAAAGATAAACGGGCCAAAAGTACCTGACTGAAAACTTGCCTTGTTGAAGTTTCTTTCAGTTCTCTACAAATATTTTGTGGCAGCATGCCATTCAGAGCAATAATTATATTTTTCTAATTACAATTAATGATTAAAATATATATTATCAAAATATATTACTGGCAGCTGCTCTACTCTACTGGGAATAATATGCACTTGGTTATCTTCGCGTAGAATGGGCCGTGTCTTTTAAGAACGCGATGCACGACAGCTGGGACACGCTGTAAAAAGTGCTGGGCCTGAGTACTCCAGTTATTCTAGCTTCTTTTTAGCTTTGGCTTACTGGAAATAGAATGCAAGATCCCACTTCACGAGCTATAGAGTTTCCTCTGATCCGCCATACGTAGCTCGAGTATTTAAAAAGAACGGTATTTACTTTGTAATCCGTGGGCATTCAACGCGAAGTGGGAACTTGCCATTGTTGGTCCGTCGTTAAAATATAAGAAACGAAATAACAAAATAAGCGGGCACAAATATATTTTATTATTTGCACTTTTGCGCATACTTCGATATTTAGTTTTCTCGTGGATGCGTCTGGCTTTTCTCGTAGTAGCCTCGTTTAAGCAATGTAAAGGTAACATTGTCGCACACCTGCTTATCTTCTGGCAGTGTGACGCCTGAAACTTTATGTTCCTCAAGCTTCTGTCCATCAGCTCACATCTGTTTAGCAACGCTAGAGTGTCATCCCTCTGCAGCCGTGTTTTTGTACGTTTTCAGCACATAACTGCCGCTAAACTCTGATTAAATTCCCCCCTCCTCACAAAGCCCTGGCTTTTCCCCTCTCCAATTGTATTTTCTCAACGCTCCTCTTGTCCCACATATTTCGATTTGATCCCGGTCTAGCACATCCTACAGCAAAGACAAGTCAGCCTGTCGCTGGTTTCATGACTCGTGCCTTTGCTGAATCCTTTCTCCGTTCTTCTAGAGTTGGATAGCTTTTTCACCTAATTCCGCACTAAGGCGCCGACAGCCGTCAGCACATTATGGGTGTTGTCACTATACTGCTGTACAAACAGCATTCGCCGTATAACCGTATGACCCTCAGAAAGCAAAGTGAAAACTGAATCTTACTCTCACGCGCCTTTTTTTTTCTTTTATCGCTTGCGAACAACCATGGAAAGAGGGGGGGATGAAGAAAAACGTATCCTCGGCAACACCGTTGTGCCGTGCCGAGATTGCAAAACTTTCGTGCTCTCCTTCTGTCAAGCTATACGGGTGTCAGCCTATGCCGGTAACGTGGGTCAGGTAATTCTCACGATTTTTTGCCGCCTACGAGGCGCGAGACTGATTTTCAAGGCAATGGTTCATTTCGAATACAGGACCGAGGAATCAAGGGGCCTTAGCGACAAGAAAACTGGAGATTTTCAATATCCGCACTGACAAGATTATGGAGCGCACCACATAGCTAAGGTGTTTATTTCTGGTTGCCTGCCCGACAAAAGTTTCAATAAACAAACTACGAATTATATTTGTGAATGCGACTTTATCTCTGCGAATTGGTTTCAACCTGTACTCAGATTTGATGCGGTGCTGAGTATTTTCACGATTTTCCTGCTATGTATTGTAGGTGTGTAGCGTATGTGTGAAATCAATAAAGGTTTAATTTTGAATGCTAATGTTGTTCCTCTGAATATGTTGATGCATTCGCTTAAACTCTTTGTTCTCCTCACTACAGTTTCAAACTTTGTTTCTCTTAAACCGACTTAAGCTCCGTTGGAATTCTGTCACTCTTTCGGCCTTCACGAAATCTCTGCTATTTGGCGCTATAGTGAGCTGCGTCCAGACACATCATATACGGGGTAATAATTTTTAGGTTTTCTGGAATGTTTAAAAACTGTCAGTTTCAGTAAATGGAACGTCCATGTATTTGGCCCCGCACTTTGATAAATAATACCTCGAAACTGGTGTCATCCTGGAGATCCCAGTGGATACGCCTTGCAAACTTACCGGCTAAAATTTGTAAATGACGATATTTGCGTAACGTACTTAATAAAGAAGTTATTTATGATCTTTTTGTAATGTGTTTCGATTTCTCGAGGTGGTAATGTCCGCCTCTTAGAATAATCCAGCTCAACGACAAGAATTAAGCAATGTGCCACAGACTATTCTTTTTTAATTCTGGAAAACATACAATTTATCACCTGTATACGCAGGAAAGCTGCCTGAATCCTTTTCTACCAGGAGCTGGTATTTTTACCGTTCCATTTCATTTTGCCCTCATTTATCCCTTCGTGACCGGCTCAGACGCGGCGTGCTAGCTGCGTCCGAGTCATTGACGAAGCGCGAATTGTATAGGAAATGAAGTGGAACGTTAAAAGACAGGACCTCTGGTTTTCGCTATATTTTTGCAAACGAATTCAATTCGAACAGTGCAGCAGCATAGTACACTAAACACGGTGTCAGTGCGAGCCTTTCGAGAGCCGAGGCATGCCACTCCACCTCAACCACCGTGATATCCGACATAGAGTAATTTCCGATTCTGGCCAGCATCGGAGACAGACTTCGTAGACAGCTAAGGAGAGAGCCGAGAGAGTTTCGATGCCACGTAGTGAAACGCGTTTCGAGCCGTCTGGAAGACGTGTGGAAGGCGCTTCTCCGACGTGACGCCACGTCGCTGCGACAAGAGAAAGTTGAGGAAAGCCCACATTATTTCTGTATTTTAACTTTTTGCGCCTGCGAACCTATGAAAAACATGTTGTAGCTTACATTAAGGGCGTAGGATAGCGTGCCTAGGTTTTCTTGTGCGCAGACAACCTTCCTGTCTGCTTTCCAAGCGTCTTGTTCAGTCGCCATCTTGTTTGGACAGGAAAGTAACCTGCATGGTTTTTGACTTCGATGCTGTCTTCGCGAAGCTGTCTAGTTTGACATCTTCGTGAGAATTGGAAGCAGACTTAAGATGGCCGCCGTCCGCTTAAAGCTCCTTCACACTAGGCCGCACTAGGAGCTCTCCTCCGACCGTGAGTAGATTGTCGGCGTCGGCACAGTGTGGCGACACGAAGGAAAAAACGCTGTCGTCGACGGCCGGCAGACCGAAATCGGTGTCGTGTTGGCCTGGTGTGAATCAGCCTAGCCGTCTACTTTGCCGTCTATATATATATATATATATATATATATATATATATATATATATATATATTTCTTGCACTTGCAGAAACTTCGTGTGACCTCGCAGAATTGATCGCTGGAGTGACAGCGTTACATGATCATATACAAGATCTCATAGTAGGCGACAGTTCAATTTCACAGCCTGAGTCCTCTCAGTGGTGTAGTCTTCGTTCGTGTAATTGTCGTATACTTGGCTATCGCTAATACTGCTTCGCCTTTCCGGCGAACCTCTATTTCTTTTTCTGTGAGCTCGAGTATAAGCGCTCCTGCCCATGACTGCTGTGGATTCTGTATTCGAGTGAATCTGTCTTGGCGTCGTTTCGGTTACTGAGTGAGTTATAGTGTTCTCCAACTATCATGCACCAAGACTTAAAATAGAACAGTTGCGTCACTCGAAGAAAACCTAGTGCATATTGTTTCCGGTACAGTGGAGTAGCCGCCAGTAATTATGTCATTACTGAGATTAAATTTGGTAATTGCAATTAATTATCTAACTCTAAAAGAACTCTCCTAATTTTCAAACTGTCAATGAGTCATTTGTGGGCACTCAAAAATGACATCTAACTGCTGTGTTTTCAGCGACGTACTAATTGTGTACAATATTTTCCAACTGGCAAAGAAACGTCACGGAGTACGAAAAATACCATGTGAGTGCGCTCCCACCCCCATCATAATGCAGCGGCCTCAAATAAGCTGATTGAAAGCAACTGCATTGCCTGTCGCAAACCCGAAGAGAGCGCATCACCTTCATAATGGTACGGAAGGAGCACCAACAGCAGGTTTGGTGGCTTTGCAGCTATTCCTTCCTCTCTACGTCACACTTACTATCCGTCTCTCAAGGTCGACTGATCCCATTGATAACAAAGGCCCCTTCATAACGGTGCCGAACCTCCGCTCTTACCACGCACAAAGTGCGAAAAGTAATGTAATAGGCATAGAATGTTTAAAAATCCCGGCTTTGCTCGCACCGCATCGAAAGAGTGCGCACGAAGCTACCTTACGCGCCGGATCTTGCTTCGGACCAAGACCAAATTAAAGTGACCATTTTATTTTTCATGAAAGTGTATACGTACTGCAAAAACAGGTTCGTGTCAAAAAAAAAGCGAAATAAGTAGACCGGAAAGCGACCAACGTGTAGAGAAAAGGCAAAACCTATGCGTTCAAGAAAGTAAATATACCAGTTCTAAATGAGCCGAATTGCCAAGCAGGATGTCTGCACACACAAAAAAAAGGAAAAAAGAAAAGGAAAATAAGATTTCAGTGTGCCCTTATATCTATGAATTCGTAAGCTCCATTGAACACCAGCTCATGCCTAGAGGACGTGTTCGAATAGGTCTGCTTCTGCAGCTACGCAGTACTGAGTCCGCTTTCTTCAGTGGCTGTATGACCGACGTTGGATAGCATCCGTTATCGTTGCCTTCAACTAATCTGACGTCCGTCTCTATCGTGTAAGCACGATCTTTCACATAACCTCAAAGAAAGAAATCGAGGGGAGAGAGGTCAGGTGACCTAGCCGGCCAATTTACAGGTCCGTGCCTTCCAATCTGGTGCGCATGAAAAGTCCCATCCAGCCAGTTTCGTGCTCGGCTTCTGGTGCGCGCTGGCGCCGCATCTTGCTGATACCACAGAAGTGGAAGATGTGACAGCAGGACTTCGCTAAGGAACTCATCCACCACTCCTTCAAGGATTTCGTTCACGTAACGCTGTCCAGTCAATGTGTGATGGAAGAAGATGGGACCGATGATAGCACCGCCGTGAATTCCGAACCCCATGTGGAGCGACCACTGGTACTGGTGCCGATTGCGCTTTACCCAGTGTGGATGGGAGTCCCTCCGATAGTGCGCATTATGAAAATTTGCCTAGGCGTTTTTGCGAAAAATGGCTTCATCTGTGCACACGATGTTGCTCAAAAAGTCCGGTGACACAGCGGCTTTTGTGATGACTCAATTCGAGTAATCTATACGATTCTACAGCTCTCTATCTTCCAAGCATTCGTGCTCGTTAAGGTATTACGGTTGAAAGGCCGTCATTTAGAATCCTCCCACCTGATGACTTGGAAATTGGTACCTGAGCGACCACGTCACGCACGCTGGCATGAGGGTTTGAGGCCATAAATGCTACAACATCCGTGGGTAGGCTGACACTCAAAGATGGAGTCCTCCGGAGCTGTTTCTTGAAGCTGCCGGTTTGTCTCAGGTTTTCATAATTTCTGATGATAGTCCACGCGTTTGGTCTACCGCCACACTTCCATGACTGATATATATTTGCGGTCTTCCTGTTGTTGCCATTTGCGAGCTCCCAAGGCAAGGATAATGTTTACCTTCTGCTCATAAGAGAAAGGCATGGCGACTGAGACGAAACAAAGCGCACTTTTAAACCTTTGCACTGACGTCGTCAACTCGCTTTTGTGGTGATAGGCTCCCTGGCAAAAAGAAACACATCCGTGCTCTTTATCTAAGCTAAGAAAACAGCTATCACAGCTTGTTTCCAACTAACACCAAACGCTACGTGTTACTTCGGCCGGAACGCGGCAGATAAGGCACGAACTCGATCATGATGTCTTTCTTTATTTCCTTTATTTCGTTCTGGATAACACACAGGGAGCCTGTTCGAGGGCGCTGCGTTATGATCCAGGTGAGAGCGCAGGCATGTGGTATTCTCCATATTTCGCGGGGTTTCTTTATCAGGGGGAAAAAATTGGGACGCAATTAGTACGTCGCTGAAAATACCACAGTTAGATGAGTATATACAAGGCTGTAGGCTGTGCCTACAAACGCCTCATTGACACTTTGATAAATGGGATAGTACGTCTCGAGTTAGATAATTAATTACGATTACCTAATTAAATATCAGTAACGAAAAAATTACTGGCAGCTACTCCACTGTACTGGAAACAATATGCACTAGATTTTCTTCGAGTAACGCATTGCATTTTGTAAATACATTTTCATGCATGATAGTTAATTGGGACACCCTGTACATATTTATGACCTTTGCTCGCAAGTGGCGATGTTTCCATCTCTAATAAGTGCTGTAGATTATTTGAAGTGCTTTTTTCTTTTCATGAATCGTTAGCATTGCCTACGCGGAAGAGAAGCAATACTGAGACATATCATTAACATGCCTGTCATACGCCGTTTATAAAACTCTGCCGAAGGGGTCACTGAAGTCTGCAGTTTTTTTTTTTTCAGGGTCAAAATAGCACGCAAAGAAATTAGAAGCAAGGTGAACATACAGCAACGTACGTATTCATTCTCTAGGCATAGGCTACCCATACCTTTAAAAATCATTTTAATTGGCTAACTCCATCTCTTCCAAAAATATAATAAACTTTGTCCTGTGTGTATATTTAAATATATCGTGTATTTGGATGGTGTCTGCAGTGGAAATTTAAGACAATGTTGAAATGAGAAAATGCGGATGAGACAGCCGCCGCTAGTGCTTATAATGCGCTTGTCCTCCTATTGTCATGATTTGCAGAAATAAATCGAAAGTATGAATTAAAAGTCGTGCACTTCCGTGCCAACAATAATGCAGTAAGCTATTGGCCTAATAAAATTTCAAGTGAAAGGGTACAGGCAAGTCAAAAGAAACCTCAAATGATGTGGGTGACGAAGCTCTGGTAATGGCACATTAGGTGTGTGCGAGGGGGGGCGGAGGAGGCTTCGGCATCGCCGGGGGGTCTCAGCCCCCCCCCCCCCGGAAAGCTCGGGGGGGGGGGGGCTCGAGCCCCGTAGTCGGCGCCTATGATTAGCCAGCTATGTCATGCGGAATGGCAGTACTCACTTGAACACAGTGGTTTGGTCCGAGTTTCAAATGCGAAGCATTTCTTGGCGATCATCTGCCAGTTTGACAGTATCTATCTAGCCGCCTACGTCGTGGCACTCTCATGGTCGTTTTGATAATTTGGTAGGCTCCCTGCACACTGCTTCGTATAACATCGATTCCCACAGGGCGTGAGATCTGCCGGCTCTTTACGCGTGAAATGCTTTTAGCTCCTGTTAACGGCGACTTTCAAGCGACCTTGAGCAAAAAGCCTGAGCCGTTATCCCGGCACTGGTGGCGCGGCCCGCGCGGCCGCGCCGCAATCAGCAGCCGCCGAATTAGAACGCCTCCCCCTCCATCGCCTGCCCCCCCCCCCCCGTGCCTCGCGCGCGACAGAAGACGGAGGAAGAGGGAGAAGAGGGAGGAAGGCACGCTTCCGCTCCGCCTTCCTCCCTCGCACGCGCGAGATTAAGCCGCAATCGTCGGCTGACCCTCGCAAACTTTCACGCGCACATTAAGCATACGGCGCGCGGAGACGATGTTATCGTTTGGACTTTATATGGAACATCACGGTGACAGCGACGGCAGAAATGCACTTGGGGCGTCCATATAACTGCAATAGCAATCAAAGGAAGGTGCAGAAATTAGGAAGCATTGTTTCGAAGAATTTATCACTAAAACATGCGCACAAAAGATATGCAGTCGCCATATGAAAGGACACGTCGTTTATGCAGAAAAATAACGTTTGGCTGCACTACGAGTGCGTGAAGCGGCCATCACGACACAGTAGACAAAGGAAGCACCTGCAAACCTTCGGTGTAAAAGGCCACGGAGACTTAACCCTGACGTGACAGCACCGTTTCCTTCTGCTTGTTACAAAGAAATGCGAACGTGGCGGATACACCACTAAAGGAATAACGGCTGAAATAACGCAAGAAAAAGAAATCATAATAAAGCTAGCATCTATATAGTTTCTCAAGATCCCGTATCGGACCTATACGACATCAAACCGCGCCATTCATTCGGTAATGATCACATGGCAATGTGCGATACAACAATGCCCTGATTGCCGGCTTTGATTCCAGGAAACAACTGGGTCGGAGAAAGACGGCCTCCACAAATTGCTCCCTAGAAGCACACAGGCCGTGTTTACGCACTGCGAGCTCTATGTCAGGCTGGCCAGTGCTCATCGCGGGGCGCAGAACGTGACAAATTGCAGAGGAGTGAGGGAGGAAGCACCCAACGAGCGATCGCTTACTTGCTCAGAGTCGCGAAGCTGGCACAGCAGTTCGCACGGGTCGTTGGGCTGGTCCCGGCAAGATTTTCCCAATAGACTCTGCACTCAAGGTCTGCGCCCTGCATCCCGCGGACATCGAGCTGGCGTGTGTAACGAACGCGCCCTCCCTTCCCCAAACGGCGCGATGCGCCAGCGATCCACACGAGCTGAAACAAGGCCACAGTAGCCCGACGCGTCACCCGAGCACGTTCGCCTGAAATGAAGTGGCCTGTCACAGAGAAGGACGATCGCTTCAAAGCGGGGCGAACGATTCGTCCAAATACGAACCTAAAGTGCAACCTCAGCCCGTAGCAGCTTCGGCGGAGCCAAAGCGAGGTTCCCCTTTCCTTCCGGCGGATACTGAGTCATTTAAGCTGTCCTAGGAGCTCTAGAATTTAATTATAGGTTTTGTTTTAACCGACGGAAGGGACCTACAAAAAACATGAAATCACTTAGTGAAAGTCGCAGGTTAGCCCGAAAGGTGAAGCATCGATTGCGATATTAAATTAGTGGACAGCCGCATAAACTTGCAAACATAGGCATACTAACTAAGTTAACAAACTTGCTGTCCCGCGCGCACAAGCAAACATCAACACATCTCACTAGATGACCGCGGAAACTCGCTGTCAAAACGCTGGCGTAAGGAAACACGGCAGCAGCAGCCAGCGAAGTGACATTCGTGCTGTCTATCGCTTCAACGCAAAGTGAGCGCCAAGAACACACAGCACGCACAAAGCTACCAGCAGTGTTGCCAGGTCGGACAAGGTGGCGTAGCCCAAAGCTAGAGAAACTGTAGCCCAAATGTAGCCAAGTACAAAAAGAGCAAAACAAATTTGTAGCCAATATAGCCACTTTAATTTGTATATACGTTTTCACATTCGACTGCGGTAATCCCTTTTTGCACAACCCGTCGTAAGAAAAAGTCCGGGACGCTGTGATGGTCGATCCTCGACATCCACAACAGCGACATCATGCTTGTACACTGAACACCTTTTTGCTGGCACTGGAAACTCAAGTTCCAAAGAATCGCTGCTGAGGGAGAACCTGTCGAAATGAATATCGAATGTAAGCACGAACAAAATACTTGGTGGACGCTTAAAGCGACTGACAACTGACCAGAATGTGTTGTAAGACGTCGATGGAAATGAAATGATCATGATTTCTAGTGATAGAACCAGGCACGCTGTTCGCAATTGAAGTAGGATTATAATTTTACAATGGCAAAAAAAATCTTAAAGGTCAGTAAGTGGCGAGGCCTGGCAATTAAATATTGGTACTTCGGATGTAGTCTATGAGATTACTGTAAATAAGTCAGTTGTTATTAAGTACAACATAATTATTGCTTAAAATTACAGTTGCTATCAAATCACACACGCACTTTATTCTATGTTTCGGAAATCAAAAGCGCAAGCATGGCTACGCCAACACGCTGAACTGCGTGTCACGTGTAAAATCGTCGTTTCGTTTTCAATCCGATAGGTTTCGCTTGGACTGTTTAACTCTTTCTGTACCGCGCCCATTGAACATAATTATCCCGCTAACGATAGTTCGAAACGCCGCTTTCGAGACCTTCCGCGCCGCTCACGCCATTGGACGCTATTGCCACGCCATTGCCATTGGACTGCGCCATTGGACGCGAACGAGGAGAACCACATTTCTGTTACCTAAGCAGTTTGATTTTTTTCACGCCAGGCGGTAATTTTTGAAAGCGCTCCGAAGTTCCGCGATGGTTAAAGTAGAAAGCAAAGATGGCCGACTCCGGGAGCGGTGCGTGCGCTTCGAAAGATCGCAGATGTCGCGATTCCCGTGGGTCTGTGGCTGCTTTTATCGACGAATAAAGCAGCAGCGCGTCTCAGGATGCTGCCTATTCGTCGGACTTTGACTCCGATAGCGACGACGATACAACACAGCCCGGAACATGCGCGGCCGCAGCCCGGTACGCCCTGCTGTGGCGCTTGCAGTTAAATTTTTGTAGGGGGATACCTGTTCAATGAAAAATTTTGATATTTTTCGAAGGTGGCGCCCATTAGACGGTAATACATTTTGTATTACCGTCTACTACATACTATTTAAGTATGTGGTTGTAACACGCTATTATTATTCAAATTCTTTTAAAGTATTGGTAAAAAAAGATGTTGCGTTACGAAAAACAGAAAGGTATT
Organism: Dermacentor andersoni; assembly: GCF_023375885.2. NCBI lineage: Eukaryota > Metazoa > Arthropoda > Arachnida > Ixodida > Ixodidae > Dermacentor > Dermacentor andersoni. The sequence continues at coordinate 205,853,655 of NC_092814.1, forward strand.
TTAAGCCAAGGGTGTTAACAAACTATGGAAAGAAAACAAGAAAGTATTCTGTCCCTGATATTTTTATTGAACTTGATGCAACACTGTATGATATCAATTCAAAAGGTAAAATGATGAAAAATGTGAGGAAGTGGTATTCAACTGTTTATTGCAATATGTGATCTTTCTTTTATTGGGATTCTTACGTGGCTGGAAAACGTAGTATTTATTCTTTGTGTGTTAGAATATCTTACTTATAAGTTGTATAATTTTGAAAGGTAATTATATGTTTCATATCTCTATTGAAAGCTGTACTACCTGCTGCTTGGTCTTCTAACAAGCACGATGTGCTTAGATTGACCAGCAAACAAGATATGTCAAAAAGTGTCTTTGAAATAAAGTCTGATTTGATTTGATTTGATTTCTCATAAGTTTTGTTACATATTTTTCTCAGTAGACACAAGCGGTCTTTACAAACTTTGTTCAATTTTATCCCACAATCTTGATTCTGGCATATTGTCTTTTTTATGACATACATCTCGTCAATAAAACCTTTATGCGTGAAAAGTGCATTCATTCTGCTTTTTGTTTATGTATTACCTAAAATATTTAGTGCATTTCCGTCAGAAAAAAAATCAGGCGTAACCTGCAAAATACACCTACTTTCCCCATGGTAGGGAAACAGTTAAATACCAAAGCAATTCGACAGGAAAAAATGAAAACACGTAGCTGTTGCCACAGAAATGCTTAACTCTTCGGAAAACATGAATCGCAGAAACGTTGAATTGCTAGACAAAATACTTCGTCACAGTTACGGCCGCACTTGTCTGCCTCCCACTAATGCCGGCGTATAATCACTACCGCGCTCACCTACCACCGCTTTCAGCAAGCTTCCAGTGAACGACTACATGCGCACTGCAGATAAAAAATTCTGATAAAAAATGCTCCATGGCGTGTTCAAAATACTTTGTCACAGTTACGGCCGCACTTGTGGTCTGCTTCTCACTAATGCCGGCATACAATCACTACCGCGCTCACCTACCACCACTTTCAGCAAGCTTTCAGTGAACGACTACATCCTCACGGCAGATAAAAAATTCTGATAAAAAATGCTCCATGGCGTGTTCCGCGTTACCACTTGTTGATTAGACGCTCTAACCGGTACGCTTTCCATTGCATTAAAATATAGGTAGCATGAAAATTGCTTCTCAGTCCATTTAATCTTCACCTTTAAAATTGGAACGCGATAGTATTCAAAGATTCCTGAATGCTTCCCACGCTTCCTGACAACTGCAGCTTATGTAACCATAATGTTTACCTGCAAGCTGGAGGTGACCGATATGCACGAAGGAGAACTTTCTGGTTGTTGTTTTTTTCATCCCACCCTCACGGCAGGTGCCGCCGCTGCCGCGGAGGCGAGTGCCATCTGGATGGTGTTGCAAGGGACCGAGCGGGGCGCGCCGCTCCTACTTGGCAGTAACCGCTTGTCCTTGTTTTTTCCTGTGTCCCCTGTGCCGCTTAGCACTGCACCACAAAGTCTCATGGAAAACCGACTAGCCCAAACCACACTCCTAATAAGACGTCGAACGGCAGCTCGTAAAAGGGTTTGTGTTCGAGGTTCCGCGTAATAAACATATGTTTTCTCGTATATTCCAATTACAATTCGACACTACCATGTCTGCAGGTTGAGTGTAAGTCGTACTTTACGAATTTCTGGCGCGTTTTACTATGAGAAATTCAATTATTTCAGTAACGCATAAGCGCCAGCCGAAGGGCCTACGTGGTTCGGTATCATTTTTCTCACACATACAACGGCGCCGACGCCGGATTTTCTGTGACACGGGGCCCCTAACGCTATCGCGTTAAAGTTCATCTCGCACGCAAAGGAAAATAGCAATAAAGCTTACCGTCAGAAACCCGGAGTAGGTAGAAAGCTGTGCCCTGCGCCACACTTCAACCAGACGCTTTCGCCATGGACACACTGGAGCGTGTCATCTACCCTTGTTTCCCTTCTTTCATGCTGGCGCCACGATCGCCCGACTCCATTGCTCTCCGTTTCTTAGCATAACCATGTTAGTACAGTGTACTGTGAAACTCTCTCCACTCCCAGGCTCATCCCGATGCCCGGTGATCGGGTGTCGGGATAAGACGAAGATGAGACGACGTTGCTGGCGTAAATGCTAGCATCGTGAAGCGCGGTGAAATTTAAGTGCGTCAAGGATAAAAGCCATCGCCTCAGCGAACGATGCACTAAGGGGGAGGGAGGAATTTCGCGCACACACGCACAGCCGCGCTGCCGGCTCAGCCAGTTAAAACATATCCTTCGAGATTTGTTTCTACTCGATGAGAGTCACCTCTGGAGTGAGAATTAAGGCGCCACTTATAGCCCAAACAAAGCCAAGTCACAGATTTTCAGTAGCCCAAATATAGCCACGTAGCCATCTCGCCCAAGTCGACGCCAAACATTTTTTTCTGTAGCCCAATTTGGCTATATATAGCCAAACCTGGCAACACTGGCTACCAGCCGCCGGCGCACCTAGTCTCTGCCCGCCCCCAACTCAGATCGCTCTCAAGATACGGCCAAGCGACCGCGCGCAGCCGCCGCATGCGCAGTTGCATCCGGAGCAAAACGCCGCCCCCCCCCCCCCCCTCCCACCGATGCCCTGCAACGGTAGGTCCCTTGCGCGCTACGGAAGACGGCGCGCTTCCTCCCCGCTTTCGTCTCTATTGCGGGGGCGAGATTGAGCCGACATCGTCGGCTCCCGTCGCACGCGTTCACTGGCACATACAGCGTTGGGCGCACGGCGACTGTGTTATCACCCTTGGACTTTATGCCGAACCTCACAGCGACAGCGATGCCGACGGTAGAAATGCGCTTGAAGTGTCCATATAGTTGCTCTCGCAATAATAAAACGCGCTTCCATTTGAGTGATATAATGCGCCCTGATTTCATGCGTGCTCAACGCAACAATACATGCCACACAAGAAAGCTGCGATCAACCTTTTTCTCGTACATCGTATACATCACAGCGATGCTTCGGGCAAAAAGAAAGAAATAACACTGAACCCTGCCACTGCTTTTAAATCGTCTTTAAATCCTCATCCTCAAGCAGCAAGGGGACCAGGCAGTGTACGTCTACTGCGTGAACCCCCGGGTTACTGCTATATAATAGACACAAATTTACCTCGGCTGCTCGAGCTTTGCAAAATTGGTCGGAGAGTGAACAGCTAGGTTGGCGCAATAGAGCAGTGAGGGTGTAGTACTCACAATACACCACAGTGGCACAGGCTCGGACTTAAGAACTGCGTTTTCACCACTAAAGAAACTAGCTTACATAACTATTGTACGGCCACAAATTGAGTATGCCGCATGTGTATGGTCTCATCAAAAATACCTCATCGAACTCCTGGAAAGCATCCAGAATAGAGCGAGCCGTTTCATTTCAAAAAATTATAGTAACCAGTCGAGTGTAACCCAAATAAAAGTCGATCTCTCGTTGCAACTACTAACTACTCGCCGTGATATTGCCCTTGTATTATTATTTCATAGATTCATTCACACAGTTGGCCTAACCTTATCAAACCTGAAGAAAGCGTCCTCGACGTCAGAAAGACTGAATAATCAGTTCAGCTACAACCGAATTTATGGCAACACACACGCTTTTAATTTTTCAGCTTTGCCCAGTGCGGTCCGTTTATGGAACGCTCTACCAGATAATATCGCTTGCCAATCTAAACACAGTGCATTCTAATCGGTCTTCTAATCGATCAATATGCCGCTTCAACCGTCTAACACGTCTTGCCTTTTTTTAATTTCTTTCCTGCATTTTTCTACATGTTAATAAAAGAAATTCAGTGATCCTAATTTTTTACTATACTTACTACTGTATACATGCAGAAACGTTTATAATGTTATTATGCTATTATGTTATTGTGTTTACCGTTAATTGTTATTGCTCTACATACTGTATTTGCTAATGTCGTATTAATTTTCCATGTTGCGGGCATATTCCTTTCATTATAGTGATGTCTCTTTTTCCCGATTCCATACTAATATGTTACCGTATTTCCCCCCTTACACAATACCTTCTCGAAGGCCTGTAAGGTACATGTAAATAAATAAATAAATAATAAGTTTCTCACACGTTATCGAAACACACACACCCCAACTCACACACAAACTTACGCCCACTCTATTGCTAGAGTACCAAGAATCAGGGCATATGCGAACACAAGAATCATTGCGCCCTGCACCGACAACACACGAGTGTTCGGAGCTGAACGTTCCGTGACGGTCCACCGAGTAAGCTAGTGACTAGCGATAATACATCTTTGCTGCAAGCTATTACAAAGTACAGACCGTCTACTGTGCAAGCCTTGTGCGCAGCAAGAAGAAATAAAGCGCAACTCAGCACACCTGCAAGCGATCAGGCCTAAAATAAACAATCGGATAGTGACCGCACCGAAGCACTTGCTTTAAAGCAAGGAAATGATTTACCAATCCTTGCAGAAGATCTCGCAGATATATACATTTCTGGCAAATCAGCAGGAGTGGCGAACCCTCTATCATCTCAATCATTCCACACGTTGGATACGCCATTCACCTTTCGTGAGTTGGATTTGCCGCTTAGCAAATTAAGAAGACGCTGTGCTGTGGGTCCCGATTTAATCAGCAATGAAATGCTGACAAATCTGCCATACGAGCAAAGAAGAGCCGTTCTCGACGTATTTAATCGTGTCTGGAGCACTAGAGCGATCCCGGAAGCGTGGAAGACAGCATGGGTGGTGCCAGTGCTCAAGTTTGGAAAGCATCCTGCGAACCTTGCTTCATATCGGCCAGTATTGTTAACATCATGCGTGTCAAAGTTGATGGAAAGACTAATATGCACGATGTTAACGATGTATCTTGAGCAAGGAAGTAGACTGCCATCGCGTATAACCGGATTTTGTCCATGGTTGAGTTCCCAGGACAGTGTCTTGGACTTACTATATAAGCCACGTCGAGCACCATCGCGTCGATGGCCTTTCAACACTCGCCATCTTTATGAACGTTGCCAAACAACTGTGTGCTTATACCGGCATCAGCGGACTCCAAGCCATGGGTGTCGCTGGAAATGCTCTTCGATTCGTCCATAAATTTCTTAGAAAGCGACATATTCAGGTTAAGCTCGGAAATATATTGAACGAAAAGCGACGCATTTGCCTTGGCGTCCTACAAGGAAGTGTCCTATCTCTCTAGCTTTCTAAGGTTTGTCACGGCCAGCCTTCCAGACGCACTAGAGGTTGGCTGGACGACATTTCAAATGTCCATCTGCGCAAATGACATCTGCATTTGGATCTCGAGGTACCAACACAAACGTTTGGCCCGGATAGCCCAGGGCGCAATCTCCGTCATCGATCGCCACTTATCGAGGCTTGGCCTATCTTTATGAACGGAAAAATCTGCCTTCATGCTTTTCCCGGGAGGTAGGCGGAAGTCAACGCGCCTGACACTGAATACCAGAGGCCATCTAATTCGTCGGCAACTAGTGTTAGATTCCTGAGCATCACTATCGACAGCAAGCTACTATGGCAACGCGCAGTTGAAAGTGCCGTGGCTGCATCAGTGCAGAATCAACGCACTTCATCTCATGGCAGGTGTACATTGGGGAAACAATCCTATGCCCATGCTTAAACTGAACGCTGAACTGATAACAAGCCGCATTCTCTAGCAACTGCAAATGATATCACAATCACCGTGTCAATTCGAGCGCTTGGAGCCAGTACACAGAAAGAGACTTCGCTCGGCGATGGGAGTTGCTCAGGCGCCTTCAAACAAGAAGGTTAGTAATGACACAGAGTCTTCCACTCCGACTTTTGGTATCTCAGGCCTTGCTGACGCAGCTATTAAGGCTGACAGGGTGCCCCACAGGCGCGGCGCTTCTCTTGCGGCTAAGAGCAAGAACTCACTCATATTTCACTGCGGCGCTGAACACCTTCCGGTTTTTTAGGATTGGAATGGCCGAAACGGGGTCGCCTCGACCCGGCTCGGCCTTTTTCGGTAGTTACCTTCAGCCTCAGCGTACCGTACCTACCGGCGAAACGTAGCATTTCAACTGCCGAGGCAAACTTTCTTGTGCTAGACCACTTGAGCATCACGGAATCAGGGTGTAGACGAGCCGTATGTAAAAATGCTGAAAGATCTCTATAGCGGCTCCACAGCCACCGTAGTCCTCCATAAAGAAAGCAACAAAATCCCAATAAAGAAAGGCGTCAGGCAGGCAGATATGATCTCTCCAATGCTATTCACAGCGTGTTTGCAGGAGGTATTCAGAGACCTGGATTGGAAAGAATTGGGGATAAGAGTTAATGGAGAATGCCTTAGTAACTTGCGATTCGCTGATGATATTGACTTGCTTAGTAACTCAGGGGACCAACTGCAATGCATTCTCACTGACCTGGAGAGGCAAAGCAGAAGGGTGGGTCTTAAAATTAATCTGCAGGAAACTAAAGTAACGTTTAACAGTCTCGGAAGAGAACAGCAGTTTACGATAGGTAGCGAGGCACTGGAAATGGTAAGGGAATACATCTACTTAGGACAGGTATTGTCTGCAAATCCGGATCATGAGACTGAAATAGTCAGGAGAATAAGAACGGGCTGGGGTGCCTTTGGCAGACATTCTCAGATAATGAACAGCAGGTTGCCATTATCCCTCAAGAGAAAAGTGTATAATAGCTGTGTCTTACCAGTACTCACGTACGGGGCAGATGCCTGGAGACTTAGGAAAAGGGTTCGAGTTAAATTGAGGAAGACGCAATGAGCTATGGAAAGAAGAATGATAGGTGTAACGTTAAGGGATAAGAAAAGAGCAGATTGGGTGAGGGAACAAACGCGAGTTAATGACATCTTAGTTGAAATCAAGAAAAATAAATGGGTATGGGCAGGACATGTATTGAGGAGGGAAGATAACCGATGGTCATTAAGGGTTACGGACTGGATTCCAAGGGAAGGGAAGCGTAGCAGGGGGCGGCAGAAAGTTAGGCGGGCGGATGAGATTAAGAAGTTTGCAGGGACAAGATGGCCACAATTAGTACATGACCGGGGTAGTTGGAGAAATATTGGAGGGGCCTTGGTCCTGCAGTGGGCGTAACCAGGATGATGATGATTATTATTATTATGATGATGATGATGATGATGATGATGATGATGACTTGAGCATAGCGGTTCAAAGCCACCTACAAGTGTACACAGACGGGTCGGTGTGTGCACAAACAGATAGCTGCGCAGTGAAATTCTGCATACCCTTCTTTCATGTGTCATGGTCTGGCCGCCCAGATCACGTAGTTTCGTCTACAGCAGTACAAAGTGCCGCAATAACCGCGGCCTTGCGAACAGTACGCGCTTATTTCACAAGTCACGTCATGATACTGATGGACTCAAAGTCACCGTTACAACGATTACACCGTGGGCTACCTTGAAAGAAGTTTACAAGGCAATGACTGGCACTTATTAAACTTCCAATGAGCAAGAGATTTAACGTAAAATTTCAATAGAGCCCATCCCATGTAGGAAGTGAAGGAAATGAAAAACCTCACCGTCGAGGCCTACTAAGTCCCTTCAACCGAGAAATCCCGGCAAATTGCCCAGACTGCCCAGAACTTTATTGCTTACTCTCGCACATGCTACGGCAATGTACCGCGTTACCAAGGACCCTCTCTCCAGTTTGTCCGAATGGGAAGAAGCCCTCAAAAGCCACACCTCAAACTCCAACTCAAGGCAGTCCAGAGGGCCCAAGAACTGGCGGAGCCTCACCATGTTCTCGTCCCGACTTGGGCGTCGCCTACCGTTTCGGCCCGAGGAGCTCCCCGCAGGGGATCTCCAACGGCTTAAAACTCCTCAGGACCTCAATAAAGGTCTTGACTGACTGACTTGCACGCCTATCACTGACATGTGTCCCGAAAATGAGAGCGACAAGGGGAAAGAGAAAAGCAAAAGGCAGAAAGGGTAACCAGAATAACGTCCGGTTGGCTACCCTACACCGAGCAATGGCAAATGAAAAAACAAAGATGACAGGGAGAGAGAGGAGGGAAGGAAAGAAGGAAATTAGCGGTGAGTTCGCTGACGCGTGTGGTCTTATAGAAATTGCATTAATAGTCCTAGATGTTCGCACAAGCCCGTCGTCCTCAAGAAACACAAAAGCGCCTTCACCGCTTTATGGGCCGACAAGCGATGGGGGCGGTGTTCCAGCAGCACCATCGCCAGTTAGGAGCCGATTTACTGCTCAAGGAGCCCTGCTTCTAGATGTACAGACGGAAGAGCATGTGAATTTCCTTCTCAGCTTCAAGTCAATCTCAGGGACCGCAATTTCAGCACGAGTGCCCAATTCTTACCTGCAGAACACGTGCATATTTAGAGGAGTACCGAAGTGGTACACTGACGAGGAACTGTTGGTATACCTAAAGCCACAAAGTGTTTACCACGCAAGGAGAGTCACGCGACGCGTTCAAATTTCCGAATCCGATTGGGAGTCCAGGCGAACCAGCTCCGTGGTTCTTACGTTCGCTCCAAATACAGACCGTCCAGAGATCAACTTGGGCTTCACAAGACACGAGACCATCGACTACGTTGAGGCACCGTCCCGGTGCTTCAAGTGTCAGCGCTGTGGACATGTGGCTAAGTACTGCCGTGGTGAGCAGCGGTGTAAGAGATGTGGGGGACCGCATGATTTCAAAACGTGCGCGCAGCGAGAACTTTCTATGTGCAAACTGTAGTGGTGGTCATCCAGCTAGTTATAGCAAGTGTCCTACGCGAGCAACGGCGATAAAGCGAAAGAAAACGTTTATCTTGGGGCCAACAGAAAAGGATGAGAAAAATATGACGAAGAAAAAGACGGAGAGTCACAGAGTCAGACGAAATGAAATGGAGCTCAAAGAGTGAAACTGATTTTCCAAGCCTGAAGCCTTCTCCAGGAGTCCAGGACACAGTGGTGCCATCGCGCAGCGGACCGGCTAAAGCAGTCGAATCAATGAACAGAGGCCCCGTAGACGAGAAGACTGCTGAGCAACCGGAACAGCGAAGTTATGTGTCTGCACTGCAGCGACGCCAGTCGCGTTGCGATGAAAAATCACCACAGGAGGACTGTCAGCAGGTGCTAGGTGCTCTCTTCATGGCCTTGCGATCACACATAGAGAAGATGCCGGCGAGCTCGATGAAGGACATGCTTGAAGTAGTCCTGGCTCTCGAGTCAGTGATTCTAAGCTCTGCCTCTTCTTAAAGCACCTAGCAATATGGGTGCGGTCAGGACACAATGTTCACCATCTCGCCCACAGGTGCCACTTATTATGCAATGGAACTGTGCGGGTCTTGCGTGTCATTTACCTGAACTGTCGCTTTTCTTACGCAACATGCCTGTGCCAATATTGGCCCTGTCCGAGGCTGGTCTTCCAAGTTCCAGATCTATTGCTGGTTACGTCGCACATAGAAACCAAAGTATTCCGACATTTCCGAACGGAAGCGCCATGCTATATGTCAGAAGTGAGATACCACATTGCGTTCTACCAGTTCAAGACCTTTGCAGCAGTGCTTTGGAAGTCACTGCTGTACAAGTGCGGCTGGGAAACCGAAGCCTCAGCGTGGCCTCTGTATATGTGAGCTCTCGCCTGAAGGTCTCGATGGAAGAAATTATGAGACCTCTGAAGCCGCTGCCCAGCTCCGAGTATTATATGTGGGGACTTTAACGACAAGGCGACAAGGCGATTGATGCACGTGGAAAGCAAATTGTTAGTGCTTTAAACACCGAGGGACTCTGCGTGGCAAATGACAAACAGCCAACGTTTTTTCGACCACCGGCCTCTTACAGTGTCACTGAGTTGACGTTACACTCAGCGGACATCCTCGCATCGTCAACGACGAGTAAAGGTATAATGGGCAGTGATCATTTTCCTGTATTCGTTAACATTTTTGGATATAGAACCAACGGCCGAAGATCCTGTCCTGTGACGCACTGGGATACGTACAGGGACGGCCTAAGCGAATCATCTGGAGACCTGTTCGCGGACATGCTACGTAGCAAGAGATTAGCTACCGCTGAGCTGAAGCTACCCGACCACTTCCCCGCTCCGGATCTAAAACTCAAAAATCTATGCACTGCCCGTAGAAGAGCGGAACGGAGGCTGATGAGGATGAAGGGCAACCCACCAACGAAGACTATATATAACAGGATTAACGCAGTGATTCGACGTTATACAAGGAAACTAAGAAGAGATCAATGGGCATCATTTTGTGCAAGCCTATCGGTCTTCACGCCAGTTCCAAGGATAAGGTGGGTCGTTAATAACGTTACTGGAAACTTTCGACCAAACAAGCCATTTGAAGCCCTAGCACTGAAGTTAGGCAAGGCGCTCGCTTGTCTTGCGAATGCCTTTGCTGAAATATACTCTTCCGGCAGGTCAGCCGGCACAACCAACCCGCCTCTGCCGCTATCGTCGTCTCTAATGGATGCTCCTTTCACAGTCAGAGAGTTGGAACTAGCTATGAGCAGCCTCCGATATTGCTGTGTGGTGGGACCTGCCCTTATCAGTAATCAGATGCTGACTAACCTACCGGTTGAAAGACGACGTGATTTGCTGGCATTTTTTAACCAAGTGTGGGCCAGTGGGGATATACCACATTTATGGAAGGTAGCATGGGTGGTACCGGTTCTGAAGCCTGGAAAGAATCCTGCAGCTCTGGACTCATACAGACCGGTATCGCTGACCTCTTATGCAGCGAAGCTAATGGAGAAGATGGCGTGCACAAGACTCACTTGGTATGTCGAGCAGGGTCAAAAACTACCATCGTGCATCACTGGGTTTCGGCAGTGCCTAAGCGCTCAAGACAATGTGCTGGACCTGCTAAGCCACATAGAACATTATAGTGCGGACGGCCTGTCGACACTTACTGTTTTCATGGATGTTTCCAAGGCTTACGACTACGTGTCTCAAAGAGCCATCATCAGCCAGTTACAAGTTATAGGCGTCACGGGTCATCTATTGCACTTCATACATACGTTCCTCAATGATCGTCGCATCAGAGTTCGTCTTGGCGACACTTTGAGCGATGAAATACGTATATTTCGCGGCGTGCCACAGGGGAGTGTTTTATCTCCCTTATTATTTACATTGCCATGAGTAGCCTCCCAAGAGTTCTGAACCATCGAACACCAGTGAAGATATCTATATATGCCGATGATATCTGCATATGGGTCTCTGGCTACCAACATCACCGCCTCGCACGAATAGCCCAGGGATCAATAAAAGCCATTCAGGGCCACTTGGCAACGATTGGATTACCGCTATCAGCAGAGAAATCATCATTCGTACTATTTCCTGGAGTGAAAAGAAAATCTACACGCTTGAAGCTGAATTTGGACGGATACCAGATTCGACAAGTCACCAACGTCCGATTTCTTGGCGTTACCTTAGACCACAGGCTACTCTGGCGCCGCGGTGTTGACCACGTTGTGGCGTCAACGTCACCCAGGCTACATGTGCTCAAGCGAGTCGCTGGCGACGTCGATGCTACGGCTACATACAGCATTGGTTACCAGTCCGATCCTGTATCAGCTACCTCTGATGTCACCCTCAGACAGCCAATACGAGCGCTTAGAAGCAATCCACAGAAAAGGTATCCGACTTTGCCTTGGAGTCCCTCAGCCAGCGTCAAACAAGAAAGTGCTCTACGAAGTTGAGTCACGCCCTCTACGACTTCAGGCTTCCCAGGCTCTTATGATCCAGCTACTACGATTGAGTTAGTCTATGCCCGGTAGAGCCCTCTTACGACTTATAAGTAACAGGCCGCGCTCACATTTTATGCAGCACTGAACACGCTTCGCGTATTAGGATTGCGCTGCTCGAGACAGAGGAAAAGGATAGAACCACCCTGGACATTCGAGGATATCACATGCAACTTAAGTGTAGCACGATTGCAGTCAAAGAGCTGCATTCCATCTGCAGAAGCCAAGTCATTAGTCCTGGAACACCTGAACACGACTTACCCGAATCACCTACAAGTATACACAGATGGCTCTGTCAAGGCAGACGAAGACCGCTGCGCAGCTGCATTCTATATTCCCTATCTAAGATATACGTGGTCTGGTCGCCTGGACTGTATAGCCTCGTCGACAGTTGTGGAAGGCGTGGCAATAGCTTCTGCTCTGCGCAAACTAAAGACTTTGCCTCCGCAGAATGTGGTTGTCCTTACGGACTCAAAGGCCGCGTTACAACAAGTATACCGTGGTCTGCCATCCCTCAAGTTCCCACGCAAATCACTAGCCATCGTGAAAGAACTCAACAACAAAGGCTTCACAGTAAAGTTTCAGTGGATTCCCTCCCACATTGGCATCTCAGGAAACGAAAAAGCTGATGCACTTGCATACGCAGCGCTCTATCATCCTCCCAAAATCAAGGCTCCAAAGAGTAATCAATTGCAAAAACCTGACATTCGAAATCACTTTGCGTCGCTTTGGGTTCCACCGCATATGCCCTACGTAACCAAGGGATTGCACCGAGAGGAAGCCTCACTTCTATATCGAATAAGGACAGGATCTGCTAGTACACCGGCCTGGTTATTTAAGACGGGACGAATCAATTCTCCGAACTGTACGGCATGCAACGAGACAGGAGACATTGCGCATTTTTTGTGGTCCTGCCAGCAATTCCAAGATGAAAGGGACGCTCTCATGAAGAATCTGCAAAAAAAGGACCTTCCGTATGCGCGCCTGCGACACCTTATATTTCCCGAGGGATCAGTTATAGCCCGCAAAGAAACTTCACGTCTCCTTATCGATTTTTTAAGAGAGGCTGGTTTGATGGACATATGGTGAAACCCTTCAGCGGCATTGTGCGAGACGCTCGGGCGGAGCAATTGCCGGCCTTGATCGCCAGGCTAAACTCGCCTGTTGCTACAATTCACCACCACCACCACCACCACCACCAATACACGCAAAGTGCCTCTTGCGGCCAGTCGCGCGGCAATTTTGCGTCCATTTGCGGCTTGTATCACGCTCGGAAAAACTTTTATGTAGCACGTATTGAGCAACAGAAAGTATCGGGAGTTTTTTATGTCGCTCAACAATTTTCTCAATGACACTTTTAAGCTAATTATAATATTTGGGAAGTTGATTAATTTATTAGGACTAATTATCTAATTAGACGGAATGAAAAAATAATTTGAGTATCTCTAAGCGACGGCAACCAACACTACTTTGTTTCTGTCCGGCTACATGGCATTCGCATATTTTTGAACTCTGGCTAAAGTTGACTGGGACACCCTGTATACCCGGTGACACAGATGCTGGTCAGTCCAAGAGTGCGAGGCTCTGAACAGCCGCGGAGCAGCAACAACTGGCTTCTGCTACGTTGAAAAGCTGATATTTCGATTTTCCTTCGTGTTTAGTTACGTTATGTTTTTAAGCACATCATGATCCGAGGCACAATGCTTTCGCCCAGCCGAAATATCTGCCGTGTTACGTTCTTTGAATAGGAAGAGGTAAATTTTTAAAGCCAGTGCAGTAGAGATAACGCCTTTTTTTTCACCATTACTAGCGACAGTAAACATCAGTGAATGCTTAATAATCCCTTAGTAACCAAATATTTAAATAAAATCTCCTAATTAACACTTAAGTAGTTAGGGCACATGTAACAAATATGACACTGAAGCCGTTCAGTGATCGAGGCACGTCCACTTGGCAGGAATCCCTGGAATATAGCAGTTGACTTATTCCTCGAATATATATGTAGTGGTGGTGGTTTAACGTGGAAATTGACGCTTACTTCTGCAGCCCCACAGGCAGCATGGCACAGCGTCAGGGGAAGAAGTGCGAAATAAAGAGGAGAGGAAAGGAATAGAAGGAGAAGCAGCAGGAGTCTCGGCCGTTCATGGGGGAGGCTGATGATGAAGGCAGCGGCTGGCAGGGTTCGGACGCTTATCGGTAGGCGGTGATCCCGTTCGCCTCCGCAAACTTCAAGAGGCTGTGCAGAGCTCGAATGTGGGTAGGCGACGGGAACAGGAAGTCGCTGGGTATTGAAGCAGGTAGGCCCTGTTGCCTGTAGACAGTGGTGACCCTTAAGCGTACCTGTTCCAGCGCTGGGCAAACACAGAGAAGGTTCTCGAGGGTGTCGGGGTCGCCGCAAGGTTCGCAGGTCGGTGCGGTGGAGCGTCCCTTGGCGTGCAGCCGCGTCGCCGTCCAGATGCAGCCCGTGCGGAGTCGAAGCAGCAATGAGCGTTCCCTCCTGGCAAGGCCAGGCTCTGGAAGTGGCATGGGACCCTTGGCGTTGGCCACTCTGGCATCCGGGTGGACGGTTGTGAGCAGTTTTTTCAGGCGCTGGTTCGAAAAATCAGAGGCAACGTCTGCTCGCGTGAGCAGCACTTCAGCACGGTGGGCGGTTTTGGTGAGGGCGTCCGATTCTTTATTACCGGCTATTCCTAAATGGGAAGGCATCCAGTGAAAGGAGATGGCGACCCCCGCGGCAGCCAATGCTGAGAGCTTGGATTTGAGCAAGACCCCTGTAAGCCCTGATTGGCGGTGGTTGATGAGACTCTGCATACTGGCTTCGAGTCGCAGAGGACTGCCACCGGTTACCCCGGAGAGGTCTCAATATTCATTGATGTCGTATTTAGCTTATTCCCTCATAATACACGAAGAAAGCTTTGGAGGAAAACACCTGGCACAATGCATTTCTCTACAAGCTTGGGGAGGGATATCTAATGGAATCTCAGGATTCCAACTAAGTGTGAATGTCTTGAACACTGGCGGAGTATTATTAAACTGAGAAATAAACTAGACTTCAATTAAGAAATTTCAGGTAATTACCCATTATTTCAGTTAATCTGACAAATTCGCTCACCTACACAGCCATTGGCATTCCGTTGCCAGAAAGGAAAAAAAATTTATCTTCTCATGTACTGGTATTGAAAAATTAAAATCGTCTCTTTCAGTTTTAAACACATAACTTGCTCATACGCACACTATGGGCTCGCGCAAGGGGTCACAACCTTCCCTTTTAATGAAGTGCACATCGCTGCTGGCAGACCAGAATATCTACTTGCGAATGGCCGGTCCGTTTGTGAGCGGAGGCTTAAGCACTGCGTCATTTTACGTCCTACGTCCTAGACGTACTAGCGTTTATCTAATGTTTCCCATTTCTGGATGTCATTTTACCGTATTTCTGAGTGCCGATAACGAACGTGTGTTTAACAGCTTATTATGCCTTGAGGGTGTTAAGAAATTTGAAGATGTGCTTAAATACTCCCACGACAAATGCTTCACAAATACTATCAAATTAACTGCTCAAAAAGTGACCACTTTATCTTTTATCTTGACGATATATAGTTAAATATACCACACTGTAACCACAAAAACTTCAAAGTTACTGCCTCCTGTACATTTTCGAAAAACTGGGCCCGTATTACAAAACGTTCTTATGCAATAACTGTCCGTAATTAGAGCAAATGCCTGCCATCCTGACGCTGAACATATAAATTCTGGCAACCGTCAGTGCTCTCGTTTTAACCCACAAAGAACTGTCCTCTCAGCCACCTCAGACAAACTGGACAAGCGCCCAATGACAGAAAACAAGATCCTTGGAACCTGGCCTACGCGAACATCAGCGCGATCCGCTATGAAGGCACTGCTGCGATACTTGAAAGACACGGGACTTTCTGACAAATTGTGACAGTACACTGTGTAGCGCAGGACTGTACGGTGACACTGCGTAAGACTAGGAATGCCTTTGCGGGTTGCATGACAGTGCCCACAGAAATAGTTCGTGTGTACGTGCGTGTGTGCGCTTAGGTTTTTTTTCCTTTTTTTTCTCCTTCTTTCTTTCTCACCTATTGCATCCCCTTTCCCCTCCCCCAGTACAGGGTAGCCAACCGGAGATAATCTCTGGTTGACCTCCCTGTCTTTCCTTTGCCTTTCTCTCTCTCTCTCTCTCTCTCTCTCTCTGGCAACCGTCTAATAACAGAGAGCTTTAATGAACGAAAATCTTTGTGAATTCGGCCCCTGAAGTATCGCCCCAACTTTTCTTTCGATATTTTAAATAGCGCATTTCTAAAAATTAATAACGTCAGGAAAATGTACCTAAACTGAATTGTTCACAGAAATAATCAACCACACGTAAAAAGATTTCGTGGAAATGGCAAATAACAGGGCCTGTATTAGCAAAAATGTCTTACACAATATAATCGTTCGTAATGACAAATTCTAGCAAACCCTAATGCTGGACATATTATTAGGGAAGGCGGTTAGCCAATGACAAAAGAACACCAAGGAACGAAAAGCTTCTCGAATTCGTCCCTTGATCTTTGTGCAACTTAGGCGCTGTTTTCACGCAATTCTTGCCAAGGTGAAGATGTTTCACACGGCACATTTAAGACAAAACGTTATTATTATATTCAGGCACTTCCGCGGAAACAGCTCTTGTCTGTAGCGAATTTAAATGTTCGCAATCCACTAACTGCGCTACGGGGTCGATATTATTTCCGTATTGAAACTTCTAACCACAGGATATCGACGCTCGTCTACTTGGACGGGGTCACCGGCCGGGGATATCACCGGGGTCGGCTGGTTCTCAGCGGTGGATGGTATGGAAGAAACAGAATATAACACAAGTAATGCTTCATTGTGGTGGCCCTGTAGCTGCTGTAACTGCTTCCCACACGTTTCGTATGGATGCAGCGAGCATGCAAAAAACAGGTTGGTGCTCTAATAGGCCACCGTAACAGGCATCATTAGTAAAATGATATGGCTGTCGCACATCTTTCTGAGAATAGGCATGGCCGTGCGACAGCCCTGAATGTATATACGCCCTCGTACAACATCACTGCGCAAGTCCAAATCAGACGTGTTTCTATAGCTCTCACTCCAACGGCAACGTATACGCAAAGAAGAACGAAAGCAGTAAGACGACCCGCCGTGTTTGCTCAGTGGCTATGGTGTTGGGCTGCTGAGCACGAGGTCGCGGGATCGAATCCCGGCCTAGCCGGCCGCATTTCGATGGGGGCGAAACGCTAAAACCCCCATGTACTTAGATTTAGGGGCACGTTAAAGAACCCCAGGTGGTCAAAACTTCCGGAGTCCTCCACTACGGCGTGCCTCATAATCAGAAAGTGCTTTTGGCACGTAAAACCCCATAATTTAATTTTTTTAATATTTCCCGGAATTCACACTATCGCGTGATAGGAAGACTTCATGTATATATTCACTCAGAATAAAGCACTTCTCCGTCTCAAGTTTTCGATATTTCGGTTCCCTCTTTGAACAGTGATATAATTTATTTTCTTTTATTTTTCCTGCTTTTATTTAACAACATGACCCCAACACTAAGGCCCCAGTATAAAACAGGATCTGCATCAACACCGTTGCATCACACGGAAAGGCCACGGAGGTCAACCCGTACCCAAAACTGCGTTTTGGATGCAAAAAAAAAAGGCAAACAGAAAACGTTTGGGTGCGCGTGTTGACTTCGTAACTTGCGCAGTGATTGTTCCGTCACGGCAGATAAACAAGACTGCACGGAACTTTACAGGTTTTCGCGTCCTGGGGCCGAATCTTATAACGGTTCGGAATACGAACCGTTCGCTTCGCCGCTTACGTCACTAGATGTCCCACTCCCAAGCCGGCGGTGGAAGAAGGGGAGGACGCGACCAATAGATGAGAGGGTGCCACCTCTGAAGTGTACGTCATTATATGACGAGCTAATCGAGGAATTGCAGAATGTTTCTGCTTGCTAAATAAATGTAAAATATGAATTAAATATTATACGCCAAGTTCTGAAGTATAAACGTGTGGTGCCGGGCGTTTACGCAATGCAGAAGTAATTTATTAATGTCATTTTTTTTTATTCTCAGCCGACAGGCGGTATCGCAAGCGTAAATGAGTTGGCAGAGCGCAGCGCTATGTCGTCTGCTACCAGGAGCTCGCACGATGCACGCAACAGGAACGCACTGCCGGCACTTCTCAAGTAGCGAGCGCGACAAAACCGTGAACTGGTTCTTAGGGACACCTTTACTAGCCGACTATATCAATTTTCCATCTTTTTTCGCCCTTCGTCATCGGCTGGGACATGACTCGCTCGCCGCCGCGCTGCCGCTGTCCCTGCGATAAGCCCCACGGCGCGTCGCGTGATAAAAGCAATGGAACTTGAAATCGAACATTACGATACACGGGCCCTGCATTGCCTGTGCGAAGTCAAATCGAAGAGTGTGGTGCTGACGGGTCGCGCTGTGCCGTAAAATTGAGTAACAAAGTGCGGCACTCCCGAACCAGAGAAAAAAAAGGCAGCCAAATAAGAGATCTCCACAATATCTTCCCGTCCTGACTGTATAGTTTTATCAGCCGAACGAAGGAAGTGCTGAACCAGCCTAGGTTGAACCCTTCTGACTGCTGAACGGCGATCTGCGAGCTATTCACGCTGGCGATAGCACTGAGAATTCGATCTCACCATGCAAATATCTCCTTGGCATTGGCTTTGAAGCTGAGGTCACGGGAAAGCTGACCCAGCCCTTCAACCGGCCAACACAGTAATTGCGAGAGCAACTTTGTGGACAGTGTCGGCAGCAGAGATCTAGGTCATTCCGATGAATGCTTCACGTCCGACCGACCTCTGGGAGCTGCAGGCCGGTGGCGATGAACCGCAGCGCGCAATGTTCCTTCCTCTGCGTGGAATGGCCACTCGTACGCTTGCACCTGAGTCCCCTCCATTTGATAGCGTAGCCTGCAAAAGGTTTACTTAGAAAGCCAGCAAGGGCGGTGCAACTCATTATCCGTCACTTCTTCGAACGCGTATCGCGCTTCCAGCAGTGGTCGACACCGAAAGAGCAGCGCCAAGCCGACGACGAAGGCCTCCGAAGCAACCAACGCACGCGCGCGCGACTGCCGCGTGTCACCGCGGTCGCGCGACCGGCGCGCGCGGCCAGGGTCACAAGCCAAAGCCAAGCCACAGCAACGGAACCCAAAGCAGACTACCCCTTCGCCGGTTCCTACGACCGGTTCGCTTTGAAGATGATTGACAGATGTGTGACGTATTCAAAAATGGCGATACCACCCCGCTGCCTCTGACGACCTGTGACGTAATCAAAATTTTGGCCAATCAGATGAGGCCAAAGGAACGGTTCCCCAACCGAACCTTTATAAGATTCGGCCCCTGTGTTCTTCATGCACATGAACGAGCCGCATTCGAGTACTCGTGACCGCGAAAAAAAAAAGCAACGCATATGACTAGTGCGCACAGAAACAGGGCTGCACACGCGTCAATACTTCACTTCATTTTTTTTTTTTTCTTTGAGCAATGTGTACTGTAATTCTGCGATACTCACGCTCAGCTACTCGAGAAGCATGTTCAGTCGTTTCTAAGCAAGAACACAGTAGGCGCCTCCTTCAGTGATGTCGTACGTGGATACGGAGATTATTGTATGTTCTTTGTCGACTGCAAGGGAGAAAATAATAAAGCGCCTCTAACTGGCGGCGCACGCGATATAAAAGTGTAATGCTTCTATCTCGCACACATTGCACTGGCCCACTGATTGGTTATGTTGCTTAGTGTGTCCGTTAATTGTTGGTGTGAAATGATGCTCAAACTTGTTTCGTCTCAGTCTTACGTAAGCAGGTAGGAGCTAGAGCTTTCCCTGCGACTGCGTGCAGCGTGCAAAGCATAGAAAACTTTATTGTACTCATCTCGATGGTGGTACGCTTAGAGCAGATGATGATAGAGATGACAAAGCAGCGTAAAAATGCAGCACATTTGCGCGCGGTACAAATCTTGTACGCGTCTTAAAAACCAAAACAAATTATAGCGTACCAGATGTCGTTTAGTATCTCTCATAAATTGCCTCAAGGCCCAACAAGCTTGGATAATTACGTAGAGCCGGAGCCCCCTCCGAAGTTTTCCGGGTGGGAGGGAGGAGACGAGGGCAGAGCTCCTCTCAGGCGATGCCGAGGCCTCCCGCTCTCCCCGCCCCCCTAAACTGTCATTACCAGAGCTCGGTTACTTTCATCATTTGAGGTTTCTTTTGAGCTGCCTCTACAAGCAAACACCACGCAATTCGCACGGCATTAACTTTTCGTGCAAGTTGTAGCTTACAGGAGCTCGGCGGCCGCTGATGAAATAAGTAAATACGAAAGAGACAGCCCAGGATACAAGAAACGCGTATAAAGAAATAAATATACGCTATTGTTGCACAGCGGCGTTGAAAGCAGCATACGCAATGTAGGTGTATGGGATGTGGCGACGCACACTGCATGCTTGCGCTGTCGGCTACTGTGCACATGTTGAGCATTGCGCGCGAATTATGACTGTTAAGATGCAATTCCCCAGTGAAAAGGAACTATCAAGCCCGCTAGTGGCAACTCAGTACTTGTGACAGTTAGGTGCAAACCACTATGTCCGGCGCATTCGTTCTGTTCGTGTCACCTTACAACTGTGTGGATAGGTTAATCAAGTGTGTAAAGGTTAAGGAGAAGTGAGAACACGCCAACACCGCAGTGTTACGCCAGAGACTTGTCTCACACTTTGTCCTGGTTCAATGGCCGCGGAGAAGTCCAGCATATCATGTCACGATGACGGCAGCGTCGGCATCTTCAACGGCGGAGTTCTTGTCTATAACACCTAGTATTGCTTCATTGCCTCCACTTGTATTTTCCCAACAAGTTGGCTGCACAAGTCGGGAAAACGGTTTTCTTTTCCATTTCATTACGTTAATTTCAGCTCTTTGTCGAGACGGGAGCTGGACAATTGTGGACTATTGGTTCCCTACACTTTAAGAAAGAATCTTGTGACTTCACGGGCCTTTTTTGTAACGGTTTTCTTCGGCAGATTTCTTTAATTTCCTATGATCCCTCCCGCCGAGTGGGTGATTACGGCGCCAGCAAGGGCTCAGCTTCGTGCACACCAATTATGAATGGCAAAAAACAAGGCAAATTAAAATAATAAGTTATTACAACATATGACCCCGAAAATACTGTAGT
The DNA here is from genome assembly GCF_023375885.2 of Dermacentor andersoni. Lineage (NCBI taxonomy): Eukaryota > Metazoa > Arthropoda > Arachnida > Ixodida > Ixodidae > Dermacentor > Dermacentor andersoni. The sequence goes on from NC_092814.1 coordinate 205,874,618, forward strand.
GGACAAACGTCCCCAGGGTGCGTGACCTACAACGAGGTGCTCGGCTTTACAATCGGCGGCACATCGTTTTTTCTTTCTCTTTTTTTTTTGCGTAGTCTTATATAGTGGTGCATGTACACGTCGTATTAAACGGTGCTTGCATGCACCTGTATACTGTAGCGAACAGACAAAAGTGGACGAAACGACGCTGCACTGCATATCAGTCTTGGGAAGGAAAAGGTATGTGTGCATGCATGGATCGAGGAAGCCAAACTGGAGATAACGCCTTTTATTGTATGTAATAACCACCAATTTTATCAACGTTGCCCAATGGTAGGTATTATTGGATCTTGCCGTTGAGTGTGGGAGTTGGCCGACGTTGAGGAGGATATTGAGATGAAAACTGGAGGTTTATTTACTTTATTTACAGTAAGAATACAAAGAAATTAACAGTAATAAAGTCATTGATGGCCGGCAGCAAGTCGGACGCTGCGGCCCGTGGCAAGAAGCCCGAAAGAGATTAATGAATGAAGGAATGCTCTTCTCTGCTCCCTGTCTCCGTTTTTTAACCCCTTCGGTGTCTCGGGGTCACGTTATTTTCGGCCAATCGTCGGGCCCGATCAGATGTCGTCATTTTCCTCCAATGGTAGACGCCCGTGCGAGTGCAGTCACATTCGGCTCAGGGGGTCGCTCCATGGACTTCACTGTCCGAGGGCTGACTTGCCACCGGTATTGCCTCCAGATCTGCAAATGCCGTCAAAATCGGCAGAGGGTGTGGCTCCGAGGGCTTCACGGTGACTTACAGGAGGCGTTGCCTTGGTGTTGCATGCCCGTCTGAAAGCGCTCAGCTGGAGGAGACGGGTTGTTTTCGGGCGATCTTTCAGAGCTCCAAACAACTTCGCTCGGGACCCAGATTACCTGGAACCGTGCCAGGCTCCCGTTTCACTTTCGGGAAGAGCCAAACAGTGGGACAATAGCTCCACGTGCGGCGCACGAGGTGGGGGTCGCCAACTTGTCTGGACGTGCTGCGCCTCGGGAACGTGGTAGATGCGCTTCTGCGCACCTTAATTAGGTGCGATGGCGATTCGATGTGGCCTGGTGAACTCGAAGGATGCCAGGAAAAGGGCCCGTATCTAACAGTATGCGAGTGCTGCGAGTTGTCAGGAAAGCAAAACAATCAGAAAACTATGCGTATCCCACGGAATGTGGCAATGAGTGGAACTGAAGCTTCTTAATTTAGGTGCTTGTGTTAATAATGTTCATTTCTTCTTGACGTTTTGCGATAATACATTATTGTAAATAATGTTACCTTATGTGCATGTCATGTTTATGTTATCTAGATGCTATGTTGATGTCTTGCATGTGATGATATTCCTTTTTTCAATCAATATGCAGTAATGAATGAATGAATGAAGCATCAATAAACGCTGCTATTCACAGCAACGAATGTGACACACTGCGTGTAGCTGCTTGCATGGTCAACCTTGTGCCTGTAGTGGTGAGGTCGACATCTCATGCTGCCACGGCACTGAGCCGGGTTAATATTTTTCACCACTACAGTGCACTTTCAATATGGTTACTTCGCGTTTACTATATGCAGACTTGGAAACCACCTTCACAGAGAAAACCCATGTGCAGGTCGTCGCCCTGAAACCTATACGAAAGGCAATGGCCAACCGGAGGGTTTGAACATCGCCGTCGTAATGAAAGCAAAAGCCAAGCAGTACTTCTCGTCGCTCATTCAGCTCAAGCAGAAAGATAGCAAACTATAAATCTGAAACGGCTGGACGGCGCCGGTGAGAGTAAACCCTTAAATTACTCTCGAGAGTAGGCCGTCGAGCACGTTTGTCTTTGCAACCTCTATCAGGATCTCAAGCTCCAATAGTCAACTCCACGTGGAGAACGTGACATACGTTCGCTTTTCAGGAAACCCTAGTACAGCAGGAACAACGTTTCCCTTCGAAGAAGTAAAACGAAGAAGTTGCGACGTCCGAAAGGGGCAATCGTTTTCTCTTTCAGCGCCAAGCTTTAGCTGCCTGGCTGTTTATAGAGGAATGCAACGCCCGTGTGACCTGCGCCGTCCGTAAGGGCAAAGGATGCTCTCTCTGACTTCAGTGTAAGCAAGGCTAGAGTAGAGAAAAAAAAAGTGAGGTGGGAAGGGATATGTTGCGAACGTGACGCAGGCATCCGTGCCATGCCCCTTCCAATGCGTTTAAACTTTTTTCCTGGTACAGATTTTAATAAAATGGGTGGCCGTTGCTCCCGTATTTTTTTTTTCCTTTTCGATGCGCTCAGTGGCAGACTACAGTGGTACAGAGTTCAACAACATATACCCAACGGTACGCCAACACCGCAAGCTATTTATCTGGTTGCGGCACAATGCCTACTTCCCGTGCATGCTGCCAGCAGATCAGTACACCATATCGCAAGCTTTTGAATTTCTGGAGCCCTTCCTCAGATCGCAGCACTATCAACTTTTGCATTGGATGATTGGCAACAATAGCAAAAAGCCACCCAGCCACGCCACACTTGCGCAAGCCGTGCCACTGTTCCAAGGCCTCGGGGCCGAACTCGATGCGGTAGTTCTGCCGCGGCTTCTGTGCGACGATCGGTACAGGGAAAGAGAGCCCTTTGGAAAACTTAATGAAAGAAACGCAGCGACGACCGAATTGTGCAACTGGGCCATCTGATCCCCATAGTGGCATCGATCAGCGACGGCAGGAGACGGACGGCCAGCTTTCCTGGAATATCGTCAACGAATCGGACCAGCTGTCCAAACCGACGCACGCGCATTACGAGTCTTCTACCGACCCGTAACGGCTGCGCCCAGTGCATTAGTTCATCTCTCTTACAGACCCCATCCACGCCAGCTCACGTGCGACGGAGCCGGTTGCCCAGCGGCTCTCTCCGCCTGCTTCCGTCTCGGCGACTCGGAAGTGTCGGAACGCTCGAGCGACTCCGGAATTGCAACACCGACGTGTATGATCACTGCATGTAGCGCTGGTGCCCTTGACACAGGGATCCTTCGGAGGCGGGTGTTGCCGGGCGCCGCCTATACTGCCGGACAAAGAGTACGCACACACACACACACACACACACACACACACACACATATATATATATATATATATATATATATGACGTTAACTCTCTTTCACTTTATGAATCCATTGACTCCCCTTTCTTTGCTTGCTTAATTGTACTGATGCACTGATGATGCGTGACGAAAATAAGTTGTTTCATCACCTACAGCCACCACTACTCATAGCACATCTCGAAAGGAAAAAAATTTGAATTATTACTGGCGCTAATATAATGAAGAATAATGCTCTTGATATATCCACACCAAAATAACGAAGGCTCACGCAGGTAGCGAAATGCAATCGGCCCGTGTTCCATTATACTCGGCACCGTTATAGATACAAACGAAGCATGGTCGAAAAGCCATTAAGGACATGCCTATTCTATATTGACAGGTTGTCATGGCAGTGAAGAATAGAACATTCAGACGCTGGTAAAGGATTTAACTCTTTTATTTGGCGAACGTCTGCGCAGCGAAGCAAACAACACAGAAAACGCTTCGAAAGCAGCGAGCACAGACAGTGATCATGGAACTGTGATCTACGAGTTAGGCGCATCGGCTATTTATACACGGGGTCCTTTGTTGTCGGGTTTTATATTTTTTGAAATTCGAGAGTTAAAACTCGGGTGTTATTTCTGAAGGCGAAATCTGGTGAGAAATCGGACTTTTCTTGCCCGAATCTTTGCAGCCCAAACCTTTGCATTTTTCTGGCAGGTTACAAACAATTAGCATGATCATTGGTCTCCTTCTAGACTCAAGCGTTCTATGTTAAACAAGCGAAAGCACTCACAGGAACTTATAATGGGAAGGAGAACGACTCGCAAGTCATGTGGCGAACTCATCTCTACAAATTCTCGTTTCCAGCCATTATTAATACATTTAAAAGAAACGAGATTACCGAATGCAACAAATAGAGGCAGCTTTTGTGATTTATGCACACACGTATATGATTCGCTGGAGGTGTGACACTTTCTTTTATCTTACAAGCCCTTGTTGACGTCTATTATTATGTGCCTTTCTGAGCATTTATGTGTCCATCCTAGACCTGTCGGGCCTTTCTTGCTTGTCTGTTGTCATTTTGTTTTACTGGTTCCCAGTGTATACGCTTTTGGAAAGAAATTATGTAATCGAACTACACCAGTAAATCACTCTTTCTGAAGTACTTGGGTAAACATCCTCTCGGCGTCACATCTACCGTTCGCAGTGCAGAGCAACGCCATCACTGTGTTAATTTGCTTCTGATAGGACGTTATCGCTGTGTAGGTGTAATCGAGGTGCGGCACATGCGATGCAATGCGTCATTGTTTTATTCGTGCAAACGTAGCTACTAAAGAAGCAACAGGCTTTCGTTCACTCAACGGCGTCAGGCGCTGAATGTATTAGTTATATATGTGCGTCTTTCGCTTGAGTGTCAAGCGAAAAGGATGCATGTACCATAGTCAAATATTAATAACATGGTAAAACGGGACCACATGCTCAAAATAGGTGGGGCTGCGTTCATTCGTTCATTTATCATTTCCTTAATTGAATTACTAAGTACAAGCAATTTCCCTTATGTTGTCTGTCCTTGGTGTCTTTGTTTGTTGGCTTCTTACGATTTCATCAGTTTTGTAACAATTGCACTTATTACTGTAATTTCCGAAAGGTCCAACATCGGGGAGACATCAGGTTTATTCCGATTTTCATACGTTTTGTTCAGGGTGCTCATATCGGGAATCATCGGGTTTTACCAAAGCCACCTAGAAAAAAACAAAAAGACATCCGCACGCCGGTGTGGCGTCACGCTAGTCGGATCGGTCAGATGGGCCGGACAGTCGACGCCGCCGGCGTCTCCGTGCCTCGGCTCGTTGCGCTCGCAGGGTGTCTCTGCGCGTCGCGGTTACTATGGCTTCGGAAAATTAGTGCTGTCCTTCAAGTGACAGCAACCTAGCAATGCATATGCTTTGGTTCCCAAGCAAGACACGTATAGCTGTCGCAAAAAATAAGGGGGGCACCGGTTCACTGCAGTCCAACACCACCATAGAAAGCAACATTCTTTCATACTTTCCTTAGATTACTTGACTGGTTACATTCTTTTTGCGTGTATCGCAACATGACCTGTCTTATTGTTCTTGTGATGTTTGGTCGGGGCTAAGACAAGCAAACTGCATGCTGCTTAGTCACCTTAGCCTTAGATGGAAAGAAATAAAGAGCAAAACTGCATATTGAAGACACATAATATGCTTTAGTCACAAATGATAAAAACTCAATTATGAAACAAACATTTTAAATCTTCCATATACAATTACCATTTTCACTTTTGAATTCTGTAAAACAGTCCTCGCTAGACACCCGAATATCGAGGTTCATTTTATTGGTGAAAATTTTATTATTATAGGGTCACGCACAACTCATTCTCATATAGAATAAGCTTCCGCCTTTCTTGTACCATTTCTTGTGTTTCTTTTATTTCCACCCGCCTTGTTTGCAGGCCTTTTTGGTCTTCATATAATGCTGAGATAATGGTGAAAAGCAAGTCAAAAACGAAACGCCTCCTTTCAACCCTGAAGGAATACATCCAATAATGGACTGCGGTAGCATGGAGAGTTCCAATCATAAAAAAGGTATCACGATGCTCTCAAACGCTAGCATTTGGAACGGCCAAAATACAACGTTTAAATTTTGAAAATGTAGGCAAATAAATCCTAGCTACGCCACAGGTTTCTTTTTACAAGGGTTCTGTCAACACAAGCATACATAGATCTTCAACAAAACAGAGCTTCATGAATAAAAAATAAAGAATGAGAAACATATCTCAGGCCTTCAAGGTGTGCAATTTTTTTATCATTTTTGGCGTTTCGTAATTTGTCATTTCCTGTGCGGCACAAGTTGTTCAGCAGTATATTCGCTGCAGCACTTACAACATGATCCATTACCTCCTGTGCAGGATGACCGAAATCACACACATCTCCATCGTCAAAGTCTGGAAGGGTAGCGAACACAAGGCCGACAAGAGTAACTTTCTGCCTAGGAAGTCTGAAAAATCGGGCGGCATATTCTGGTGCCCTGAGCTTGTCTAATATAATTTCAGTAAAGATTACAGCATTAACTACAACTGCTCGTGGAAACTTCGGCCCACCCCTCGTCATCTTCATGCATAGTGCATTCTCAGGACCATCCAGATCGACGTCTTGCATCACAAGGTTTTCACTGCAAGATCCGCATGTCAACTTCTTTAAAGCTGCATGGGCACAATAGCCGGCAAAATAGGTTAGTTCCGGTAGCCTTGACGCTTTTTTTCCCAATGTCAGAGTCGGTCCCAGTGACGTTAAACTAGCCGTTTCCTGAATGTACACTTGTCTACAACGTGCTCGCACTCGGTGGTAGTGGCATGTTCAAAGCTGGCAGGTCCAGAACCTTCTGTAAACGCAATTTGTTTTCAGATTCATATATCTGCCTTATAGACACGTGGTAATTGGCACCAGACAATTGCCGGTACTTTCCGAAGCGATCCTCCAAGCTGTCGGTTTGAAATTTGCCCAAAAGAACATGCTCAAAATGAATCTCTTCAAGACAGTATATGGCAAGTTCGTGCAAAGCGCTGATAGTATGGCTGAAAGCTGTGTACATTTCACGTGTCAGGCGGCCATTGTCATGTTTGAGGCTTCCCCAGTGATCAAGCCATTGAACCATTCTCTCCAAGAATTCTAGTTGAGGACATGACGATGAAACTATTGGGCCTTGCAACTGATCTCGCAACCGCTGTCCTTTTCTTGGCGTCTTCACGTCAACAATGTTCCATCAAGTCAAAATGGTGTCGACATATTCAGATGTTTCCTTTGCATGCTGGAACGTTGCGGTACTGAAAGCAGCAACAGTAGATGAGTTAAAAATCTTTAAGGCCAATTTACCGTTCTGCCGTTCCATGTACGAGGGGTTGAGTGCCTTCAAAAGCGAGCGTTTGTGCTAGCTTCAAGAGCTCATGCTTTTCAGCTTCGTGCAACTGGCATAATACCTTGAAAGATGCTGTAAGTGTCTCTGGTTCAGCCTGATCACTCTTCGGTTCACGAAAGTGCATGCATTTGCCAATGTTTCTTTGATTCAGCCAATTATTTCTTATACACTTTAGTATGTGAACTGGGTCCACCACGAAAAACAGGGGTCGTGATGGGTCAGCAGGATGCTGGTAAACAATGCTTGCACTTGTGGACTTAGTGAAGTAGGACATGGCTTTTCTGTTTATGGAGTTATTGTCCGAGATCACTGCTATTATTGTAAAACCAGAAGCCTCTAGATCAAGAACAATCTTCCGAAGGAAGTCGTGCAGCGCCTTAGCATCAATTTGTGCCACAGGAAGAATGGGTACAACATTCTTGGTTGAAGAAAGCAGGCTCTGAATCATAAGTACGTGGGCAGTTTTTGCTGCAGTCGATCAATTTACTGCAGCCCCAGTAACAAAACCAGCCTTGTAATCAAAAAATGATTGAAGGTGAACCTTATCAATCATTATAACGTTACAGTCTTTTCACGCTCTTTAAATGTGCCTAAAATACGCTTTGCATAGGAAAGAAAGCTAGATTCCTGCTACTCCGTCACAGGGCTTACATTGTATGACCAACAGTCTTCTGATCGTATCAGGATGTGGCATCTTAAAGGGAAGCTGAAACGGTTTTCAATTTCCATGAATTGCTGGGATTTGGAAGAACAGACCTAATAATTTACGGCTCCGTAATTTTTTTCTTCGTTTTATTCATATAAGGGGCGGAAATCGCTTTCTAAATCACCCCCGCGGACACGCCCCCATCGCTTCCCGGAGCGCCGGGTGAGGTGGTTGCCAGAGGAGAGAACCGGCGAGAGTGACGTCACTGGCGGGGACCGAGCTGCCGGACCGACGTGGAGGCATGTGCTGGCATGCCTCTTTCCGTCCTGCACTTTACTGAACGAGGCTATGAGAGATCTGCCGCCGCCGCCGCTCACGTTTGTTTTCTTTTGCGATTTTCGTAAACTGATCTTTCCTTCTGTGCTGCGTGAGTGCCTACAGCCACGGGCGCCCAACATGCCCTCGTTCTGTGCAGCATTCGGCTGCGCGAACACAGGCGGGCGAGACGATGTGGTGTTTCACAGGTTCCCGAAGGACAAGAAGCTTGCAGCGCAGTGGGTCCGTGCGGTGAGGAGAGATAAGTTCGTGCTGATGAAATCAACTGTGCTGTGCTCTTCATCTTCCATCAATACGCAGCACATGCAGGTGCACCTAGTTTAATGAAAGCCTGATTAGACCCACATTGATGCACTCGAGAAATGCGAACATTCGCAGCCATTAACGTCTGGTAACACAGTTTTAGCGTAGCCGGGTAGCCTTACGACAAATGCGGAAACGCGTTGTTGCTAGCGTTGCTATACTCCGTTTCATACATCAGGTGCCACGCTGTAGAGGCTTGAGATACTTCTTGCAGTGGCTGCGCTCGCACTTAGAAAAAGTTCGGTGCTGCTTGACCCGATTTTTGAGAAAATTTTCCATATATAAATTCAGTTCTGAATGAAAAAAAGAAAGAATTTACCCATAGAAACAATCCGTGTACTTATACGGCTGCTAACACGTTCTTTTAAATCAATTTTCTTTTCGGTATTTTTTTAATCGCAGCCTTCCGCGGCAGCTTCACGTGCATGCGCGCACGAGCAAGCGCCACTGGCACGCTGCGAAGCATAGACGGAAACGCGCGCAGTAATAAATTTTGGTGACCGGACTTCGTGCGTAGCTTCCACAGCGTTGCACCTGAGGTATGAAATGGAGTATAGGCTTGCCTAGTGACATTCGACGTACGGTTGCAGTTATCGTGTTTACCACACGGCGGTGCTAAAACTGCCTAATATCTTTATGTCAACACTAGCATGGAGCACGCATACCGATTCTTGATCGAGCCACAATCGCAAAGTCGTCGAACCATAGTAAAGAACCCCAGGTGGCCGAAATTTCCGAAGTCCTCCACTATGGCGTGCCTCATGATCAGAAAGTGGTTTTGGCACGTAAAACCCCATAATTTCTATTTCATTTCCAACCATGTTATGAATATTGCACATATAATACCTCTAGCCATCTCTGGATTTGTATGATAAGCAACTTCCATGACTGTACCCCGCAGCACTGCATGTGCGCGCTTTGAAACGCGGCACTTATGTTCGCGATCGTGTATCAACACTCAAAAAACCACGGGACTACTTTAGACAAGCAGCGGCAAGGTGCTTGTCATCGCGGAATTGCACCCGTGTTTACAATCTAATGAGAAGTTAGTGCTTCGGCATTCTTCCAGCAGCAAGTTCCCAGTGACACTTTAGCGCATTTTTTCTCCCAGCATTGGAACCTGCAGCTACATGAAAAAAAAAACATAAGTACCAGCTAAGATTTTCAACGCGCGAGAAGGTGCACACATCGCTCTCGCTGTTGGCACACTCTACATCGTCGTTGCCGCTGCTGCCGCCGTTGCCGCCATCGTTTTCCGTATCGGCTGTCGGTTCGAACATGTACGGCGAAAATACAAGCTGTCCGAGACAGCGAGAACGTTCCATAATGCTTACAACTCAGCTATGAAGCCAGAACAGAACAGCGTGCTACGCTCTGAAACGGCGGCGCCGACCGGAGACGGCCGCGAAAGACGTCACAGCGGCCCCGACCAATCACGGGCAACAGCGGCGTTCGCGCGATGCCCTGAGGCGCTGGTGCGCGTTTTCTTGGAAAAACAGCCGCTTGCGTTTGTTTCCGCCCTTTTTGAACCAGATATTCGTGTTCGGGGGACTCAAAACTGTAGAATGCCGCAGAGAACTCATTTTTTTCGAAAAGTGTTTCAGCTTCCCTTTAAGCTTCATCGACCTTCTCAAGAATATGTATGCATGAGGTGAAATTATAAACAAAAGGCTAGCAAAAACCAATAAATCGGGAAGATATCGGCCAGCATAATTCAAAACAAGATCAACTTGACTCGTCAAGAATTTAAGCACTTCCAAATGCCATTCTTGCAACTCGCATGAGAAATGTTTTCCACTTACTTCCTCTAGCAATGTCGAAACCAATGTCAGCAGATGACGGGCCTTTTAAGAACGCTCAGAATGATAAGGAGAGTGGCAAGAAGCAGAGACGGCCTAACTGAGGGAGAGACCATCAGCCTGGTTCACGCATTCGTAATTAGCCGACTCACATACGCCCTTCCGTATCAGGCCTTGACAAACCAAGAGATTAAACAGGCAAACGCAATAATAAGAAAAGCCTTCAAAGCCGCCCTTGGTCTTCCCGAATGCACTAGCACAGAGAGATTCGAGGGACTGGGCCTGCACAATACTTTTGACGAGTACGCAGTCGCGACGTTATATGCCCAGAAAGAAAGACTTTGTTCTTCAACTCAGGGCAGGGAAGTATTGGCGAGGTTAGGCTTTCCCCTGAGACCCCAGTATTGCGGAGAGGAAACGGCACACATAGACCGCAATGTTCGATCGCACATCGCGGTGGCCCCAATTCCCAAAAACATGCACCCCAAGTACCATCCCGGACGACGCAGAGCAAGGGCAAAGACCCTTCACAAACGTTTCGGCATGGGACCGGGGGTGTATTATACGGATGCCAGTCGAGCCAGCTCAGACACTTTCAGCATAGTCTCTACATGCAACAACAACATAACAACGGCATCCTTCAAAACCTCCTCGGCATGCGTGGCAGAGGCTGCAGCCATTCCCTTGGCCATTCAGGACGCCGAGCGCCAAACCAATTCGGCTGTCATATTATCCGACTCACAAGCAGCTTGCCGCCTGTTTTTACAAGGAATGGCACCCAAATCAATAATCAAAATTTTAGGCACTCAACTAGAGGGGCACCACACTATCGTCTGGCGTCCGGCACACAAGCGACTGGCAGGAAACGCTAGGGCTGACCGTATTGCTCGAGGTTTGAACGTCCGAGCAACGGCATGGCCTAGCGACGTCCTTCCTCCGAATTCTCGTGACATCCTCCTACAGCAAAGGCAGGAGCGGAGACGTTTTGGACATCCTCACTCCGATTTAAACAGCGAACAGGAGAGGGACTGGCGTCGTATTCAGACGAATACATACCCCAACCTGCACCACCTACACAGAATACACCCCACGAGGTTCACTGACGAGTGCCCATGGTGCACCGACACACCCACACTAAAACACATCACATGGGAGTGCCCCAGGAGGCCTCCGCACATAGACAGTCCCATATTACACCAACATCCACTAATGAGGAATAGGCAGTGGGAGGCATGGCTTGCGGACGAGGGTCGGGAGAGCCAGTTGGCTCTTCTGGACCAAGCCCAGCGAGCCGCTCGTGCCAGTGGGGCCCTGGAATAGGGGCTCCAACCATCGTGCCTTATTTTATTTACATTGAATAAAGTTTTACTCTCTCTCAGTGCTGATATCCTTATGTCTCTGTTCGATGATCTGTAACACATTTTTCAAATCTCTCAAGTCGCACAGCTTTTCAGGAACTACCACATTATCACACATCCTCATACCCGTTTCACCAAAAAAATACTTCGACGCGCAGGTCTGTGGACACGGTCACCGAAGTACGGTCTGCAGGAGCAGATTGAAATGACGAGTCCAAAAGAAAACCCTGGAGCCCTTGTTAGTTACGGTCCAGAAGTCCGAACTCTGAAAGCTTGGCAAGGCCTTCAGCAAGTTCGCAAAACTACCAACCACATTTTTGGCGTCCTCTTCGGCTTGGGTTTGCTGTGAAAGCATTATTTATTTTTGCAATGATGTGGCTTCCAAGCGCGCTCTTTTCGCACCCGGCGCTTCTCGAACGTACGCTTGCGGACACGATAAATAGGCACGGCAATTGGGAAACAAGCTCGGAACTGCAGTTTTCTTGAGAGGAATGTTTTTCATGGCGACTTCGACCACTTTTCCTGTCTTGACGTCCATGTAAGATGTCGCCTTCAAGTAATCCGATGGCAAGAAATGGTTTTAACAGAGCTGAAATAAAAATAAAAAAAGCCGTTACAAATATGAAGTTCGACCAAAATGTAGAATTTACAAGCGCGTCTACAGGTGCAGAAACCGATCTATTCTGAACGCGTGCATGAATACAGTGCGCACTATGCTGACAAAACCTATTCGTACGGAAACCCAGAATAACAACAGAGAGAAGAAATGCTTACCACTGTGGATTTCGTTGGCGAGAAACCCTTTTTAGGAACAGCTCTGATCCATGCTGCCCGAATCGCTTGGTCAGATAGGAACTTGTGCACTCGGACACTTGGTCCTCCGTCATAATTGGACTTGCAGTTTGGTGCGCAACAACAGCCAGCCATCGTTGCGCTTCCGTGTACGACGAACCACGCAGAACCGAAGAAAAGCAATCACGTTTATGGCGCAGCATGCTCCACCAAAGCCACCTAGAAAAAGGTCCACGCGATGCCGCTCTAGCGTTGCAGTCACGGAGAAAATTTGTTTTCACAATGCGCGCCGCGTTGTCACAACTCAGCACTCCCCCCTCCGCCGCTACCATCCGACTCTCGTGACGTATTGACAAGCAGAGGAGGTGAGGTGGTGGCCTTGTTTTTTTTTTTTTTTTTTCTAGGTGGCTTTGGTTTTACCCAAAAACTAAGGACCCCATTTGTGCATGACTCGTGGTAGATTGCAGGGCAATCGCTGGTGGTGCTCACGTCCGGGCCAAAATGTGCAACGTTATTCCCGTCGCGCGTGCAATTTGATTGGAAAAGTTTCCCTCGCTATAGAGTCGGCGACAACATTCGAGAGAGTTCCGATGCCTGAACGCGCGTCTTGATTCGAGCGATAACACTGTAACAACGATCGGCGAGTCAAAAACGATCACATAAAAACAAACATTTAAACGCTTGTCAATATGTCGCGCCTGATATTGATTTCTTCCACCTTACTACGTCATTCACCTACTTGTTTCGCAGATCTTTCACACAATCATGATGCATTATCCTTGTCTGTGACATTCTTCTCCTAGTTTACGGGCAACTATGAGACTACAAGTCCCTTTGGAGTGAGGTGGGTATTCAGCATGGCTATAAAAGAGGTCCGGCCATCAAAAAAAGTTTTTTTTTGGGGGGGGGGGATGCTACCGCAAATGGGTGTTCCCAAATAGCCAATTTAATGTGCTGGCACCGTAGGGGCAGTGAAAGTTATCCTTCACGGATAACTTTCACAATTTAAATTGAAAAAAGTGGCGTCATGTATTCATTAATTACTTCCGCATATACAACACACAAATTCACACGCGGACAATTTTGAAACTATTCTAATTCGTTGTTTCATTTCCAGATTCAACGGTCGGTAACAGCGGCTTAATTCTGACTGCTAAACATACACTTGGAACTAATGTGTACGTGCGCTGCAGGTTATATTCACATGGGCAGATCAAGGAGGGGAAGGGGGCGTTCAAAATGCTTCACTTTCATGACCACATATGTTGCCAGATAAATATGTGGAAATAGTGTCATTAGTTACAGGACAGCCAACCAAAGCGGCGCCTCAAAGCGACCCCCGTGAACCAGGAAACGCGGCGGCCAACCATGACTGAAATAGTTGTTCACTTGAAGACGTGCGCTGAAGCAGAACTTCAGCGCACAGGGGATTTGCAGCCGACTGTTCGCAGCTCACGCATTATTGTTTCATGTATCATAGGCTCTGACAATTTCGAGAAGCAAGCGACCAAGCGATGACACGAAGATTGTGGCGCTCCAAGCTGATAGCTGGTGATCGGACCACCTGCCGAGCTGCCTCGTGGCTACAACCTGATCGCCTTCCATCGCGCAGGCGATCTGCGCCCCAACCCACGCAGACGCGGCTGACATCGCACGCAGCGCCCTCCACTCAGTCACCTACAAAAGGGATCGTCCACAAGCACCGAACGGGATTTGCAGCCGACTGTTCGCAGCTCACGCATTATTGTTTCATGTATCATAGGTGAGTGGGTTGTGACGAGAGCTTCTTCAACTTCGGTACTGTTTAGGCTGCAAATCCCGAGTGTCGTTTGATTCACCATGGGCATTGATCTGTGTACTTACCGTGCGCGGATAGGCCGCTTTGTAGCGCATGGCCATTTTGCCAGTGGTTGTTCGCCAATATGGCTTAGGCCTGCCTTGGCTACTAGTTGCTGGCGCATGGGTGGACGGTGTTCCTTGGTTTTGTTTTGTATTGCACATTTGATACTCTGCGCTGGCGATGTAGAGACCAACCCAGGCCCGGATAAGGTGGACCAAGTTCTCGCGCTTGTTAAAGAGTTAACGTTGTCAAATGAAAAATTTCAGAAAGACACTTCAAACAAACTAAAGGATACTCAAACGAGCGTCACTGACGTCAAAAGGCGACTCAGCGGTGTCGAAGAGCGACTAAAAGCAGTTGATAACCTGTGTCATGACGTCACCACTGTTAACTCAGTCGTTCAGGAATCGCAAGAGCAGCTGAAGACCATAGAAACTAAACAGTTCGAGCAGGCCAATCTGGTTGTTGATGGCCTGTATAACCGTATGCGCAGAAATAACCTAATATTTAAGGGAATCCCGGAAGAACCAAAAGAAACATGGGTTGATACTGAACGCATCATCAACCAGTTTGTGTTAACTAAGCTAGGCTTCAATGCAGGCGAAATAGAGCGAGCCCACAGAATAGGTCGACCTAAAGCAGGTCACATCCGACCAATTGTCGTGAAATTTCTGAGTTTTAAAGACAAGAGCATCATTTTAAGAAATGCTTCCAAATTGAAGGACCTGCAGAAGCCACGCGTGTGGATTGAAGACTTCTCGGCCCGAGTGCAACTCATCAGGAAAAAAGTCAGAGATTTCGCACGCGAAGTACGTAAGCCTAACGAAAAATATACTGTGGTCTACGATAAATTTCTTCTTGGAAGCAAATGTTACACCTTTGATTCATCACAAAACAAAGTAACCTGTCTTTCAACGCGCAATGAAGCTGAAGTATGTCGGCTGAGTGAGCAACCTACTGTTGGCGCACGAGGGGACGAAACTAACCAGAATGATAGACACAGTCATGCTAATCAAGGTGATTCATTGTCACTCCTGGTGTGCAACTTTCGAAGCATGTTTCACAAACAAGACCAGCTATGTGCATTTATTGAGGCTTGTTCTTTAGATATTGTTCTTGGGACAGAAACTTGGCTTACACCCGATATTGGGGACAACGAGCTGTCGCTCTCTAGAAACTTTACTATACTTAGAAATGATAGGGTGTGCGCACGGGGAGGCGGTGTTGTAGCTGCCGCGAAATCTAATCTATGTGCTCGCGTTGTTGACACGCAGTCAAATATTGAAATTTTGTGGATTTCACTTCAGGTCTGTCCCTCTGTGACTTGCGCAGTCGGGGTCTGTTACCGTCCGCCTGATTCTACTTCTGAATTCATCGAGAGTCTTAATCATTCCCTAACTTTAATCCAAGACAAGTATCCAACTTCACCTGTAATCCTTGCTGGCGATTTCAACTACCCCACAATAAATTGGCAGACGTGTACGCCCCTAGGTTGCGCAAGGAAGAGCGAATGCAGGAATTTCTCGATGTTGTTTGTTCATTTGATCTGCATCAAATAGTTTGCAAGCCAACACGTGGAAACGCTATTCTAGATCTAGTCCTCACAACCGAACCGGAAAATATGCTTGTTCACGTCCTTGAATGTATTAGCGACCACAACGTAGTACACTGTGAATACCTTTTACAAAGTAGTAAACCAGAAAAAGCAACGAGATCTATTTACGATTACTCCCGTGGAAATATCGACGCGATTCTTACAGAGCTGTCATATTTTTCTGTGTGGTTCTTGGAAACCATGGCTTATCGCAATACAAATGATAACTGGCTCGCTATCCGAAGAAAGCTTATTGAACTGAAACAAAAGCACGTTCCCAAAATTGGAATAACGTCATCAACACAGAGCACATGGTTCACGTCCCAAGTGAAGAGAGCAATAAATAAAAAGAAACGCCTTTACTCTAAAGCTAAGTTGTCCCACTCGGATGGTGATTGGCAGCGATACCGAGAACAATCAAATAAATGTAAAGCTGAAATCGAATCATCTAAAGACAAGTTTTTTAACGGTGACATCGTCAGCATGTTAATGAACAATCCGAAAAAGTTTTGGAAAGTAATTAACCCTAAACACTCTTCTCAATCCACTATACCAATCGTTAATAACGGTGTGCTACTCTCACCATCTGAAGCTGCGACTGAATTAAACTCGTTTTTCAGCTCTGTATTCACAAACGAAAATCCAATTCCACCTGACCTTACGTTTCCTTCAATTAACTAATCTATGAATGATCTCATAATTACACCAGAGGGAATAGAATCGATCGACTTTCGAATAACTCAGCGCCAGGTCCAGACAGCATCTGCACAAAGATGCTTAAAATGACTAAGCCTATAATATCTCCCGTATTAGCCGCCCTTTTCCAGCAATAAATAGATACAGGAATTGTACCAGATGACTGGAAGGTCGGTCGTATCACTCCCATTTACAAATCAGGTGACCGACCAGTGCCCTCAAACTATAGACCTCTATATCCTTGACTAGTATTCCATGTAAATTACTTGAGCATATCATATCTTCCGCAGTTATGAAATATTTATCTGAACATAACTTTTTTTCTAACAATCAGCATGGATTTCAGCAAGGACGCTCTTGTGAAACACAGCTTTTTGAACTTATAACTGATCTTCATCAAGCTGTTCACGATTCCATAAAAATCGATGCCATATTTATTGACTTCAAGAAAGCATTCGATAAAGTTCCCCATTTTCGCTTAATGATGAAACTTAGCCGGCTTAACATACATGGTAAAATTGTTAATTGGATCTCAAGTTTTTTAACCAATCGCTACCAATTTGTTTCCGTAAATGATCACTTTTCCGCTTTAGCACAAGTTAAATCTGGCGTTCCTCAGGGATCCGTACTTGGCCCAATCTTATTCTTAATTTACATTAATGACATCAGTAACAACCTGACCTCAACAGTTCGGTTGTTTGCAGATGACTGCGTTCTTTACAGACAAATCATTACCTCTGAAGACACTAATATTTTACAGGCCGACCTAAACAAAATTTCACTTTGGTGCGAGCAATGGCAAATGGAAATTAATGTTTCTGAAACAAAAACAATGACATTTACCAGAGCCAGTAACGTTCACTCAAGTTCATATTTTATGAACAGCATATGCATAGAGAATGTGTCTACATTAAAATATTTGGGAGTCCATTTAACTTCTAACCTTACATGGAATGATCACATTGATGAAATAATTTCGAAAGCAAATAAAACACTTGGATTCATTAGGCGAAATTTGTATTTAGCAAATCAGTCAACCAAATTATTAGCTTACACAGCTCTAGTTCGCTCAAAGATTGAATACGCTTCCATAATATGGAATCCAAATCAGACTTACCTAATAAACAAGCTGGAATCTTTACGAAATAAAGCAGCACGTTTCATCACTAAAACATACTCTAGAACATCCAGCATCACGGCTATCAAAGAGTCCCTCCAATTACCGTCTCTAGAAACACGACGACTGTTAGCACTGCTTTCCCACTTCCACAGATTGTATCATACCCCGTCATCCTTTACAGCATCCCATATCAAACCCCCACAAAACATTTTCCCCCGCCTCGACCATCCCTTCAAAGTGCGTCCCATGTTTGCGCGTACGAATCTCCTGCGACAATCACCGCTCTTTCTTGCTATTTATCACTGGAACAAGCTGCCAAAAGAAATTGCTTCTATACGTGATCATGACTCATTTGTAAGTAATTTGAAGCGCAGTTTTACGCATGTTGGGTAAAAGCAGAATTTTATGCCTTTGATGCATTGTAAGTGTATCTACATGCTTTGTACGGAGGGTTCTTTTTTTTCCATCATGTATGCAATTCTCTTTCCTTTTTTCTTTTTATATTTTCTTGTTGTATTCGGTGATCTTTACATCGGTGTTCTATATTGCCTTTCCCCCCCTAATTGTGTTTGAAATATCCCCCCCTATGTAATGCTCACAAGGGCCTTTAGGGTATCTGAATAAAAAAAATGAATCTAAAAGTGCAGGTTCACATCACCAAAACTGTCCATTTTTCAGTGAACAGGTTCACCAAAATTGGCTATACTCGTTGAGTTCCTCGACTTTTGAAAGAAGAAGAGGAGAAAGGCGGGGTGGAATTCGCCAACGGCATCCGCAAAATGTTTAGGAATTTATAGAGACCTTTTTTAGACTATTGAAGATAACATTAACATAAAGCCTGGCTTTCCCAACTGGACGGAGAGTACGTTTGAACACAGTGATGATGAATGGCCAAAGTCAACAAGGGTGACTTAGCGGAAAGCTCTGAAAAGTTTACGCACTACTGCAAAAAGGTACCGATGGGGATGGTAAATATGTGGGAAAATTCTTATCTCGTTGTAGTGAAGATGAAGGGCACTGCAGCAAAAACTCTGAGTCACGAAAGTAACTCTTTATTGGGCTAACCTGTGCCGAGAAAAAACAAGCAACAGTCAAGCACTGCGATAGCGGTGAACGCAGTAGGCCATCGTCGCAAATGCGATCTGCGAGTGAAGCTCGTCGGATTTTATACATGACTCGTCGAAAGTTCCAGCGTAGTCGTTGGCGCCCGTGTGCCTTCCAGAAAGTACAATATGCTTACACAAAGTTCGGCGAGAACATAAAAAACAGATAAAATCAACGATAACATTCGAGTAAGGTCCAATCATGCAGGAGCGTCTTGCGCTGAGCGAAAACTTTTTGTTAACGGGTGAAATGCAGTTCCCGAGTAAAGGATAAATAGGTACACGTGTCATAATGAATACACACGGCCGCGAATGAATCAAGGAAAGCGTAGGTTGCGCCTGAACTTTGCTGTGCAAGTCAATAAAAATTAGAAGAAAATGTGGCCCTGCATTCACAAAACGTAGTTTTCGCAAGTCCCGTCCGCAATTCGTACTTGCGTGCGACGTCAATGCCGATCATGCGCATCGGCCATTGCATAGCACATTCGTCGATGTGCCAGTGATTGTTTGCAACCGTGCGGCAGATCATGCACACTGTTCACCTTGCCTCACGCGTAAATGACATGGCGCGTAAATGACATGGCGAAGAAGACAGTCACGCGTAAATGACATGGCGAAGAAGATCTCTTCGGGACAATGTCCCCCACTCTTTGATAAATTCGTCTGACGGGCGCGGGCTCAGTACTGTTGGATCTGGAGGACAATCCAGCCGCTGTCCCCCAGATATTGGATCTTGCCGTTGAGTGCTGGAGTTGGCCGACGTTGAGAAGGACTTTGAGATTAAAACTGGAGATTTATTTACATTATTTACAGTGAGGATACAAAGAAATCAACAGTCATAAAGTCATTAGTGGCCGGCAGCAAAGCGGACGCTGCGGCCCGTGGCAAGAAGCCCGAAAGAGATGAATTAAGGAATGAATGCTCGTTCTGCTCCCGGTCTCTGGCTTTTAACCCCTTCGGTGTATCGAGGTCACGTCCTGTTCGGCCAATCGCCGAGCCCGCTCAGGTGTCGTCATTTTCGGCCAATGGTAGGCGCCCGTGCGAGTGCAGTCACATTCGGCTCAGGGGGTCGCTCCATGGGCTTCACTGTCCGAGGGATGACTTGCCTCCGGTATTGCCTCGCGGCTTGCAAGCGCCCGCCCTCACAATAGGCGGATGGGGGTTCCGAGGGCTTCACGGTGACTTATAGCCGTCGTTCCCTCCGGCTTTGCAAGCGCCCAGCGGGGGGAGGCGGGTTGTTCTCGAGCGACCTTTCAGAGCCGCAAAGCAGCTTTGCTCGGGACCCAGGTTATCTGGAATCGTGCCAGGCTCTCGCTACACTTTCGGGAAGAGTCGAGGAGTGGGACAATAGCTCCACATGCGGCGCACGAGGTGGGGGACGCCAACTTGTCTGGACGTGCTGCGGTTCGGGAACGTCGTAGATGGGCTTCTGTACTCCTTAATTAGGTGTGACGGCGATTGGATGTGGTCTGGTGAACTCGAAGGAGGCTCACGAAAAGGTCCTGTATCTAACAGTACACAGAGAAAATTGCTATGTGTAACGGCATCAATCCATATCAACTCGCAGTCACTAAATACGCTGCAGTTGACCTAAGGCTACTGCCAGTTGTCACGAAAATAGAAATAACTTGTCTTGTCAACAATTTACCCCCGCTTACACGAACGTTCTTCAGTGTTTGCGAGTCGTTTCGGTTAATCCGCGCGGGTCAAGTGCTTCGCTGCTTCTCAGACAACACTTCCTTTCGGTCGCATTGGTTTGTTACCACCTGCGGCAAATGGTGCATTCGTGTGCTTGGTTCCATTGCATTTCACTTGCATTAGCTTTTCGTTCGGTAGCCAAATATTTCGCCAATCGCCACTTCGATGGCGTCGACATGGAGTGCGAAGGTCCCAGAGCTCGATCATGTCAGTATGTTAACAGTTCGTCATTTGCTGCAATGTACTCGGCAATGGTGGCACGTTGTCCCAGAGTTCCACTCAGTTACCTGCGTGCAACTTATATGTATAGGCCTTCGCCGTGCCGATAATCTCATTATGACGTTTATCGCCATCATGAACAGCGGATGCCTAAAGGTCGACCAGTGAGCAAACGCTCTTACAAAAGGAAAGTTTAGTATATGTGGGTCCTGTTATCACGGCGAGACACTACAAGACGCTTTCATAGTATTGCTGATCTGGGGCGGCCTGATGTAATTGTTCCTCTAACTCGATTCTATTTATTTCTTATCATCCATCGCTCACGACCGGCCGGTCCTGTTGATAAAGTAGGCGGAGCAACGCTCAGACTACTCACGAAGCACGAAAGGAAAAATAATTGGAATAGATTATTTACATTATCCCACCATTTCTTGAATTTTCTTTCTCATTTCTATTTTAGGCCTTGTCCACTGCGGCCCTTCTTGCTTCGTTAGCCTGTCACGTGAACTTTGACATTTTTTTATTACGATAGCAATTATACAGACACTCCAAGCGCATTTCTGCCGCGCCATCGTCGCCGTGATCTTCTGCATAAAGTCCAAACCCGATTACAGCGTCACCGCGCGCGAGAGGCACGATACAGCGTCACTGTATGTGCGAGTATTGCGAAGGTTAGCCGATGATCGCGGCTCATCTCGCGGGCGCGGGTGGGGAAGGCGGAACGGAAACACAGCGTCTTCTGCCACGCGCGAGGCACGGGGAGGGGGCAAGGGAGAGGGGGGCCTTCTAAGCCGGCGGCTGCTGCTTATGGCGCGGCCACGCGGGTGCCGTATCTTGCAAGCGATCTACGATGTAGACAAAGTGCGTCCCCGCGCGGGCCTCATCTCCAAAGTGATCTGAGATGTGGACAAAGCACGCAGAGTGCCGGTAGCCTCGTATGCACTGTGCTTTCGACATTTGGTTCGCGCTACAGAGAGTGACAGCACGAAGGTCAATTCACTTGCTGCTGCTGCCGCGCTTGCTCACTCCAGCGTTCTGACAGCGAGTTTACGTGGGCATCGAGCGAGATGTGTTCATGTTTACCTGCGCGCGCGTGGCACCGCGCTTGTTAATTTAGCTAGTAAGCGATTGTTTGCAAGTTTATACGGCCGATAAAACTAATATGTTGTCTGCTAATTTCCTACCGCAATCGATCGATGCTTCGCCTTTCGGGCGAAACTACGGCTTTTTTTACATCTGTGTCATTTGTTATGCGCTGTTGCCTTTTGGGATTTTGCTAAAGTTAGGCACATATGCAATACACGTCCCCCATAACAACGTCATAACTCTTCCGCTTCACAGAGTCCCTTCGTTGAGCAGTTGGACACCACTTTCAAGGCGTGCAACATGAGCATTTCCTCTTGAACATCTGGTGCCATAATTTTACTTATGCCACCAATGCGCAATCTTTTCTGCTCATCGCTGGTTTTTCATCTACCGCACTTTCCATCGCTTTCGAGGGAGTAACCCCATAAAAAGATGTTACTGATGAGAAGTACTTAAAAACATGGCACATACCCATGAGAGGTTCTGGCAACACGGTGGCAAATTAAATAGAACTGCAAAGTAATGCCAACGCTTAAAAACAAAGCAACACAGAAATAAAATAATTAGTGTAAATTGCAAGAAAAATTTAAGAAGACGTAATAATTCTAAGTACATGTGACAAACAAACAACATTGCAGCACAGAGAGTGCCCATCGCCACCTAGCCGACTAGAAGTCGCGATGATATTGTTACGTGTGGAAAGACACAGACGAAAAAGGCTATTTACAGGCTATTTACACTGCAGCCTGAGAGCCAGGCCGACACTCGCTCGCGCCAAGGGCACAGACCCACTTCATCTTCGTTCTCGCGGCGGCTCGTCTCTTGAGCATCTCGCGATAATATCGTAATACTACCCCCCCCCCCCCCCCCAGGCGGCAAAAGCGCCGTCACGGTGCTGTTAAATATCCAAGGCACGTGGAGAGGTGTAGGGCTTGAGTCGGGCGACGTGGACAATGTCACTGGTTGTCACAGCGGAGGACGTAGTGGGTTTGGCTAGAACGATTTCATAGGTGACATCGGTGACTTGGCGGAGCACGTGAGATGGGCCTATGTAACACGAAAACAGTTTTTCACAAAGGCCAACTTTATGCGATGGTGACCAAAGCAACACGAGAGTGCGGGGCACAAAATGGACATCACGGTGACGAAGGTCGTAGCGTTGCTTCTGTTTGTCTTGAGACACTTGTAGACGAGCGCGCGCAAGTTGGCGAGCATGGTCAGCATGGGCGATTGCATCACGGGCATAATCGCTAGTTGAAGATGTGGTGGACGGAAGCACAGTGTCCAGTGGTAGCGCCGGTTCTCGGCCATACAAGAGGTAAAACGGGAAAAAGCCAGCAGTTTCGAGGCGGGAAGAGTTTTACGCAAAGGTAATGTAAGGTAGAGCCAGGTCCCAGTCGCGGTGGTCGTCTGAAACGCATTTGGATAGCATGTCTATAAAGGTGCGGTTCAAATGCTCAGTGAGGCCGTTCGTTTGAGGGTGGTAGAAGGTGGTAAACTTATGCTGTATTGAGCAGGTACACTAGATGTCGTTAATGACTTTGGCCGAAAACGTACGGTCACGGTCTGTTAGCAATTCACGCGGAGCACCATGCATCAAAATGATATCATGGAGGAGGAAGTCCGCAACATCAGTTGCGCAGCTGGTCGGAAGAGCGCGGGTTACGACGTAGCGAGTCACGTAGTCCGCCGCGACTGCAACCCACTTGTTTCCTGATGTAGATTCCGGAAATGGGCCGAGAAGGTCCAAGCCGACACGATGGAAGGGCTCGGCAGGGATGTCGAGCGGCTGCAGGTAACCAGCGGGGAACTGGGAAGGCTTCTTGCGTCGTTGGCAAAGTTCACAAGCGGCGACGTAACGTCGTACGGAACGGGCAAGGCCCGGCCAGAAAGAACGGTGACGTACATGGTCATAGGTTCGAGATATGCCGAGGAGGCCTGCCACTGGTGCGTCGTGAAGCTCTTCTAGAACGGTGGAAAGGAGGTGTTTAGGTATTACAAGTAGGAACTCAGAGTCCTCCGGATGAAGGTTACGACGGTACAGAGTAATGTCGCGGAGGATGAAAAGGCGTAGAGTAGCATCGGCCGGACAGTGTTCAGAACTGTCGATGAGTGCTCTGATATAGGCCTCACGACGTTGCTCGTCGGTGAAATGAAGCAGCTGTGATACAGAGAATACGCAAGCAGTAATATTGGAGGAGTCAGAGTCGTCAACAGGGTAACGCGACAACCTGTCAGCGTCTTGGTGCAGGCGGCCAGACTTGTAGACCACGGAATATGAAAATTCTTGTAGCCGCAAAGCCCATCGACCAAGCCGGCCTGTAGGATCTTTAGCGATCTTTTAGAGAACGTGATTGTCAGTGACTACGGAAAAGGGGCGACCGTAAAGGTAAGGACGGAACTTCGCAACCGCCCAGACAACAGCAAGGCATTCTGGTTCCGTAATGGAATAGTTGCGCTCCGATGGTGCTAGGAGGCGGCTCCCATAAGCAATAACGCCATCTCGGCCACGCTGACGCTGGGCTAAGACGGCACCTACGCCATGACCTCTGGCATCCGTACGCAATTCTGTAGGGGCATCAGGGTCGAAGTGGGAAAAAATGGGTGGTGAAGTTAGAAGAGTGACGAGACAAGAAGGCGGTGGCTTCTGAAGTACCCCACAAGAATTTTATGCCTTTCTTCAAAAGGTTAGTGAGGGGTCTAGCAGTTGCCGCGAAATCTTGAAAAAAAGGACGAAAAGTACAAGCTGTCAGGATTGGGGGCTCAATCCCATCGCTCGAGATCCGTTGCCAAGATTGGAGTCCGGCATGAATTCGAAGGTAGCTGGCCCATGCCGTCGTCCAACTTAAACACGCTGAGGACGTTGATGAAGGGAAGAACTGCTTCTCATCGAGAACGAGGAAAATGGGTTTATTTACAGAAATTAAATCAGTCTAACATGACTGCTTAAGAAAAAGAGTGTCAGTCCACCATGACTGCTCAAGAGAAAGTGTGTCAGTCCAACCTGACTGCACGAGAGAAGTGTGTCGAGCCTCCGCCCAACAGCCGTTTTTAAACGCTCGGTCCTTCGGCGATACAAGGCAGCGAATGTTCGTTTCGTCATCGCAAAACTAGCCGCCTCCCGCGACAAGGTGACGCACACACACACGCAAACACACAGGTGCGAAGGACTGGAGCCGACGACAGAGGGGAGTCGTTCCGCAGTATCGTTTACGCCCACACACACGCAAACACACAGGTGCGAAGGACTGGAGCCGCCGACAGAGGGGAGTCGTTCCGGGAAGCTCGGAGACATTCTGGGTAGCTCGTTGTCCCGCCGCGGCTTGCTCATGCGTAGCGAAATCAGGTTCGCGCTGGGGACCTCGGGCACAATAGTTCGTCCGTCGAACCCGTTTCGTCACAACGGAGATGGGGCTCGTGGATGGAGGCGGTTTTCAGCACAAAGCCCGCTTCTTCGAACGCAGTCTAGCTGCAGCGACGGAGAGTGGGGGATGCGCGCCTTGTCCCCCAGTCGTAATTGGGTGGCAATTTTTCTTTGCAGCTCGCCATTCTTAACAAAGCATAGCCCTACAAAACTTCGAACGTCGGCGGCTGTCTTCGGAACCGAAAAGTATCGGACAGCGCGAGTTTTGTCGGGATCAGGCTGGACTCCGGAAGCGTCAACGAGATGGCCCAGAAGAGTAATTTGGCGGTGGCCAAAATGACATTTGGACGAGTTAAGTTGCAGCTTCGCCTTCCGAAATACATCAAGTATAGTTGTTAGACGCTCAAGGTGGGTGTCGAACGTTGGCGAGAAGACGATGACGTCGTCGAGGTAGCAGAGGCATGTGGACCATTTGAAACCTTGGACCAAGGAGCCCATCATACGTTCGAAGGTGGCAGGAGTGTTGCATAATCCAAACGGCATTACTTTAAATTGGTAAAGGCCATCAGGTGTGATGAACGCGGTTTTTTCTCTGTCCATATCGACAACAGCAATCTGCCAGTATGCAGAACGAAGATCAATAGAAGAGAAATAGCTGGAACCATGCAGGCAGTCAAGGGCGTCGTCTCTTCGTGGGAGCGGGTAGACGTCTTTCTTAGTAATGTTCTTCAGGTGACGGTAGTCTACACAGAAGCGCCACGTGCCGTCCTTCTTCTTAACCAACACCACAGGAGACGCCCAGGGACTCGAAGAAGGCTCAATGAAGTTTTTATCTAGCATTTTGTTCACTTCACTTTGAATTACTCGGCGTTCAGACGCAGAAACTCGATACGGTCGTCGGTGAATAGGTGCAGCATTGCCAGTAAGAATCCGATGCTTGACCGTGAGCGTCTGGCCTAAAGGGTGATCGTCGAAGTCGAAAATATCTTGGTAGGACGATAATAGTTGGCAAAGGTCTTCAGTCTGCGCAGAGGACAGGTCCGTCGCAACCGTTTTCTTTATGTTCGGATCGGCGCCCGAGGCTGGCGCGGGGGGCCTGCTGAGCTCGCAAGAACCATCGGTCGATAACGCTGCCATATGATCGTCGCCGAGACAATCCACGTTGGCAAGGCAAATACCTTGCGGTAGAATTTGCTTTGCCAATCCAAAGTTAAAGATAGGCATGCGAGTGTGGTTTGCAGTAATAGTAGGTATACTGTGAGGCACGGTAACGTCAAACTGTAGTGGAATGTCGGGCAGAGCATTGACGAGGTACTCGCCATCAGGAACTGGTGGGGAAGACAACAGTTCAATATAGGCTATTGACTTTGGCGGCAGGCGAAGAAAGCAGGTGGGGCGTAAACGGCACTGGGGTGCGTAAGAAGGTTCTGCGAGAATCGGTAACTCAAGGCGAAGGGTACTGGCAGAGCAGTCAATAAGAGCAGAATGCGCGGAGAGGAAATCGAGGCCGAGAATTAGGTCGTTGGAGCAATGAGCAATCACGGTGAAGAGTACAGTAGTGTGACGGCCGGCGATGCTGACACGTGCCGTACACATTCCGATGATAGGCACAGTACCGCATCCGCAACGCGGACGAGGCGTGCCGACGCTGGGGTGAGGAGCTTGTTCAGTTGTCGTCGGAATGCAGCACTCATAATAGAAAGATATGCTCCTGTATCGATGAGTGCCGTGACAGGATAGCCGTCAACGTCAAGAAGGTTTTGGTTCGTAGGTATCGTGAGCAGAGGATTTGAGGGCAGGGTGGACAACGCAGCTTCAGAAGCTTCAGTGCCTAGTTTTCTGGCTGGATCCGGGAGGCGATAGGCGGCGAAGAGAAGCGACGGGTCTGGGCCGAACGAGACTGATGGCGTCGAGGTGAGGGCGAGCGGCTGTAGCGAATGTTCGGAGCAGGAGCATCAGCGGCGGTGGGTTCATGGCGGGTAGTATAGGGAACAGAAGGTCCAAAGGTGCGGGAATAAGGGGCGGCGTATGTCCGAGGAGGTGGTGGCCATCGGTTGCGGCAGTGACGAGCGACGTGGCCGATGCGACAGCAGTGGAAGCAGGTCGGCCTGTCATCAGGGGTACGCCATGCGGAGGGGTTGCGGCGAGATGTGGCAGAAAAAGACTGCCGGGGACGAGGAGGGCCGCTAGAGAACTGGAGTTCAGACCCATGTTCACAAATTCCTGTCTGACGACGGCCTGAATCATCGTAATCGTGGTTGCTCGTGGATCAGGAGGCGTCACTGAGAAAGCTGGCGAACAGGCGGCCTCGAGTTCGCGGCGAACAATACGGGTTACGTCGTCACAGGTGGTAGTCTGACGCGGTCGACCCTCACATGTCGACGTAGCAGCAGTGTTGGTTAGCCGCGTGATATGGTGTGAGATACGGCGCTCTTAGCTTATTCAAGGCGACGGCATTCTTTTATGATGGCGTCGATAGTCGCGACGTTGGCGAAAACTAGCAAATTGAAAGCGTCGTTAGCGATGCCTTGCGCACATGCGCCACTTTATCTGCTTCAGACATAGCATCGTCAGCTTTGCGGCATAGAGCCAAGACGTCGAGAATATATGAAATGTGTGGCTCTGTAGGTGTCTGAACACGAGACGCAAGAGCCTTTCTCGCGGCAACCTAGCACCCTATGGGGTCGCCGAACAGTTCCCGTAGCTTTTCTTTGAAGCTGTCCCAACTGGTTATCTCGTCGTCATGCGTTTGGTACCACACGCGTGGAGTGCCGCCGAGATAAAAGATGACATTGGCGAGCATAATTTTTGGGTCCCACCTGTTATTAGCGCTGGCATGCTCATAGAGCTTGATCCATTCGTCAACATCCTGTCCCTCCAGGCCAGAGAACACATCAGGGTCGCAATGTTGGGCAACCGTGATGATTGGAGCAGTCGGACAAGCCGAAGCCGTTGCAGAGGCGGGCTCGTCACCGGGAGGCATGGCGACAAGCTCGATGTAGCGACCACTTCGGAGTTCCGTGGCGAGGACAGGGATCGCTAACCTCCACCAGAATATTACGTGTGGAAAGACACAGACGAAAGAAGCTATTTACAGGCTATTTACACTGGAGCCAGAGAGCCAGACCGACACTCGCTCTCGCCAAGGGCACAGACCCACTTCATTGTCGTTCTCACGGCGGCTCGTCTATTTAGCATATCGCAATAATATCGTAATAGTATTGTGGAATGCAGCGCCAACAGCCTTGTGACAGTGGTTAAATTGAACTCCAAACTATAATAAATTATGAAGTGGTATCGAAAATGCAAGAGGGCGAGAATAGAATTCCAGGAAATCTTGGGCAAATATGTATAGGTGAAGTGGCGGCAAAAAGAAAATGATTATTTATTCTTTCGTTGCATAGGAAGCGAAAGTCAAATATCGAGAAAGCGGACCAGTCACTGTAGATTTTTTGAGGCGGGACGCTCTCGTACGCACTGGTCAACATCATCCACATTGACGGAAGATATATTAATCCGCGTGCCAGGGAAAGCGCATATGCTAGAAATTGGTCGAAGATAGAAGTGTGGACGATTTCGAGTGCTTCAACAATGAAAACTGTCTGAAACTAGTATTCACCAGAAGTGAAAAAGGCGGAAAAACATGTACAGTAGGCCCAATTAGAGGTGACGACGCTAGAGAATTGGCACAATCGTTCAAGAAGATTCTTGCGTGTACAGAAATACCCAAACCAGGCGAACTGAAAAGGCGCAGGTTATTCGGCACATATGTACAAAAGAATGATGGAAGTGAGCAGACCTGTTAGGAAAAACTACGAAAAACTTCATGCAAACTGCGAGAGAGGCCGCAGTGCTTGCGTGAAAGGATGTTACCGCAACCTCTTCGGGGCCAACAGCCAAGAACTCAGTGACAAATATTGACGTGAAATCAGGCATGCAAATTGCAAAAAGTCCAAGAATAATGTTAATTAAAAAATAGAAGCTCCTGCTTATTTCATCAGCTTGGTTGCACCTTTTGCAACCATGCTGTGTGATGGAAAGTGATTGATAGCGTCATTCATAAGAAATTGGGGTACTGCGCAACAGAAGCGACTCGGATATATAGGATATATATACTCTCAAAAAGCAAATCGATACTCGAGGAGACTGCAGCACCAGTTTGCGTGCGTGCTTGGAGCGGAAAAAAACAGCGACTGTACAAAGTATATCTGCGGTTCACAAAACTGAGGCCAATGAATACGGAAAAATAGAACTGGGTGAGAAAGAAATGACAATTTGTTGTTGCAATAAACATGAGTCGTATAGCCTACGAAAAGTGCCAAGGGTAAGCAATTGAAATTTCGACTTCAGTGAAACGAGTCGAGCTAGGTAAAGGACAGCGTTGGTCACAAAGCGCGGACGATCAAGAAACTGGTGAAGAGCTTCCACTTCGAGCAGTAATAAAGGGTGAAGCTTCTAATCAGCGCACTCTGAAAGAGGGGTGCATGCAAACTGAAGCAAAGGTCACGAAGAGAGCACTTCTACGCACACTTCATGTTACTCACACTGTGCAGCACGCCCAGTGCTCGTTCACTTCTGCGGCTGGTGTAACATATTATGATTATTACGATGATGAATATATTATGATTTTGATTATTATGATTACGTATGGTGTCGCTAATTCAAGGTACTATCATAAATTGTTCACAGGTACTTCAAGGGCTCTATACTTAAGGTGTCGGATATTGGTGGTAAAATATAATATGGCGGAACACTTTACACTAGAGTGTTCAGGTCGTGTGATGAACATACAAACGCTAAATAGTCCGTATAAACACATACAATAATATTTTCGAAACTTCTGCCTTTTTCTCGATACAAGCTAAAATTTGTTTTTTCCAACTGCGATCACCTCATCGCCTGAACTGGGCCACTGAAATACATTTACCATTTAATATATTTATCTCTCTCGGCAGAATGCGTGCACTTCTACCAAGTCTGAAATAAGTAATAAATAAATCAGCGTATGTCAAATAAGCTGGCGACCCCCCGGGGGCGGACCCAGGTGCCTGTTTTTTTTTTTTTTTGGGGGGGGGGGGGGCGGTTCCTTAATGCGGTTGCGGTTGCAGGAGGGGGGGGATAACACAACTAACCACACGCGTGTGACCAAATGGTCATGACTTAGTTTCAGTTGCATCCCTTAGAGAATTTTTCATCAACATCTTGCAAACAACCATGTGACCAGTTCGAAAACAATTTATTGACACCGGTGGGCAAGGTCAAACCATTAAAAACCAAAAACTAAATTGCACTAACCTCCTCACTACCGAAAAAAAAATGTAGGCAAGAAAAACAAACATTTTCAACATTTCATTTGAAATGGTTTCAGAAGTGCAGAGAAACAAATATCCTTAAAATATATTCATTGTCAATCGGCACAAAGGAGTGTACACAAACGTGGAGATTACACAAACGTGGAGTACACAAACGTGGAGTACACAAACGTGGAGAAACGATTTTACCCTTGCAGGCACAAGAAAACATTGCATTTAATGCACCAAACTCACGAGTTTGCTTTGCAGTCTTTGTTCCTGCGTCGCACTGCATTTTCAATTTTACAAAATTCTGGCAAGTAGTCAAACCATTTTCTCGCGTCTCTGTCAGGCAGCTAGGCTGGTCTGGTCGCTGGAGCTGCTGGTCTACTTTCATACCTTTATTCCCTTGTACCATTTCGATTTGGGCTAGATCTGAATAATGTTTTGTCCACACTCTGCTTGAAAGACAGGAGAGACGGCACCTTTTTTGTTGTAGATGCAAAGCTGTTGTGTCACGCGGTATTTGACCCACGCATTGCAGGCAGCAATGTCGAGAAAATGTATGCGCGTCCTAACGGCCCATTTCCTAGATTTGACTTTCATCCTCGCATAAGAAATATACCTGTCATGAGGTCCACTCCCCTCATCAATTAGTTATATTCCGATACACTTCCCAGGTGCGGTACTTTTGTTTTCGTTTCATCCTTCGACCAGCACTTCCATGAAGACATAAGGTCTATTCCGACCACACAGTAAAAGAAACTTGTGCCTTTGTTATCTTTTAATTTGACCAGGCACACATTTCTGTACTCACACACGAGAGAGGTCGATTCTCGACGGTTAACATTGCTGTCCATTGGGAAGGCTTACAGCAGCGCCCTCAGTGCGGCTTGGATTTACTCTTCCAGGCATAAATGTTTCCTCTTGAAGTAGCAATCGAAAATCTTCAATGCGGTAAAATATCGATTCGTAAAAGTATGCGACTGCTGCGCAGTTGTCTCCACAAGCTGTATTCCCACTGCTCCACCTAGGCCACAGGCTTTCATGTCATCAAAGAGGACTGTACCTTTCCCAGTGTATATAAAAAAATCAAGCACTAACCCATCTGGGGAGACTGATACAAAATCGGTGAGATACCACGTTGCGAAACACGGAAAGAAACACACCAAATCTCCACACCCACAGCTTATGTCCACAAACGGCGCACCAAGTGCACAACGACTGTCCACCGACGTAGACGCGCTTTCAACACGTCTGATAAATGCGAACTTTGGATTTTAGTGCACTGAAACTATGCTCAGTGATTCATAAAGGGCAGTGCCATAAATTTTACCAGCTGTATTTCATATTCAAGAAATATTAATCGAGAAATGTTCAAAAACTTACGCCTTGGACACCGAGCGCTGCACGAATTAGTCGCCGCGAATTTGTTTTATATCAGCTGCTGAAGGTGACTTCTGCTGTCCTCTTTGGAGCATGAGTAAAACACACACTCCGCGACGAAATGCGACAGTTTGAATGACACTGAACGCTTTCCAGCGATCTATTGTTACTGAAAGGTGACTCATACCAGTACGGGCTCCTAGCATAGCAGTGCGAAGTAAGGGAGCACGTGTCTCTGAGTAAAGGAGGGAGAAGAGAAGGCTCGCTCCTTGGTGTAGCGCTTTTTGAAAGAGCCTTCTACTCTCTGAAGGGACAAAATTGGAGGTGGGGAGGAAGCGTTTAGCTCGCTTCCACAAAGGTGGCGGTGTAACCAGTTACGCGCCAACAAAAACGTAGAAGTGAGGGGTGCTTTGCTCGCTGCGGAGAGCGATGGTCGCCGCAGCTGCCCAAAAAATTCCACGTGCCGAAAAAACGCTGTCGAGATAGGCGGGGGTTGAGGGGTGGATTAGTTAGTGGCTTTGGCAGGGGGAGGGGGGGTAGCGATCGCCCAACCTCCCCCCTCCCTGTATCCGCCACTGGCGACCACTCGAGGAACAAAGCAAGACCTAAGTAATGAGAGCACAATTTGACAAAATATTTTAAAGCATGCCATCCATGACAGCTCGACCCACCATAAAAAGTGCTGTCGACTGAAGCAAGCGCCTGATATTGCAATACAATTTAAGGACGCCCAAAAGACTTTTTAGCACTTTATTCTGTATCATTACTATAGTAAGTAGCATATAACACAATAATTGCACAAGTGAACTTTGATGCCTTGAGAACAACGTTTGGCGTGATTTAAATGGGTGTTGCATTTGCTACGTATATGGGGGGGGGGGGGGGGGGGGGGGGGCATGTCACCAAAACAGAACGTTTTCTTTTCTTTTTTTCTAGGGAGCAGACAGCGCAGGTTCTGTTTCATCATTGAGGGTTTCAGAGTTTTCGTTTCTTGTGCGTCCGTGCAGCTGACGGCGTACTAAGCATGAAATTCTTTTAGCTCCCGTTGTCGGCGACTTTCAAGAGACCTCAAGCCAAGATCCAGAGACGTTATCCGGGAACTCAAGACAAGAACGGAGCGAGAACGAAATGAGAATATCCGGGCAACCAGTCAAAACTTCAGAAAAGGCCGTCTCTAGCCCCCAACCCTTTGTATAGGACCGCATTACATACGCTAGTTACTGCCCAAACAAATTACAAAAATATTGCTTCCGATTTCATCCTAATATTTGTTCGCAATATCGCTCAAGCTGTAACTTTTAGAACGCTGGCGTTTAATTTGTAATTTACAATAGCGACGTTGAAAAGGCAGATACAGGGCACCATACACTTGGTTATCATGTTTGTCGCTGAAACAGTGTTTCCTGTGCTCTTTTCAACGTCAGCGGTTCGTGACTTCCCAGGTGCGGGCTTTGCGCCGCCTCGAGAGATGGCGCTACGCTGCGTGACCAAGCCGGCAGCTTCCGGAGCGCCGCGGATGGTTGTTTGGCCGAGACGCGACTTGCAACGAGGTTCAGTTCAAAACAGGTTCATTTCGGCTCAGTAAGCTTTCAGGCCTGCGTCGCATCGTGGCCGCGCACGCTTCTGCATGCCATGTTCTTCATTTTAATGAGGTCGCCGTCATAAATGCTTAAACCGATCAATACAGCTCAATGAAAAGAGAGGTAGGGGGCGTTTTCCAGGAACCGATCGTTTAGCGAGTTATACGCCAGAGCAAAATGCTCCACTGTGCCGGCAACGCCAGGATTATGCGGCCGTTCACGAAGGTGACTTTAGTGTTGGGCTGCTAAGTACGAGGTCACGGGATCGAATCCCGGCCACGGCGGCCGCATTTCGAAGGGGGCGAATGCGAAAGCACCCGTTTACTTAGATTTAGGTGCACGTTAAGGAACCCCAGGTGGTCCAAATTCCCCGAGTCCCCC
The DNA here is from genome assembly GCF_023375885.2 of Dermacentor andersoni. Lineage (NCBI taxonomy): Eukaryota > Metazoa > Arthropoda > Arachnida > Ixodida > Ixodidae > Dermacentor > Dermacentor andersoni. Next base: position 205,908,204 of record NC_092814.1, read on the forward strand.
ACTACGCCATGCCTCATCATCAGATCGTGGTTTTGGCACGCAAAACCCCATCATTTAATTTAAGGCGATAACACTTCCATGGACCGCCGCCACCTAACTAAGGCCGCACATTTGCAGCCGACCACTTAGACGCGACAAGAATAAAAAATTGCGACAGACGCTGAGCACGCTGCAGTGTTGCAAGAAGAAAAGCGGTTGGAGGCGGCGGTACCACAGGCAGTAAAAGACGCCATATGGACGCAAATGTTTCCTGTCTGTGGCAGGAAACAATTGCGTTCATATGGACCAGTGCACAGAATGGTGTGGTGCGATGTGATGTGGTGGGGCGCGCCCTTGTGAACGTGCACTATACCCTTTTGAGGATTGTGGCTTCTATCGTCTACAACTAATCTGCTTTGCCTGTTGCCATTTCATGCTTACATCTACTCTCGACTACGGGAGAGACAGCATTTTTTATTGAGAACAGCATGTATAATTAGGCTAGGCAGTAAGCCAGATCGTGATGGCTTATTCCTCGCATTTTGGTTGAAGTACCGCACAGTCGTACTTTATATATATATATATATATACATATATATATATATATATATATATATATATATATATATAGTCATATCATAAGAAGCCGACGACCACTGACACCAAGGACAACATAGGGGAAATTACTTGTGCTTAATAAATGAAATAAAGAAACGATAAATTGATGGAAATGAAAGTGGATGAAAAGACAACTTGCCGCACGTGGGGAACGATCCCACAACCTTCGCATTTCGCGTGCGATGCTCTACCAATTGAACTACCGCGGCGCCGTTTCCCCATCCACTTTCTTGGCTATTAATGTTTCCTAGTAGAACCCTGGGAGTGTTAGGCAGCGCCACCACTCACAGACCTTGGCGGCGGATGTGGAACATCCTTTCTGCCGCAGGCGTCAAAGACAAAGACAAAGGTATAGTGCTTTTCGAAGTGGTCGTCATGGTTTGACTAAGTGCAGGAAAAGCTTGTGAGTACACCATTAGTCACGAGTGCGCAAAACTTATGTGGTGAAGGGGAAGGTGTTGTTTTAGCTGGTTCTTTCTTTCGTTCCTCCCTTTTCACAGATGTGTAAATATAAAAACGTTTGAAAAAATAAACATTTGCTAGTGGTGCTTTGGCCTATACTTGGGTTTCTGTCTCTGTTATTCTCGCAGCGCGTTCGAGTCAGCATGCTCTCAAAATTAAATTACCTTCTTAGCGTTGTATAAGAGTTCCTATGTGGCTTTTGGGCTCCATTGGAGTTATGGCAAAGTTTTCCATTATCACCGGGGGCCTCCTCCCAAGATCACGTTTCAGCCTCTAAACTTATAAAAGGGTCGGGAGCTCAAGCTAGTGTACGCAGTAATAGAGTTTACCGAATCAACATTTCGCTAGAGTCGGGGTCACTCTTATATATTTTAGTTATTTGAGTACTCTAGGGGCGTTAGGTCGTTACGTAAGGGGCAGAGGTAGGATGAAAAACAACAGCCATAGGTATATAATGCAAGAAATAGAGATAACTGAGCAACGGTAACAATAAAGAAATAAATTACATAGAACAATGATTTAAAAAATACATCGAGAAATAAAGCGTCGGTCCTGCTCTGTACAAAAGAATCTCTCGGCGGCACGCGCATCCCGTCGTCAGCTTGGGAAGCAGCGCGCGGTCTTTGCGAGAGGAAACTCCGTCCGTCAATGGTTGTGAGGGAAGGCTGCTGGCAATCCCGGCATCCAGTGGGGTATGAGTCCGCAGCATATGACGAGTAGGGCTTCGACGAATGGCAACGGTATCGATGTTACCACACTGTGGTTCGTCCGTAGATAAGATATACGGTACGTGCAGGCACGGACAGGAGCAGCCCGTCACAGCTCGTTCGTGCCAGTGCGTGTAGCCGGCACGGCAAAAACACAAGACATTCCGGTGGTCATATTGCCTGGATGTGCAGCAGGGCTGCCTTAGTTTCAATCAAAATGTCAGCTCAGATTACCTGGGGGTTTTCTGGAGAAGAGCGACATATTGTCTGTTGCAGATGAATAAAAAGAAATATAAGACAAATAAAAGCGCCCCTGCTCGGCCAGAGAAGATGGCCAAATAGAAAAATCGTCACCAGTTTTATAGCTGTGGATGTTGCCTGGAAATGCAGCCGGGCCCGGCTGTGCTCAGCGCATACCGGTCCAGCCTATATAGTAGCAGACAGAAGCGACTCATCCATGAAAACGAGGACTCTGCCTACCACGCAAACCTCCAGGCAGCCCACCAGCGTCCCGGTAAAGGCGCACTGTCGTCGTGGAGGCTGGCTCAGACTTCGAAGGAACACATCTGAGTGGTGGCAACTCCAAGAATAGCCCTACGTCAAAAGTCGGGAACACCTGGCAAAAAAGTTGCAGAATTATCCCCATTAAGAAATACTGCCTGGTGGACAGCCTGGCCAGAAGGGCTGGTTAGTCGGGAGGTCGGCAGAGATTCTCGATTTGTTGGAGCACCACACGTCCACCATGGAGTGATAATGACAATTCCTTGCTTCAGACAGAGTGCTAGACTTATATGAGCGGACCAGCAGACATGGGCAGAGGCGTTGGGCTTTTAGTTGAGTCGGTGGAACCTGACCCAGTACCTCTGGCGGAGCTCAAGGGGCCGAATATAGGTTGTTTGCAGATATTGAAAGTCTGCTGCCGAAAGTCTGCATGGCATGTCAGACCTTCACTACAAAGAAAAATGTGCGGAATACCCACCCAAGTCCTTAGTTCCTCTTTCCTGCACACGAGAAAAATGGAGCCATTGGCCATCTGGTCGAGCACACGGACGTGATGGTGGGGCCGGGGGTCGGTTGGTATGACAGCCTCAGCTCCCGTGTCGACGAGCAAACAGCGGCGGCTCGTTGGAGCAAAAATGTACAGGAAGCGTGTTTTGTTACGCGCGGAAACACTCGTCGTCATTAGTTATTTATCGTTTCGTTTCCCGCCCAACCAAAAGGCTGCGTGCAGCGTGTGACAGAAGCGCCGGAATGGCGATTATACTAGCAGTACGTGACAGTGCTCTGCTGATGGCGAGCAGGTGGCGAGTAAAAACAGGGTCCAGAGAGCGGGGCCACAGTCTGGCAGAAGGGCAGTGCTCTTAACAAATTGTGCTTTGGTGTGGAGGACAGCGTATCACAGAGGCGATTAGGTCACATCACGAAGACTGTGCAGGTCTTGGTTCGGCTAGTACGTTTAATTATAAGTAGCACGTTATAATTAAAGAAGTTGTGGTTAAGGTTCTTGAACCAAAAGTATGGTCGAAGGAATGAGTGGACGGCACGGTAGGCGTGGTAGGAAACTTGTTGACAATCTCCATGATTGCGTGAGCGCGCTCCGAGAGGGCTAACAGCGCGAGGCAGGAGGTGCTTACGAGGAGCAGTTGCGCCGACGAAGAAAGCCGCTATAAGCAGCAAAAGATACTCATCAAAGCTTGCGGTTCTTTCTTTGCGCAGGTTCTGCACGAAACGGGACATTTGCGTATGGCGATGATTGCAGACCTTCACTTCAGTTATGAGCAGCTACAACCACAAGCCTTCGGATAGCGATGCCCACTGCAGGATAACGTTAGGTTAGGTCAGGTTAGGTTAGGTTAAGTGCTGTCCATTGTGAGGGGCGGTCAGCTGCGCTTTCACCAGAACATGATGGACCTCTAGTTCGTTTTCGCAAAGCAGCGCCTTTAAGGTGAATCAGGCTTGTTGAAACGGCATGATTTTGATCAAGAAACTTTCGTCATCTTGCGGAAACCACATCTCAGGATGCTGATCACAGGACTGTGATAGTTGCCGAGTGCAGGCATGAAACAGTAGCTGCTGCGGTGCGGAAAACCCAGTCTATCCAAAGAATTTGTTAGTGTGATCCATTCGGGATCGGCACTGTGGAGAAAGGGACACTAACTGAAAGGCAGACAACCGGAAGACCTCTAGACCTCGTTTTGTATTTTAAATGGGACGACCATGTGTGTTGGGAATATTTACCACGCTCCAAGAAAAGCCTTCTACCTTATGACTCCTCCCACACAAAGCTCGTTAAACGAGCCATTGCTTTGTCGTGCCTGAGTTCGGCGTTGAGAAAGTCTAGTATGCACAAGGTGGAGCACAGCTTCAGTTTGCGGGTGTCACGTCTAGAAAGCTCGGGTTTCCCCTCTAGTCTGTTGCAGGTCGTGGGAGGTTCACTTTTAAAGAAGCTCAAAATGACACTACCGCAACCACGCAGGAAAAGCGGGAACCAAAAAATTTTGTGATGATGTCATACATACATGCAGATTCGCACAATCTGGAGAAAGTAGCACGCAAGCATCAGGTAGACCTAGTTTTCACAGCCCCTTGTAAGCTCGCTACCTTTTGCTCTCTAATACGTGATCGGAGCGAAAACGAAAGGGCAAAAAATGCATGTGAGAAGAGACGTGCAAAACCCCCGTGTGCATTGCGCTACTGAGGTCGTTTACCAGATTCCGCTCCGGTGCGGTAAAGTTTACATTGCCCAAATGGATCGATGTATAAACGACCGACTCAGGGAACACTCAGCGTCTTCAAAGGCTGTTGCAGGTCATATGCACCTATATGCACACATCAAAGATTGCGGTTGCACTCCGCTATTTAGAAATGCAACCATTTTAAGCAAGTCTAATGACAGGCTGGCGAGAGAAATTATTCAGGCTGGCCAGATTTACCCACAACCTGCCACGTGTGTTACTGTCCTGTCCGTCGCGCTGACGGATAAAGGAATCAGTTATCTAATTGGGCGTTAGCATTTTTTACAATTTTTGCATGTGATTATGCATGAGCTTTGTATGAGCCTTCTGACTGCGGATGTGCAGCCCTCCACTCCCTGGAAAACCTTTCATTAAACTTCAGCTGTAAGCGAGCGTCTGACCTATACACTCCGTTCTTTCCGGCCCGTATTTCCGCTCAACGACACCACACAAAAATGTGTTCGCTTAACTTTTTTGAATTATAATCAGTAAATTATTCACTAAGAAAAACATAAAAGGAGTAATGATGTACTGAACATTGTGAATTTCGTCGAAAAAAAGAACGTGCTAATTATTGTTCTAAATACTGAACAAAATAAAGGAGGTATTACAGGGTCTCGTTCTCTCTAAATTCTTTATTAACATTAATTTATCCTTGATTGTACCCTCTTTTAACGTTCACCTTTAAGTTAGTCTGACTGCTCGCTCACATACTAGTCTAGTTATTGCATCAGCTCCTTTTCTTTATTTCTTTTACTTTGTGTTTATCGTCTTCAAAAAACAATTTCCTTAGCTACCTCATGCCGCCCGATTCTTGGCCTATCCCACTTAATGTGTGCGAGCCATGAGAGAGGTTCATCATCTTCTTCTTCTTCTCATAGAAAATTAATAGGGCATTATATACGCTCCTGTGGCTGAAAACCAGTGCTGTCACCCCAAGGAATAAGACCACCGGAAGAGTAAGGCATAGTCCCAACTTATTCTTGTACATATCCTACGCGCTACCAGAACTGCGATCTTCATCGTTGTCACCGTCACCAGCGTTAGCACACCGCAACAGTTTTCAGGGCATTGAAGAGCCATTTTGACATCCGTAATGGCGCCCTCGTTGTGCATCTACAACTTTGAAAATTGTCCAATCTGTACTCGGTAGTGCGCACGTTATTCCTACCGAGTGCCATGTTAATATGCCCAGTCGTTTACAGATTATCGTAAAATTGACCATTTTTTAATGCGCCCCCACAATACCCCCCACTTCAACCTCTTTTTAGCGTATTCCTCCTGAGACACATGCACGATAGTTCTGAGACAACGTACTGCTGGATACTTCATTAAGCTCCAAGGCGCAATAAACATGTTTGATAACTTCTAGCAACGCGCCTAATTAACTATCCCAGATGCTTTTAATTTTACCTACACACACATGCCCCTTTGACATTCCGAATATCCTCTACAAATTTATGTTACCCTAGATGCTTTTAATTTTACCTACACAAACCATCCCCATTTGAAATTCCCAATCTTTTCTACAAATTTATGCGCGTTACAGCTTGGATAGTTCTACAAATACATTTTCGACAGCAGTTAGATCGGACATTGTCCATCCAATCTGGTCTCAATACTGCTTTCATAGTAGAAAAAAACATGAAATGCTTCACAAGCTAGCTCAGCAAACTCTGTGATGGAATGATGCTAATGGCAGCAAAGGTCAAGTTTTCCCTCGGAGGGGAAATTCGGTGGATAAGGACCAGAATCGAGCGAGAAGAATCCTTACATTATACCGGCCCTATATATAGATTCCTTCCAGCGTCGCTTTTGTCGTTTTCCCTTCCCTTATGTTAACAGTGCTGGAAATGTTCAATGATATCAAGTTTCCAACTATAGCCCAGTTTGCTGCATTAGCCAGCGCTATGGCGTCTGTCAACAGGCTTCACACGATCTGGCTCTCGCCATCGGCGCGCGTGTACTCATTTGGCCAGAACGCAGATGTCGGTCAATCGCCCTGTAACTCACCCTGTAAGGTTTTCCAATGTGCTACCAGCTTTGCGAATGAATGAATGAATGAATGAATGAATGAATGAATGAATGAATGAATGAATGAATGAAACTTTATTTGAGACGGCTCTTGTTGCGTGCCGTCAGCCGCTTCTTCACCGTGTGAGCTCAGGTCCCCATCAGCGGGCACCAGCGTCCCGAGCGTTGCACAATTTCACGGAGACATAGTGACGAGGCTAGCTGTGGGCGCGTTATTCTCCGTGTGCGCAATTCCTGTCTGGTCCCCAAGCGCCCTCACCACTTTCGCTGATTATTGCTTGCGAACATATATGAAACTTTTTTTTTTTTTATGGGGTTTTTACGTGCCAAAACCACTTTCTGATTATGAGGCACGCCGTAGTGGAGGACTCCGGAAATTTAGACCACCTGGGGATCTTTAACGTGCGCCTAAATCTAGGTACACGGGTGTTCTCGCATTTCGCCCCCATCGAAATGCGGCCGCCGTGGCCGGGATTCGATCCCGCGACCTCGTGCTCAGCAGTCCAACACCATAGCCACTGAGCGTATATGAAACTTAACCGCCGCTCTCACTTTCTATCTTGAGTTTACAGACAGCTAGAGTTAACCTGGCATGTCCAACGAACAAAGGGCAGCACCGCAGTGCTTGTTTTCCTGCGATAAGGAGAAACGGGAGTTTTCAAACTGACCAGAAAAATACTCCCCCGCCCGCCGCACGATGATTTACCACCAAGCCCCACAGCGGCACTTGCTCTCCTCAGTGCGAGAAACGCACCCACAGTGGCATGTATGAAACGTAGTAAGTTGCTGATGTAGCGAAGAAAAATGTGTGGTAATAATAAGAACGGAACGGCAGTTACGGCAGCGTTTTATTCTGTTTCTGTTCATGTTGCTTCCGGCAGCCTTATTGAACATGCTGGCCGACTAAGTTTACGACAGTGCTGAACCCTCTCCGCGCAAGAACTGTAGTCACGAGCAAATAAAGCGTCGGTGTTAACTCCAGCATGTTTGTTCAACACAGAGTGCTGTCGTCGTCGACGCAACGTTACCCGAAACGGAGACGAAATCAAATATATGCATCAGTACGATGACGCGCAGCGTTCTGAAAAAATGAGGGCAGGGCCGATGCTACTCCTATTCCAGAACGCCGTTCGACATAGCAAAAAATTGAACGCTCGTCGCTTCTCGTAAAGAAAAAAAAAGAAAAAGAGAAAAAAAGAGATGTTCGTGTCGACATTGGAAGACAGGAACCGAAAGTGATATCGCTGGCGAATGTTCAAGGATTCATAGGAGCTGTTGGTAAGAATGCTCAATCTGTTTTGCAATGACGATGATACCATGTGAGAGAGTCGCGAGTCACTGTATGACAGGGTGCTGCCATTTTTGCCTTAATGACATTCATTCTCCGTGCAAGCATCCGTAGGAAAACGAGGCTCTATATGTTTAGTGCGTTCTAGCATTTTTACCGGCCTAAAGCAACTCAACCCTTGCATCATGAAATAAATAACTTTGCAGGCGCTTTCGGTGCACACGCACACACACACACATGGGCGAGATGCAAAAACACCCGTTTACTTATTTTAGGTGCACGTTAAATAGCCCCAGTTGGTTAAAATTAGCCCTGGGTCCCCTACTACGCCGTGCTTCATAATGAGATCGTGGTTTTGGCACGTAAAACCGCATAATTAAAAAAAAAATACATGCGTACGCATGCACGCACGCTCTATCAGTGAAGCCCAGCAAAGCAGCAATCATTTTTTGCCAAATGTATTCCTTTCACTTTATTTCTACCTATTATTTCTTTCGTTCATGTAAAGCACTACTACAATGCGGTATTAGATGACCTCAAAGACAAAAGGGCTGTGATAAAGTTGTCCCTTCTACGCGCCTTGGACACGAACAAAGCCGGGTATTATGCGACGTACTTCATTCCGCATTGCTTATATTGACACAGCAGCAAGTGCACTACATGTCTGTTAGATGAGCGCTTTAGACATGCCACGTTTCCATATCAGGTGCACGGTAAAACGGCGATCCCGCGATCCCCTTTCGTGCTCATCATCTGATTTCTCGGACGAATAGATCTACCGTTTTGCCAGGCAGTTTTCCGTACGTTAATGTCGACGACGGTAAACTGCCTGTTTAAGTACTGATTGCTATAGTGTTTACTTAAAATTGGGTAAATGCAACTGTCGTGCTATAGCGTCAACAAGAGCTGCAAGTGTGGCAGTTCAGCAAGCACGGGAATAATGAGCAGTATGTCTGGCTTGCCTATACTTCGTCCTTCTGGCTTCAAACAGCTTCGAGACTTTGCAAATTGATGACTTTCAACAACATATTGCTTTATAAATGTCACCATTTAGAATGAATCCGCATGTGCGCAGAGACTGCCTTGCTTAGTTTAGCAAACTATAAGGGCTTGCATATTCAGAAAGAGAAACCATAATAAGTAACGCCACAAGAACGTTTAAAGCAACACAGGCACGAAGATTAGACGAATATGCCGTATTGCGAATAATGAACACCTTCTTCCGGAAGCGTTGGAACAAAAAATGGACCTGGAAAAGCCCTAATGGTGAAACAAGAAATGAAATTGATTTCATACTTTCTGCCGATGCCAGTATAGTGCAGGAGGTAGCGTAAAGTGCAGTGATCACAGGTTCGTGAGGGCATGGATTCACCTCAATTTGAAGAAAGAAAGAGCAAAATTGGTCAAGGAGAAACAGACCAACCTAGACTCACTAAGGGTAAAAGCAGACCAATTCAGGTTGACACTTGCAAACAAATATGCAGCCTTAGAACAGAGAGATGAAGATGACATAGAGGCAATGAATGATGCCGTGACTAGGCTGGCTTCAGAAACAGCAATTGAAATGGGAGGTAAGGCACCAAGGCAACCAGTAGGTAAGCTCTCCCAAGTATCAAAGGACCTAATAAAGAAACGACAAAGAATGAAAGTGTCCAACTCAAGAGATCAGATAGAATTCGCAGAACTGTCAAAACTGATCAACAAGGAGAAAATAAGGGATATTAGAAATTATAACGTGAGAAAGACTGAGGAAGCAATAAAAAATGGACGCATCAAGAAATCAGTAAGAAGGAAACTTGGCATACGACAAACCAACAAGACGTATGCACTCAAAGATAAGCAGGGTAATAACATCAGCAACTTGAAGGTATAGTAAAAGCAGCGGAAGAAATCTATACTGACTTGTAAAGTACCCAGAGGAGTCAGGATACCTCCATTAGAAAAAGTAATGAACAAGATACAGAAACTCTTCCTATAACTAGTGATGAGGTCAAAAGGGCCTTGCAAGACATGAAACGAGGAAGAGTGGCAGGAGAAGATGGAATAACAGTCGATCTAATCAAAGATGGAGGAGACATAATGCTAGGAAAACTGGGGGCTCTTTATACGAACTGTCTATCGACTTCAAGGGTCCCAGAAAACTGGAAGAATGCCAACATTATACTAATCCACAAAAAGGGAGCCGCGAAAGAATTGAAAAATTATAGGCCCGTTACCTTACTTCCAAAATTATATAAAATATTTACCAAGGATAATCTCTAATAGAAAAATGGAAACACTGGACTTTAGTAGTCAAGCAAGGGAACAGGCAGGTTTCAAGAAGGGATAGTCTACAATGGATCACATCCATGTCATCAATCAGGTAATCGTGAAATCCGCAGAGTACAATCAGCCTCTCTATATGGCTTTCATAGACTAAGAAAAGGCATTTGATTCAGTCCAGATACCAGCAGTCATAGAAGCATTCCATATTCAACGAGTACAGAACGCTTACGTAAGTACCTTGGAAAATATCTACAGAGGTTTCACAGCTACCTTAATTCCGCACAAGGAAAGGGGGAAAATACCTATAAAGAAAGGGGTCAAACAAGGAGACCTAATCTCTCCAATGCTATTTACTGCGTGCTTAGAAGAAGTATCCAAGCTATTAAACTGAGAAGGCTTAAGAGTAAGGATCGACGCGAATATCTCAGCAACCTTCGATTTGCAGATGATATTGTCCTGTTCAGCAACACTGGGGACGAGTTGCAACAAATGATTGAGGGCTCAGAGAGAGTATAAGAGTGGGGTTGAAGATTAATATGCAGAAGACAAAGATAATCATCAATAGCCGGGCAAAGGAACAAGAGTTCAAGATCGCCAGTAAGCCTCTAGAGTCTGTGAAGGAGTACATTTACCTATGTCAATTACTCACAGGGGACCCTGATCGTGAGAAGGAAATTTACAGCAGAATGAAAATGTGTTGGAGCGCATACGGCAGGCATTACCAAATTCATACGGAGATCTTACCACTGTCTTTGAAAAGAAAAGTGTACAATCATTTGCATTCTACTGGTGCTAAGGTACAGAAACTTGTAGAATAACAAAGAAGCTTGAGATCCAAAATGAAGAAAGGAGCTGACAGATGGAATAGCACACTGTGGTATAAAGGCTATAAACAGGGATAAGGTGCCTCAGAAAGGCTGGCCAACGTTTCGATAGGAGGACCTATCTTCGTCATTGTAAAGGGAAAGACTTCAAAGAGAATGAGCGCTCACGCTCAAAGACATCAGGCGGCAGCGCTCATTCTCTTTGAAGTTTCTCCCTTTACAACCAGCCGCCACTGGCAACAACCGCACGTGACGTCACTATACTAACCCTTTAAAACTAACATGCCGAGGATGACGAGGCCACCTTTGACGAAGATAGGTCTTCCTGTCTAAACGTCGGCCAGCCTTTCTGAGGCACCTCATCCCTGTTTATAACATTTATACCAAAGAAGCTTGAGAGGTATTAAGATCAGTGCAAAACGCGATGGAACGAAAAATGTTCGGCGTAACGTTAAGAGACAGGAAGAGAGCAGTGTGGATTAGAGAGCAAACGGTGATAGCCGATAGTCTATTTAACATTAAGAGAAAAAAGCTGAGAAGGCCATGTAATGCGTAAGGTAGATAACCGGTGGACCATTAGAGTTGCATAATGGGTGGTAAGTGAAGCAAAGCGCAGTCGAGGACGGCAGTAAACAAGGTGGGGTGATGAAATTAGGAAATTGGAATCGCAAGTTGGAATGAGCTAGTGCTAGAAAGGGGTAATTTAGATCGCAGGGAGAGGCCGTCCTGCAGGAGAGATAAAGATAGGCTGATAATGATTATGATGACGACGACGTTAGCTGACATCGTCGGTGAGTGCGGTGGCGCCTTTACACAGTTCTAATATATTCGCCACTTTCACAAGGAACACGTTCGCCGTTTTCCAAAAGCACGCTATTCAAATCTCAGTAAACGTTCTGCACTCGACACGCTCTGTACTCGCTAGTTTTTTATTGTTCAAACGCATTTGTTATTACAAGTTATCCTCCCCTTTTCGCTATTATCATCAGGGGCAATAGCGCTACATTTCAACGAGAATTCTCATTTTCTTCGAAAGCAGAAAGTACTACTGTGCTTACCATGATTTAAAACCCAAATATTTGTTGCCTAACTAAATTACTTTCTTTAGCTCTCTAACGACGCGCCACAAGGAACGATCGCAAGCATCAAGCTGGACATGCTTTCTCGAAAGAAAGGCAGAGACAGTGGCCACATGCTGGCAACACGCTGTTATGATCGGCCTGAAATTCGACCTCTCAAGTGTGGGAAACATTCCAGCGCACTTTCCCGTGTCGAAATAGTTGCCCTCGTCCCCGCGATACTGTTATGATGGGCTTGTAATTCAACCTCTCAAGTGCGGGAAACCTTCCAGCGCATTTCCCGGGTCAAGGTAATTGCCCTCATCCCCGAGAGGCTGTTATGATCGGTCTGTAATTCGACTTCTCAAGTGTGGGAAGCATACCAACACACTTTCCCGTGTCGAGGTAACTGCTCTCATCCCCCAGAGGCTGTTTTGATCGGCCTGGAATCCAACTTCTCAAGTGTGGGAAACATTCCAGTGCACTTTCCCGTGTCGAATTGATCTGATCCCCGAGAGGCTGTTATGATCGGCCTGGAATTCGACCTCTCAAGTGTGGGATACGTTCCAGCCCACTTTGCCGTGTCGAAATAGTTGCCCTCGTCCCGAGAGGCTGTTATGATCGGCTAGAACATCAACCTCTCAAGTGCGGGAAACATTCCAGCGCACTTCCCGTGCAACGTAATTGCCCTCATCCCCGAGAGGCTGTTATCGACTTCTCTAGTGTGGGAAACATTCCAGCCCGCTTTCCCGTATCGAGGTGATTTGTCGCATCCCCGAGAGGCTGTTATGATCGGCCTGGAATTCAACCTCTCAAGTGTGGGAAACATTCCAGCCCAATTTGCCGTGTCGAAATAGTTGCCCTCGTCCCGGAGAGGCTGTTATGATCGGCTTGGAATTCAACCTCTCAAGTGTGGGAAACATTCCAGCGCACTTTCCCGTGTCGAATTGCTTTCATCCCCGAGAGGCTATCTTGATCGGCCTCGAATTCGACCTCTCAAGAGCGGGAAACATTCCAGTGCACTTTCCCGTGTCAAACTTGTCGCATCCCCGAGAGGCTGCTTTGATTGGCCTGAAATCCGACCTCTCAAGTCTGAGAAACATTCCAGTGCACTTTCCCATATCGAAGTAATTTGTCGCATCTCCGAGAGGCTGCTATGATCGGCCTGAAATCCAACCTCTCAAGTCTGGGAAACATTCCATGCAGCGCACTTTCTCATATCGAAGCAATTTGTCGCATCCCAGAGAGGCTGCTATGATCGGCCTGGGATCCGACCTTTCAAGTGTGGGTAGCATTCCAGTGCACTTTCCCGTGTCGAAATAGTTGCCCTCGTCCCCGAGAAGCTGTTATGATCGGCTTGGAATTCAACCTCTCAAGTGCGGGAAACATTCCAGCGCACTTCCCGTGCAACGTAATTGCCCTCATCCCCGAGAGGCTGTTATGATCAGCCTGGAATTCGACCTCTCAACTGTGGGAAACATTCGAGCCCACTTTGCCGTGTCGAAATAGTTGCCCTCGTCCCGAGAGGCTGTTATGATCGGCTTGAACTTCAACCTTTCAAGTGTGGGAAACATTCCAGCGCACTTTCCCGTGTCGAATTGCTTTCATCCCCGAGAGGCTATCTTGATCGGCCTCAAATTCGACCTCTCAAGAGCGGGAAACATTCCAGTGCACTTTCCCGTGTCAAACTTGTCGCATCCCCGAGAGGCTGCTTTGATTGGCCTGAAATCCGACCTCTCAAGTCTGAGAAACATTCCAGTGCACTTTCCCATATCGAAGTAATTTGTCGCATCTCCGAGAGGCTGCTATGATCGGCCTGAAATCCAACCTCTCAAGTCTGGGAAACATTCCATGCAGCGCACTTTCTCATATCGAAGCAATTTGTCGCATCCCAGAGAGGCTGCTATGATCGGCCTGGGATCCGACCTTTCAAGTGTGGGTAACATTCCAGTGCACTTTCCCGTGTCGAAATAGTTGCCCTCGTCCCCGAGAAGCTGTTATGATCGGCTTGGAATTCAACCTCTCAAGTGCGGGAAACATTCCAGCGCACTTCCCGTGCAACGTAATTGCCCTCATCCCCGAGAGGCTGTTATGATCAGCCTGGAATTCGACCTCTCAACTGTGGGAAACATTCGAGCCCACTTTGCCGTGTCGAAATAGTTGCCCTCGTCCCGGAGAGGCTGTTATGATCGGCTTGGAATTCAACCTTTCAAGTGTGGGAAACATTCCAGCGCACTTTCCCGTGTCGAATTGCTTTCATCCCCGAGAGGCTATCTTGATCGGCCTCGAATTCGACCTCTCAAGAGCGGGAAACATTCCAGTGCACTTTCCCGTGTCAAACTTGTCGCATCCCCGAGAGGCTGCTTTGATTGGCCTGAAATCCGACCTCTCAAGTCTGAGAAACATTCCAGTGCACTTTCCCATATCGAAGTAATTTGTCGCATCTCCGAGAGGCTGCTATGATCGGCCTGAAATCCAACCTCTCAAGTCTGGGAAACATTCCATGCAGCGCACTTTCTCATATCGAAGCAATTTGTCGCATCCCAGAGAGGCTGCTATGATCGGCCTGGGATCCGACCTTTCAAGTGTGGGTAACATTCCAGTGCACTTTCCCGTGACGAAATAGTTGCCCTCGTCCCCGAGAAGCTGTTATGATCGGCTTGGAATTCAACCTCTCAAGTGCGGGAAACATTCCAGCGCACTTCCCGTGCAACGTAATTGCCCTCATCCCCGAGAGGCTGTTATGATCAGCCTGGAATTCGACCTCTCAACTGTGGGAAACATTCGAGCCCACTTTGCCGTGTCGAAATAGTTGCCCTCGTCCCGAGAGGCTGTTATGATCGGCTTGAACTTCAACCTCTCAAGTGCAGGAAACATTCCAGCGCACTTCCCGTGCAACGTAATTGCCCTCATCCCCGAGAGGCTGTTATCGACTTCTCTAGTGTGGGAAACATTCCAGCACGCTTTCCCGTATCCAGGTGATTTGTCGCATCCCCGAGAAGCTGTTATGATCAGCCTGGAATTCGACCTCTCAACTGTGGGAAACATTCGAGCCCACTTTGCCGTGTCGAAATAGTTGCCCTCGTCCCCGAGAAGCTGTTATGATCGGCTTGGAATTCAACCTCTCAAGTGCGGGAAACATTCCAGCGCACTTCCCGTGCAACGTAATCGCCCTCATCCCCGAGAGGCTGTTATGATCAACCTGGAATTCGACTTATCAAGTGTGGGGAAACATTCAAGCGCACTTCCCGTGCAACGTAATTGCCCTCATCCCCGAGAGGCTGTTAAGATCGGCCTGGAATTCAGCCTCTGAAGTGTGGGAAACATTCCAGAACGCTTTGCCATGTCGAAGTAATTGCTGTCATCCCCCAGACGCTGTATTGATTGGCCTGGAATCCAACCTCTCAAGTGTAGAAAACATTCCAGCGCACTTTCCCGTGTCGAATTGCTTTGCTCCCCGAGAGGCTGTTATTATCGGTCTGGAATTCAACCTTTCAATTGCGGGAAACATTCCAACGCACTTCCCGTGCAACGTAATTGCCCTCATCCCCGAGAGGCTGTTATGATCAACCTGGAATTAGACTTATCAAGTGTGGGAAACATTCCAGCGCGCTTTCTCGTATCGACTGGGCCTCATCCCCGAGAGGCTGTTATGATCGGCCTGGAATTCAGCCTCTCAAGTGTGGGAAACATTCCAGCACGCTTTGCCATGTCGAAGTAATTGCTCTCATTCCCCAGACGCTGTATTGATTGGCCTGGAATCCAACCTCTCAAGTGTAGGAAACATTCCAGCGCACTTTCCCGTGTCAAAGTAATTGCCCTCATCCCGGAAAAGTTGTTATGATCGGCTTGGAATACGACCTGTCAAGTGTGGGAAACATTCTAGCGTGCTTGCCCGTGTCAAAGTAATTGCTCTCATCCCCATGAGGCTGTTATGATCGGCCTGGAATTCGACCTCTCAAGTGCGAGAAACATTCCAGCTCGCTTTCCCGTGTCGAGGTATTGCTTTCATCCCCGCGAAAGCGTCACCCCTCTGGCCCTTACCACGCCCTGAGCACACACATAGGGTCGTCGACTTCACAACCTGGCAAAGGCATTGACGCTTCCACAAGCTCCACAAGTTTCCCAAGCCGACATCGACTACCACAAGACCATTAAGAGTGAGTGACCCTTTCGGTGGGGGCCTCTCCAGCCATTGTAATGGCTGTAGGCGAGGGGCTGTACGCAAGGGCCAGGGCCGTACTGGCCCTCTTGTTAATCAAAACCACTCGAGACTCGGATAGAGTCACAACTATGTACCATTCAAATGAATACATTCTTTCTAATTTATCATCATTACGATACCCACCCTCTTCGCCGCCTCCTGATTCTTGCGGTGAAGACCCACCTCACGCGGTCGAGATCACACCGATGCCTAGACCTCGTGTCATTGCAGGAACACCATTTATTTTTCACCTACAAGCACATCGCATCAGGATGCACAAATAAACGGACAGGAGTGCATATTTTACTCGCGTATCACTCAGCAACATTTAACTCGGATTGGAGGCCTTCCTTTGTGAAATAAATTGCACAAAATGTTACATCTTTGTTCTTGCTGTCATTCGCCCTCAAAAAAGGAGTGTGGCGGTCCCATGCCGCCAACTTCCCATAGGTGAGTGTCCTTCCAGCGTATTGAACTCCCGTAGTTGCCGATCACCAGGCTGGCAGCGAGCTGGTACCTACTTTATTTATTTATTTATTTATTTATTTATTTATTTATTTATTTATTTGTTTATTTACAAAACTCTGCAGACCCATGCGGGCCCAACAGGAGTGGTAAAATTACAAAAATAATCATACATGCATTCCGAAGAAAACAAACAAAACGCTGACATCACTGTCACGAAATAACAGATCAAAAATTAATCAGATCAATTGAGTCAGCGCTGTTCGAACAAGGTCGAATGCCTTTTGAAAGTCCAAAAAGATGACGTCACTTTGACCAGACTTTTCGATAACGCTTGCAAAATTGTGAATTACTGTGGTTAGTTTTGTGACCCTAGAAAAGTCCTTCCTAAAATCATGTTCAAAAGAGGAGAGAATGTTGTTACCTCTTAAAAACTTGATTATGTAATTATCGACAATATGTTCAAGCATCTTACAGCTCGAAGAAGTCAGAGATATAGCACGATAATTTGAAATCAGCGATGTGTCACCTTTCTTGTGTAGGGGTACCACACGGGCCGTTCGCCAATCAGCTGGTAGATTCGCAGATGATATGGATGTACGAAAAATGTATGCAAGGAATGGGGCGAGCATTCCCGCGTAACGACGAAGGAACGCATTTGGAAGACCATCAGGGCGAGGTGATGTTTTAGTTTTTACTTTAACAACACCTGCATGCGGGCTAGGTGGTGCATTGCAGATCGACGGAAAATATCGGCTGTCTCCCAGTGCCCTTATTTTCCGCCGATTTAGTTTTTACGTTAAGAAGCATAGCCACAACACATTGTAGTGATACAATATCTTCGAGATCAGAGCACGATACAAGGGTGTGACAGACTGATTCAGAAGGGACGGAAAAGACGATGTGAAAATATAAGTTAAAGTGTTCCGCAATGGTCTCCTTGTCAACAATTCGAACACCACCGAGTTGTATTTCATCAACAGACTTTTTCTTCTTATTCAAGAAGTCCCAGAACTTCTGAGGTGATTCTTTTGAAAAATATGGTAGGGTATGTTGAAAACAATGACATTTGGAACGTTTCAACGCCTTATTAAACACAGTTCGAGCAGCTTTAACAATGTTTGTAGCTGATCTTCCTTTTTAAGGAACTTAAGTTTTCTTTTTAGATGTAAG
The DNA here is from genome assembly GCF_023375885.2 of Dermacentor andersoni. Lineage (NCBI taxonomy): Eukaryota > Metazoa > Arthropoda > Arachnida > Ixodida > Ixodidae > Dermacentor > Dermacentor andersoni. Next base: position 205,926,016 of record NC_092814.1, read on the forward strand.
ACGTCTCTTGTTATCCAGGCATCAGATTTTTTTTAGTTTCTTAGTTTTGTTTGGCACGAAATTATTGAGACAGTAAGTGCATATCTGTTTAAATTGATTCCAAAGCTTATTAACATCTGAGCATTGAGAGCTGCTTAATTTTAGTCAGGTAATCCAGGAAACTCTCATCCCTGGCACGAGAAAAATGTTTCACAGAAACTATTTCAGAGGGATCAATACAAGGCTTTTCAAGGTTACACGATAACAACACCATTGCATGATCAGAAATACCGGGATGCACAGAGACTGTATATTCTTCAATTGTCCAAGGAACAAAAACAAAATCTAGGATTCAAGAAGATCCACCGCAAACTCTCGTAGGCTCGGTTACTACTTGTTGCACATCCAGGTTAAGCATAATACCAAGCAAGGATCCAACACCTGAACACTGATCTGTATTTGAAAATGAATAATTCCAATCAACAGAAGGTAAATTAAAATCGCCATGAATGATTACTTCTTTGCAAGAAAATGAGCCTAAATGATCGCGTAGATCTTTCAGAAATCGCGGTAGAGCATCCAGTGCTCTATAAACCACGGACAACAATAAAGCGCGCCCTGAACAGAACAATTTCAAAGTAACACTTTCATGATTACCTATCTGACGTAGCAGTGATGTTCGAATGCCATATTTTATCAAGACAGCAACGCCACCGCCTCTAATAGAATGGTCACGACGAAAAACCTGATATGAGGGGGAAAGAACATCAACGTCATGAATGTCGTCGTGAAACCAGGTCTCCTTGGTAACATCAACATGGCGATCGTAATCTGACAATATGGCTTCCAGTTGTATTGATTTGTTAACGACGCCACGCGCATTTATGTTAATAATTTTAAGTTGATTATTAGAAGATCGTACAGGTCAGACCGTTTTAGAATGAGCATGAAAGAAAGGAACATTTATTCTGGTTTCAGTGTCTTCGTCCCACATGAAGAGCTCCCCATTTACTCGCAGCTTGTCGTCAATGAGTGAAACATTCTTTCCTTGTGGTTTTTCATCCTTAGCACTTCCTCATAACAGCTTTCTTTTCTGCAGTGTCTCACGCGAGTAATCATTCTGGATGGATATTTTTGCTCCTTTAAGCATGTGTACGTTCTTAAACACTGCTTGCTTCTCATTATAGTCCTGAAAATGAACTATGATTGGTCAAGGATTACCACGTCTGCCTAAGCGGTGAATTCTGCCAATAGATACGCATGATACCTGTAGTTTTGATGCAAAGAAGTCGTTTCAAACTTTTTGCTCTAAATGCGAATCTTTCTCATTAGGATCTTCCTGTATTCCAAAAATAACTAAATTTGAACGTCTACTGCGGTCTTCCAGATCGGTTAATTTAGATTTCAAGACCTTAATTGATTTTTCGAGTGACTCGACTCGGACAGTTTGCTTTTCTATTTCAAGAAACCGCACAGTAGGATCACACATTACTTTCTCCATGCCTTTTTGCTGTTTCCTTAGGGCAGCCATATCTTCAGCTAATTTATTTTGCCCTGCCAACGATTCTTTCAGCATTTCTGATGTAGAAGGGCCTGAATTAGTCTCCACATCACCACAAAGAAGTAGCGCACATACAGAGAATACATCTCATGCAATCGTAATACACTTTTGCGGGCATGGTAGGACCAGAAGACCACAATAATTACTACGAAAGCTAGCTAGGACTAACATGCACGAAGTAGAAAAGGGGATTTCGTGACAACATGCCGCAGTCTGGACCGCCGTGCCCACTGCAGGTGCAGTTCTGTGGACGATCCTTTTAGGCAGGTCCGATGACACAGTCGCAGTATATGGCGTTGTCGCCCCGCTTCAACGAAGAAAGGAGTTGCACCGTGAACTAGCTGAGATGTGGTAGCACACGTGTCAGCACAGAGACACGTGTTAGTGACGAAGCAAGATTCTGGATCAAGCCTTACGGCGAGACCGCGCAGAAGAGCCTGCACGAAATATAAAAGTGGACTTCGTGACAACATGCCGCAGTCTGGTCCGCCGTACCCGCTCCACTGCCACCGTACCAGTAGGTATCCGGTGGCAGCACTCGTCTGCCTCCCAAGACAGCGGCGGATGTTCGACTATTTCACCAAAGCAGGGGTGGGGACAAGGGGCGCCCCTCGCAAATCTCTATATGGCCCCCTTTCAAGATGAGAACCCATATAAACAACCGAGTGCCAGTTTGTGGTACATCTCTACATATTAGTAAAGGCCGAGAGGTTTACGGTAACCCCAGTATTAGAAACCAGTACCTCCCGAATATGAGGCTGACGCTCCACCATTTCACCATCACTCTCAACCATTTCAACTCTATAAGCGTGTCCTTCATCATAGAGAAAACATCCCCTTATGTATATGAGAGCGCTTTTGGAAGTTCGCATTTCAATTTGCGCATCGCGAAACGCTGAAGTGAGCGCGGAAGAGGCCGTGACGCGGCATTCCAAGTTTGGCAGCTGTTGATAACTCCGCCATCAGCAACGCTGTTCGTAACGGCGCTGGTAGAGGCCTATAATGGCCACCCAGTGCCCATTGCAGAAACATAATTTGGTAGTACTGCTTAACCTAGTATTCGTCTTTAATGTGACTTGGTCTCAGCGGTCCGAGTGTTTCCTCTCGCGTTAACTGATAATAACGTTCACTTACAATCTATATGGCCACGGCACGACCATGACCATAAAAACAACACGACGAAGATGAAGGCATGATTAGATTACTACGACGGTGATAACGACGACAACGACGATGCTAATGGCTTACGTATTTCTGCCCTTGAATCGAATCTCTATTGTCAGTGGCATCCGATGAAGACGAGGACGCTGTACGCACGACTAGAGAAATCACTGACCTAAGATGAAATACTGAATGGGGACTCTAGTGCTGATGTGAAGTCTGACTTTTTCGTTCTTTCAGCCATAACGATCTGATGACACGATCAGTCGCGTTCATTGCTGGAACTCAAAAAACAATGTGAAACCGCTATCGCTCCCAGGCAAAATTATCATCCGTGGCAACCATTCATACGCTTAGTTCAATAATAAATGCACAATAGTTAGCCGTCTGAGGGTGACTGCTTTGAAAGAGATGCCTTTTCATGTGTTAAAACGGTGGTCATATAGTCAATTTTTCACATGTGACGCAATTTTTCTCTGCACAGCAACAAGCACGAAACCGCTGAAAGGTGAAATAGGTGTATTGTCATTATGAAACACGGTTACAGCGCTAAAGCAGGGGTGCCTTTAGACATTAAATATTCAGAACTGGTGCTGCTTCTGCATAGGACCACCCCGAACACATAAGGAAGTTTCAAGAAGACATACCTTAATTCCAGAGCTCACTCTATGTCTAAGGTGACTCCGTCATCCTAGTAGACGCACGGTCACGAATAGACGAAGCCTATCGTTATAACCGATTATGAAACTAGTGCCTTTGATTTCAATTACATGTCCATGCGCATGCCCTATCTTAGAAAGCTTTCGGCAATATTTTCAGAAGAAAATGTTGACCTATTATTGAAGAGGCAAGCGATCTGTATCTGGCTGTTCGTACGCACAGACCCGTAAGCAAAAAATTACTATACGTGTAGTATTATGCCAATAGTTTTTTGTTTCACGCTAGTCATTGCCTCACTCAACTGGTTCACATTGCGCTAATTTTGCATTGGATCTTATCTGCGCACACAGTTCAACCAAAGATACCAATTCAACATAACTCTCTCCAGCCATGCTGCGCCACAACGCTATATTCGCATGCCTGAGACGTTGTTCATACCAAGCTCCCTTTCCTCAGAGTTCGATGCGCAAAAGAATTCTCAAGCAAAATCTTAGGCCCAATGAACTTCTTGGCGGGCCGTATATTGTCCCCCACATACAAAGGTCTCCTCCCTGTATACACGGTTTGGAGTGGGTGTTTACAATCAATTTTCTTTTTCTCTGGAAATCGCGTGCTGGTTTCGCTGATGCCCACATGGAAGGAATGCGACGAAAGAAAAGTAGGCCAAAGCGCATCTCATCCTACAAAGGAGAGCAAGAGAGGAAGGAAATCACAGTAAGCATCAGTAAATGGGGTGGCGCCCTCCCTGCGTCTACGCTCTAGGATTAAGGGCCTGCGTAATTTCTTGTGGGATATAGCGGAAGCCCGTTAAGACCGGAAGCGTCGATGGCAAAAGGGTGGCAGAGTGACAGGAGCCGCCCCTCTTTTGCTGTACGGGGGGCAAGCTCAGCTCTTTATTCTCGGCGGACGGCCAGCAATCAAGGGCCGCTGCCCACACGTGCGCAACAACGACGCAGCTCCACGGATAAACCGGATATGCCGTGCTAGGCAGCAGAAGAACCTTGCCCGCCGAGTACCGTGGAGGCTGTTGAGCTATCTGTAGGCCTCGTCGCCCATCTGTGTCCGCACGCAGGATGCCTACCGGCAGTCTGTTCAGCAAGTATATATACGCACTGCGTTTCATCACTGAGTAGTTGCGTTTTCCGTTCTTTTCGCCATTAGCCCTGGTCTGATCCCTAGCCGGCCATTGTTGCTTGGCTCGTCTGGATAACTCTACTGAGGAAAACTGTCGAGATGGTTGGGTTTTTCGCTCTACTTATAAAAAGCTGCGCCGTCGAAACGTCACAGCGGGACTAACCATCCAGATTCCTCACCTACAAACTCCAAGTCTCAGAGGTCTGTCGTACTTGCAGCACGCTGCTTAGATTTCCTCATGACAGCAGGGCTAGCACACGCGCAGAAATGAGATGCCACCCTCGGCGGCAGCATTTTTCTGGATTGTGTAGCCTGCAGCTTTCGCCAGCTGTATATGAGAGTTGCGCTAATGCCAAAGATGTTACCAAGCCCCGACGAACATAAAACATTTGGTACGCAAAAAAAAAACGTAAGGGCGGCGCCCTCGGCGCCATGATGTCATGGCACATGAACCAGCAGCACCTGCATTGCGCAAGGCTGGAATCACAGAATCGCACAGCGAGCCGAGCCTATGGACCAAATGGTGTTCGTTTTTCCTTTCTTGTTTTTTTTTTTTTTTACTCTCGCAGCCACGTCACGGCAGCGAGATGGACAGGTGTGCCGTCTTTTTGGCGTCAAGTGTAGTTCAGCGCTTCTGCCTTTCACGGCGTCGAAAGTGGCGTTGCGGTCAGAGGCCTCTCGCAAGCGGCGCGCGTCGTCTACTGTTGACGCCGTTTTGCAGTGGGACGGCGGCGTACTTATCACTGGATTCAAATTCAAAACTGTCTGTGTGGCTACATCGATGAGAACTACAAATTTATGCTTGCAGATTAGTTACGCCATTTGCGAAAACACGTACTTATATTCCCGTCCGCTGCTTCTTTCCAGGCTCGAGAAGCAAAAGTTTAGAGCTCTTAACGGGCTTCAGAACGGCAAACACGTTTAATAGAAGCTCACTAATTATGAGAACTAGGAACTAATTCTACACGGAAGAAACAGTCTTGCATCAGTTCTTTTAAACCGAGAGAGGTGAAGAAGAGAGATTGGGCCGTATGGCCAGTGTACGCGCAGGGACTTTTTTTTTTCACTAAACGAGCTCTCTCGCTGGTTTCGATTGTTTCGATTTTTAAAGAATGTAAAACGCCATCGAATAAATACTGTGGTCAGTACAACTAGAGCTCCCATTATGACGTGCGTTCGATTCCACTGCGTATCGGAGAAATTTGAAGGATCTTTTTCGTCATTGCAGAGCGGCACATTCCCAGGTGGAACCTACCTAGTTACCCAAGTTGGCGTCAAAGACGTTGATTCAAGAGCCGCACGCATCAACTCCCACACACTTAGTGACCCAAGTTAGTATCAAAGAGAGAGAGAGAGAGCAAATGATGAATGAAAGGCAGGGCGGTTAACTAGGACTGAGTCCGGTTGGCTACCCTACACTTGGGAAAGGAAAAACGGGAGGGAAAGAAGAAGAGAAAGTCCACTGGGGATATCGTTCGGTCACTCAGTCCGGATCACAGACGGTGACTCAATCCGGTAGCTTTCAAATATCGCCGCAGCGTTTTTCAAGTTGGCATCAACGCGTTTTTTTCGAACAACGATACCTACCCAGTCCGGCGTCTACAGGGACCCATCTTGGCGTAAAATAGGTTGGTTCAAGAGCGGCACTTAAGTACAGATTAGCACATATTTAGTGACCAAAGTTCATCCGACGGTTGCTTTCGAACCCTGTTTCCTCAGCACAGCAGCCCGATGCGATACCCATTCGACCATGGGTTAGCCAGTGACCCAGATTGAAGAGAACATAGATAGATAGATAGATAGATAGATAGATAGATAGATAGATAGATAGATAGATAGATAGATAGATAGATAGATAGATAGATAGATAGATAGATAGATAGATAGATAGATAGATAGATAGATAGATAGATAGATAGATAGATAGATAGATAGATAGATAGATAGATAGATAGATAGATAGATAGATAGATAGATAGATAGATAGATAGATAGATAGATAGATAGATAGATAGATAGATAGATAGATAGATAGATAGATAGATAGATAGATAGATAGATAGATAGATAGATAGATAGATAGATAGATAGATAGATAGATAGATAGATAGATAGATAGATAGATAGATAGATAGATAGATAGATAGATAGATAGATAGATAGATAGATAGATAGATAGATAGATAGATAGATAGATAGATAGATAGATAGATAGATAGATAGATAGATAGATAGATAGATAGATAGATAGATAGATAGATAGATAGATAGATAGATAGATTCCCGAAGGTTCCTGAAGTGTCCTAAGAATACTAATCGTACTAAAATGTGTGTTCATCCCCAAGGCAGTGCAGTGCAAAAAGGTGGGCCATTCCCGTGGGTATGTGCCACTCTTCACTGAGCCTCTTCGACGCCAACATGGGTCACTGGGTACGTGCCAGTGGGTATATGCGCTGACTTCGCGGCCGGGCCGCTTGATGGCCCAAGGTGTCCAGAGGGAAGTGCGAGAAAGGATCCCGGCTGTAGTACGCGCCTCATACAAGACGCGTTTTGGCTATTTACATTTTAGATAGTCACCGTTGATTAGTTCTGACGGAATTTTCCGGTTTCACTTAAGTCACAGAATAAGCAACTTCATATTTTCTTATGGTATCTTCAATTGCGACTCGCAGCGGGCCCACGCTATAGAGCGTAGCCTGGCAAATCGCGGAGGCCATGGAATTAGTTAATGCTCCTCTGCACTATCGGTCATTTAGAAGAACCGTTCAGGTTTAATTTCAATCATAAAAGAATTGATTCCATATTTGATTAGGCTACCTTTATTGTGATCCTGTTATTTCGTGAATTAGTAAAGTAAGGTCATAACGACTGTTCTTAAGATGTAAGGTGCAGTGTGGTCGTGGAGGAGCGAAACAACGTACGTTTCGCAACTGTGAGGTTCATGGTTCGAAGGTAAATAATGCCGACTTTTACAGCGAAGCTGTATGTAGCTATCCTACGGCGGTGATCGATGTTCCGTCCGTCTACGCCGTTCGTCTCCAGTTTCTCGCGAATTCTCAGGTAGCTCTCATTTTGATGTAGATATATTGGAAAAATATTATAGTGAAATTGGCCGCTAAGACGGCTGTATCATTACGCCGAGTTTGAGTTACTTATAATTAGTTCAGAGTAAAGTTGTGGACGTTACAGAATTCCCGTCTGCTGTCAATACATGGCCACCTACGGAAGGAGTATGGTTACAGAAAACGGCTGTAACTCTTGTTTTATCAGAACTATCCCAAAACAAATTATCCGACAATTAGCCGCTAAGACTACTCTAACATTATGCCAAGTTTCACCTACTTTTTCACCTACATGCGGCGGTACTTGCACACGTCACTACTTCATAAGAGAATAAAAATAAATCACTCTACAGTCAAAAGATGTATTCATTGTCTGTTTCCTTCAATAATATTATTATTAATAATAATAATAATAACAATAATAATAATAATAATAATAATAATAATAGTAGTAGTAGTAGTAGTAGTAGTAGTAGTAGTAGTAGTAGTAGTAGTAGTAGTAGTAGTACCTATATGTACATAGATGCGTCGATTGAGGTAAAACACACCACAGCTTCGCTGCTCGTCCTCCTTCACAGAATGGAAGGGCTGATGATTTTTTTCCCTTCACGTTGCCGCGAGATATCCCCGAGTGTTAGCTCATAAATGCGTAGCGCAGCAAAATTGGGCTTCTATTTTAAAATCGTTGTGCGAGGCTATATTGCTGTCAATCAGGACGAAAAATGAATACCATACAGTCTGACAATTAATTTCTATTGGATGTTCGACAATACATTAGTCGAAAACATGTAGGTTCAACCAAGCCTAACTACCTTTTTCATGATGCCATAACATGTAGAAAAAGCAGTGGCCGCACTTTTTGATAAACGCGAAAGCACTAGAACGGTCTCCTCGCGGAAAGCAAGTTACAAGCGATGCAAAGATTACAAGCAATAGCGTGTTGAGGAATGTTAGCTTCTGTTAGCGTAAGACCTCATCGAACATGGTCTCTATATACAGGGTGTTCCAGCTAACTTTAGCCAGAGTTTTAAAAAATGTTAATACCACGTAGCCGGACAGAACCAAGGTAATGTTGTTTGCCGTCGCTTCGAGATACTCAAATTATTTTTTTTAATTCCGCCTAATTAGATAATTAGTCTTAATTGTTTAATCGACTTCTCAAACAATATAACTAGATGAAAAGTGTTAATGAGACAACTGTAGAGCGAGATGAAAAACTCCCGATATCGCTTTCTGTTGCTCAATAGGTGCTACATAAAAGTGTTTTTCTGAGCGCGATAGAAGCCCGCGAATACGCGCAAGGTGCCTCGAGCAGCCAGTCGCGCGGCAGTTGGTGTTAATTAAGGCACATTGAATTAAGGTAGCGTTAACGCACTCGAACCCGCGACATTTGGTGGGGGTCAAATCCAAGACCTATGGTGTTAATGAAGGCGAGATTAATTAGGACAACATTAATTAAGATGTAATTAATTAAGGCACTCGAACCCACGACTTTTGGTAGGAGAAAAGTATTAGGAAGTAACAACGCATCCGAATTAGAATGTCAAGTGATTTAATCAATGTCTCGTGAGCGCGCAGGCTTTCGCCTTCATCATCTTTCGCGCATGCTAAGGGGACTGCCAGCTTTTGTTCTTCTGACGGAGATAATTAAAGTTTTCAGGTGTGTTATAACACCTGAGCCCAAGCATATTGGCGACATTCGTTCGTGCAGTGGCACGGCACAACGTGGGAAGGTTATACGCGCAAAAGAAATGAGCACGCAAGGCAAAATAAAAACGCTCGATGCAAGCTTGTGTCGGTTAAGTGCCAAAGGTAGAAAGGGCGCTGCCCCTCCTTTTAAAGAAGGAATTCACAGTCTCGGGATATCAACGTCGAGAATCAGCAGAGAAGCGGCACAAACATAAAGGAAAACGAGAGGAGAAGATAAAGCGACGTGACAGCAGTCGCAAGAGAAAGCTCGCGGAAAAAGCACGGTTCTATAGCTCCCATCTATCTTGGGCTGCACTTGGCGCTCGGCCCCTGGCTGCCGGCCTGCGTGCGCTTGATGCGACTCCTCTCTTGCTGCGTGTACGCGGAGGAAAGCGAAGCCGGCAAAGTGAGAGAAAGGGCGTGGGCACCGCGCCACTTTAAGCTGAACGGCGCGATGGCGTTGACCTTGCGAGCCAGCGAAGTTTACTCTGTCATAGGTGCTCGCCGGTCAGAGATCAGACATGCCGGTGCCATGTTGTCTTCTCGTTTTTTTTTTAATGTCTTCCATTGAACAGAACGACTGTTATATTTATTTTTATTATTCAACAATGTCATTACTGCAGCTCAATCATATTATTACGCACTTGAAATGCACGAGAGTATAGCGGTGGTCACTGACTATGTAATGTAAATATTATGTAACACACTAGCTTTTAGGCGCCGTTTGAAAAGGTTGTGCGGCTTCTACGGCGCAAGAACATCGTCGGCGCAACTCGCACGCGCGCACCAGTACACCGAATTTTCGCCTTTCTCTAGAGGTGCGACAGCCGCTTCGGGGGCATGTTACTTACACCGGAATAAAAATGGTGGCGGGGCGCATAGGCAGAGTTCGGGTGTTCTCGGGGCCTTTTACGGCCGTGCATCCGTCTCACGTAAGCCACGAGTAGTCACACTAAATCGCATTCATTGTGCACTGTGTATTGTGCAGGAACGATTATGCGACGCTGCAGAATTTTGTGCCTGTGTATGTTCGTTGAATGGCAAAACATTACTCTTTTTGTGCAGGCAAATATTCGTTGGTACAACCGCTGTATAAATATTAGCGCAAATGCATGCGCTAGAAAAGTATGGCACAGAAAAGCTTTATCTTCCCAGGCATAGGGACTGAGCTAACCGCCCACCTGTCTATAAAAGCCCTTTGCTGGAATGTGCATTTCGAGAAACACGGCTAGGAAATGTAGTACATACCACATTGCATCACTCAGCCTTTCTGAGTTTCACGGTCACCGTTCGTAGATGCACAGATTCACCGGGGATCCCTTGGATTCAGCTCCACATGTAGTATAGTGGTCTAAAAAAAAAGATCATGCAGTCGCACGCAATTCAGACTCGCTAGAACTAACGCAGCATCTGAGGAGCTCCGATGCACTGGGTGTTATTGAGACTCACGCCTACTTGAACTGCAGTCTACCCATTCAAAGTTACAGTCCCACGTTCAGTGCTATTCTGAGTGAGCCGACCGAGCGCATTCGCGGACTAATTAATGAGTGTGAGTTGATGTGAGCGTGGATGTGAGTGAATACCGACCAGTATGAGCGCGAACGTGAGCTAGAGCAGGCGACTGTGAATTGACCCCACTTCAAATGTGACCGAGTGCCAGTGAGTATGAGTAGACGTGAATGGGAACGAAATTAAAGGTTTACCAGCGCGACTTCTCGAACGAGGACCAGAAAACTAAGAGCACAGGCAATAACAAGCGTTGAGTTTCAAAGATGAATATTTAGGGCACACGAAACAACAAAAGTATCAGAGAAGAGCCACACAGGTTAAAATAACACTGAATAAGAACATGGCTTGCTATCGTATATTCCGTGTGCACGTGCTCTCCCAAGAATGGCAGTTCTTTCTGTGAAAAATTGACTGATGGTGAACTAACACATTGTCTGCCCTCACGCGTCATCTCAGCACCTTTAAGGGGCACTAGAGGAAAATATTAAGTTGAGCTTGATTGAAAGATTAATCTTCTGTAATGACGACTTCGTCATTCTCAGCGTCTAGAACGGAGCGTTTGCAAGAGAAAAAAAAGTGACGAAAATGGAAAATCAAAGTGGCGCCACTTGTCGTGGAATAAGGTACCTATCTCGCGTGATGCGTGGTGGGACGTCAAGGCACCGCCCGCTAGCCATGAGATGGAGGCGAGGTTGGTGGTTCGAGAAATGTCGCCAACACGAGTTGAGAGAGGAATGGCTGATCCGCGGATAATGGCAGCCGTGCTGAGGTCAAGATTACGTCATGGTGCGTCATGGCGCGTCATGGCCTCAGTTGCTGCGCGAGCGATTCGGATTGAAGAGCGGCAACAGGACGTTCACTGGCAGTTTTCTAAGCAACAAAGTCGTATATTGACGCCCAGAAAACGATGGTAGACTTCTAGACAGATAAGCTATCGAATTAACTCAACTTAATATTTTCTTTTAGTGTCCCTTTAATAATTTCGCGTGTACGCTACTTCTGGTGTCTGCCGATTACCTTGGTCTCGTGAAACAAGGGAGTGTCACCGCAGGTCTGACAGTGAATGGCTGAAAAACCTTCTCCGCCATTGCTCACATTATTATTGTGCTCGCTCAGACAGCCGTTAAGCTCCTTCCCGTCTGCCCTACGTTGCAGCTACCGCACGAAAGGGGAATCCTGTACGCTAATTGGCTTGCGCAATCTACGTAACGAGTCTAATTCCTGGCGGTGCATTTTCCTTTGTTTTCTAAAAGGACCGGTTTCTCGGGGAAGATATCACAGTTTAAGTGGCGCGAAAAAAAAAAAACTGCTTGCGCACCTAGATGTTCCCCTATCTCGTTTAATCGATGAGAAATCCGATGCATGCAGGAAATGACGGCAACCCTGTCTCCCTGACGCGCTTCCCTTTCCACTTGATTTTTGTTTTCCATTTCCCTGCCACGGTTTCTAAAGATAAAGTCTTCCGTAGCGAGTTATCACCACTTTTTTGTATCGGGTATGTTTCTAGCCTCTTACCCACGGCCGATCACCGAGATAGTGCAGCCTAAAAATTTGGATCGATATGTATTACTAGGTGTGTGCACCTGGCGCCACGGGTCACCGTACCATTTGTAGCATTGTATGCTATGTATTAAATAAATATACGTAAGCTTATCCGACGGCAGGGTTCGAACAGAGGACCCCCTACTACAGCAGCCCAATCATTAGACCACGAGCCCATTTTTTTTCTTTATTGCATTTAATTATGAGTATTGCCAAACCAATATTGTTACATTACATTTTAACATAGACGAGAAGAAAATGTACACATGGTATGCAGTCCAATGAAAGTTCAAAATTCTGGCCAACAAACACAAGCGTCCAGACGCGAAATCCATTCAGGTACGGGCTCAAAGGTGACAACCACACTACGCACTTGAGCAGTCTCTTCTCGGAAGATAGACCTTGTCGTGCGAGGTGGCTCCACATGGCTGTCGATCCTTCGACTTCTTGATATGTCGCGTGCCTAAGCGACAAGTGAGTTTGGACAACAAAAGGGACAACATTACAACATAAGGACAACATAAGGGAAATTACTTGTATTTACTAAGTGAATTAAAGAAATGATAAATTAATGGCAATGAAAGAGGATGAAAAAACAACTTGCCGCAGGTGGGGAACGATCCCACGCCTTCGCATTACGCGTGCGATGCTTGAGGCCCTCGTTCATTACATAACGAGCGTCTCGAATCCGGCAACGTTGATGTCTTCAGGTAGCATGTGTGGGTATATTGACCAGTTGCCTTCACCCAAAAAAGATCACGTACTCGTGACGCCTGCAGCAGAAAGGATGTTCCACATCCGCCGCCAAGGTTTGTGAGTGGTGGCGCTGGCTAACACTCCCAAGGTTAGGTGTAGTAGTAAAACATAAATACCCAAGAAAGTGGTTTGGGAAACTGCACCGCGGTAGCTCAATTGGTTAGAGCATCGCACGCGTAATGCGAAGACGTGGAATCGTTCCCCACCTGCCGCAAGTTGTTTTTTCATCCACTCTCATTGACATTAATTTATCATTTCTTTAATTCAATTAGTACGTACAAGTAATTTCCGCTATGTTATCCTTGGCGTCTCATGATATGATTAATAAAAATCGGGCCCCTCGGTTAACCCCCCTTTCTTCTCGTAGTAGCCATGGTAGTACCTGTCGGTGCGGGGTTTCTGCAGCGAAGCACCGCGTCCCCCACATCGCCCAAACAAGCATACTCGTGTTAGTTGTCAGAACGCCAGACGAGAAGCTAATCGTTCTGAAGCAAGGAGGGCCCGCAAGCGCGTCAAGACCACCCAGTGGTCTATGCAGACGCAGGAACAACGTGCTGCTGCGTGCTCGACGCACGCTGCAACTCAACGCCGGAGGCGCCCAGACGCGACGCTGCTGAAACAGGAGGCCGAGGCTAAGCGACAACGCCGACAAAACCCTGCAGTTCAAAATCGCGAAGCGGGCACACTTCGTGACAGCCGTGAACACGAGGAAAGACGACAACGCCGACAAGACCCATGTAGTTCTAGCCTCTGCTGCTTGTGGTCATCGAGTTCATTCTGCCCCTCTGTGTCTGCGTGCGTCACGCCACGCATGTTTACACAGCCAGCTTGTTTGCTGCAATTAATACTGCCTCTAAGGTATGAGCTTTATTTCGTATACTATTTTGACATGTTCCTAGCGCATTCATTGTTTCACCCTTGTAGCAAAATTGTGATTTTTTTCAAGTGAATGAACCAGTAAAATTGTCCGACGGCCGCATTCGAACAGAGGACCTCTAGCACAAAAGCGTATAGTACGTTATAGTGCGTATCATGGCGTTGGTAATATTGTCGGCCCCAGGAGCGCTGTTTCGCTGTGAGGCTCGCGCCGTGGCGTACACTTCTTCCTCCGTGATTGGAGCGTCCAGTTCTGCTCTGGGTTCCCCTTCGCATATTAGGAGGCAAGGTCGCACGGGGTCCCTAACCAGGTATCTGGTTTTTAGGGCGTCGATTAGGTCCTGGTTGTTCCCGGGAAATTTGTGAGCGATTTCTTGAAGCGCCAGACTGGTTGCCGATTTGTCCTTGTCGGGCTCGATCGGGCAACGCAGACTGGCCCACGTCGACGCCATACTCAGGGTGTCCTTGAGCGAGGTTCAAAACTGTACCCAATTTTGTTGCGTCAGCTCGGCCGGTAGCTCGGCCGTCAGTTCGGCCGGCAGCTCGGCCCGCAGCTCTGGCTTCTTCTCTTATCTGCTAGATTCAGAGACGAAGTTTCCGGTTTAACCGCTGTCTCTTCCAGCGTTTGAGGAGACCCTCACTGGCTCCCACATGTATGAGAGCCGGCGGTCGATTCCGGGCATCTCGACCGGGCGCTGGGTGGTTTTGGTGGTTTGGATGTGGGCGTCCTGGAGGTGCTACATCCCTTCCGCTATGTCCGTTAAACCGCTCTCGGGCGGGGGGTATTGCTTATACGCATCCCAGTCCGGGAGCCTAATTTCGCAAATTGTTCTCTTGAGTTTCGGGGTGGATAGCGAGAAGCTGAGGATGTAGTGATGGCTGCCCAGTGTTTCCGCCCAGGTGCGTCCACGAATATTCTGTTTCGAATAACACTGTTGAAAACTCGGATTGGTTGGAGGAGGTTGGTTATCGATTCGGGGCCCGTTTTGTCAACCGCGTCTAGAAGCGACTTCCCCTTCTGCGTGTCTTGCTGGTAGCCCCAAGCCGTGTGCCTAGCATCCATGTCTTCCACCACTACCGGCTAAGTTGCAGACGGTGGCTCTCGCGTTGTCGTAAATGATGCTGCGAAAGTCGTCCTCCTGGACCCTCGAAGGACTGTACAAATTCAGGATGAAAGTGCTACGTCTACCCCTGTTCTGCGGGAGGACTTCCACTAGCACGTGATTAATGTCGTGATGTTGGTAATCTTTTCCCACGGCCGTCACCGATTTGTGAACCAAAACCGCCATCTTCAGCTATCTCACGTGTTTAATTACGTCGTAACCCCGTAGCTTGATCGGCTGGTCCCCGACCTCTCGAAGGCAGACATGGCATTCTTGGGGTCCCTTATGCGGGGAAAGATGAATAAAATAAAGAGAAGAGAAGGTTAGCACCACCAAGGTATAGCAGGCGTAAAGTCAATTATAATAAAATAATAAGGTGCACCGTGACGCAAAAATAAATTTGGAAATAAAAAGAACGGGAGGGGGAGGGAGGCGGAGGGAAGGAATTAGAGAGGTGGAGCAAGTGAACTCGAATCAGTCAAATAATGGCATTAAACATTTTCGGCTTCACTTTGATATCATATGTCGGTGTAGAATCTTCACAATCCCGTCCATTTGTCTGTCATTAATAATGTAAAATTAAACGAAAGATATCAAAGATTTGCAGTGATGAGGGCAGGATCACAGTCCATCGCAATGGTAATGAGTGTGTTAGCCTTGCCGGTGTCTGTTGACCTTGATCTTTAGCGTAGTCTTGGTCTTGGCGTCGTGACTTTTTGCAGGTAACCCTTTCAGTGTGAGTGTCACTGAAAGGGGTAAACGATCGTCATGCTGTCGTCGTCTTGCTTTCCATTTCGACCAAGTGGCCCAAGTTGTCTGATAGCTTCGGCCATTAGGTATGGGCTCGTGTTCGTGATGCCGTCGTGGTCGTCATTTCAGCGTTTGCCTCCGACACTCTTCATGTAGCCGTCGTGACGCATTCATTGGCAAACTGTCATAGCGGTGCAGTCGTGGTTTCTAATCGTTGCCATTCCAGCTTCGTGATTTCATTATCGTCATGCTGTCTTCTCGCTTTCCACTTCGACCCTGTGGTCCAAGTTGTCTGATAGCTTCGGCCACTAGGTATGGGCTCGTGGTCATGATGCCGTCGTGGTCGTCGCATCGCCGTCATTTCAGCTTTTGCCTCCAACACTCTTCATGTAGCCGTCGTCACGCATTCATTGGCAAACTGTCATAGCGGTGCAGTCATGGTTTCTAATCGTTGCCATTCCAGCTTCGTGATTTCATTATCGTCATGCTATCTTCTCGCTTTGCACTTCGACCCTGTGGTCCAAGTTGTCTGATAGCTTCGGCCACTAGGTATGGGCACGTGGTCGTGATGCCGTCGTGGTCGTTGGATTGCCATCATTTCAGCTTTTGCCTCCGACACTCTTCATGTAGCCGTCGTCACGCATTCATTGGCAAACTGTCATAGCGGTGCAGTCGTGGTTTCTAATCCTTGCCATTCCAGCTTCGTGATTTCATTATCGTCATGCTGTTGTCGCCTCGCTTTCTACTTCCACCCAGCGGTCCAAGTTATCTGATAGCTTGGGCCACTAGGTATGGGCTCGTGGTCGTGATGCCGTCGTGGTCGCTGCATCGCCGTCATTTCAGCTTTTGCCTCCGACACTCTTCATGTAGCCGTCGTCACGCATTCATTGGCAAACCGTCACAGCGGTGCAGTCGTGGTTTCTAATCCTTACCATTCCAGCTTCGTGATTTCATTATCATCATGCTGTAGTCGTCTCGCTTTCCACTTAGACCCAGTGGTCCAAGTTTGCTGATAGCTTCGGCCACTAGGTATGGGCTCGTGGTCGTGATGCCGTCGTGCTAGTTGCATCGCCATCATTTCAGATTTTGCCTCCGACACTCTTCATGTAGCCGTCGTCACGCATTCATTGGCAAACCATCATAGCGGTGCAGTCGTGGTTTCTAATCGTTGCCATTCCAGCGTCGTGATTTCATTATCGTCATGCTGTAGTCGTCTCGCTTTACTCTTCGACCCAGTGGTCCAAGTTTTCTGATAGCTTCGGCCACTAGGTATGGGCTCGTGGTCGTGATGCCGTCGTGGTCGTTGCATCGCCGTAATTTCAGCTTTGTCCTCCCACACTCGTCATGCCATCGTCGCCATACGGTCATCATGCATTCGTTGGCCAACCGCCATAGTGTTGCCGTCATTGTTTCTAACCTTCATCATTCCAGTTACGTGATCTAATTCTCGTCAGGCTGTCGTCGTCCCGACTTTTATTCCGGCGCAGTGGTACAAACTGTCTAATAGCTTGGGCCATTAGTATGTGTTCAGGGTCGCGATGATGTCCTAGTCATTGCGTCATCGCCACTCCAACTTTGTCATCTGATTCTCGTCATGCCGTCGTCGTCCCACTGTCGTTTTATTATTGTCATCACTTCAGTAACGTTATCTCATTGCTGTCACGCCATTGGCGTCATACCGCTTTCGTCGTTCCATTGACGTCAACCTTTCTGCGCTATTGTGTTGTAATCATTCTGCCGTCATTCAGTCGTGATTAAGCCACCCTTGTCACGCCGTGATTCTCAAACAGTCACTATCACCTCTCCATCAGACCGTTGTCGTAATACCGTCGTAGACGTGCCATCCTCATCACTCCAGCTTCGTCATCCGACTCTCGTCATGCCTTTGTCGTCATGCCATCGTCGTTGTACAGGTTCCGTGATACAGACATCGTCACGCCATTGTCATCATATACTCGTCGTCGTCCCATTGTCCTCACGCCATTGTCACGCTAGTCGTCAGTGAATCGCTACATATAGTGGTCGTCATGCATTCGTTGTCATACCGTCATCGGGATGCTGTTGCAGTCATTCTATCGCCATCATTGTAACTTCAACATCCGACTCTTGTGATGCCGTCATCGTCATACCGTTGTCGTCATGCCATCGTCGTCGTGCTTTCGTTTCACCATTGTCATCACTTCAGTATCGTCAACTGATTGTCGTCATGCCGTCGTCGTCATATCACCTTCACTGATGAATCGACGTTATTCCAATTGTTATTCATTCTGTCGTAATCGAGCTGTAGTAATTCAATGGCGATTGTGTAGGCTTTGTGACATCGTCACACAGGCTATCATGCATCCGTTGTCATACCGTACTCGTCATGCCATCTTGGTCGGGTCATTGTCGTGATTACCGCTTCTTCATCTGGTTCTCTTCATATAGTCGTCGTCACGCTATCGTCTTCATACAGTCGTCGTCATCTCAGCATCCTCATGTCGTCGTCGTCACGCTATCGTCTTCATACAGTCGTCGTCATCTCATCATCCTCATGTCGTCGTCGTCACGCTATCGTCTTCATACAGTCGTCGTCATCTCATCATCCTCATGTCGTCGTCGTCACGCTATCGTCTTCATACAGTCGTCGTCATCTCATCATTCTCATGTCGTCGTCGTCCCGCTATCGTCTTCATACAGTCGTCGTCATCTCATCATCCTCATGTCGTAGTCGTCACGCTATCGTCTTCATACAGTCGTCATCATCTCATCATCCTCATGTCGTCGTAGTCACGCTATCGTCTTCATACAGTCGTCGTCATCTCATCATCCTCATGTCGTCGTCGTCACGCTATCGTCTTCATACAGTCGTCGTCATCTCATCATCCTCATGTCGTCGTCGTCACGCTATCCTCTTCATACAGTCGTCGTCATCTCATCATCCTCATGTCGTCGTCGTCACGCTATCGTCTTCATACAGTCGTCGTCATCTCATCATCCTCATGTCGTCGTCGTCACGTCGTCGTTAAGCCATCATCATAATCGACGTCTCAATGTCCTCATGTCGTCGTTAAACGCCTTTGTCGTTCGCACAATATCCTTCGCTTCGTCATTCCATCGTCACTGCGTCGGTATCATACAGTCGTCGTCATGCCTCCATGCTCATGCGCGACCTTGGCAAGCGAGTGTCATAGCAAATTGGGGTGATATTGGAGTATGTGACGAGTATGAACCGAGGCAATGAGTCTCATATTTGCCACTACACGTGCTAAATAAATGTGACTTCAGGAATATGGTCTGTCTCAACATTGCTCGATGGCTATTCGCATTTCCATCGACAGTGATCCTGAGGTGAGCTTTGCCGTAATTTATTTAGGCATTGACTCTCAGACCTGTGGTTGCACTCCCTTGTTTGAACAAACCAAGTTCATTGGCAGGCATCAGGATCGACGTACGCCCGAAAGTATTGAAGCTGCTCGAATTGCGCATGAAGACACCTATGTGTTAGTAGATCATCCGTCAATTTGTGACGGAAAGAACTGTCATTCTTGGGGAAGCCCATTCACACGGAATAAGAGGTAGAAAGTCATACTTTCTCGCTGTTATATTAAATTATGCAGCTCTTCTCGCTTATTCTTTTCTTGTTTGTTTCCCGTTTACATGTGTATAGGGGGTAATCATTTTTAAGCCTTACAGGATTTTTAAAACATACAAATATTTCATTAGTTGAACATGTGTTTGGATTTCTCATGCATGTAATGTTCGCCTCTATGAATAATCCAGCTCAAGGGCTAGAATTGTCTTATCTGCAACAGGCGATGTTTAAATATTCCGTGAAACTTAAAAATGATCCCTCCTATATTTCGTTTGCAATTAACATTCTTAGTTGAAAGTTAACGCTTGTCCTTGTCGGCTTGTCGGTGTTCCTTGGTTTCTTG
Organism: Dermacentor andersoni; assembly: GCF_023375885.2. NCBI lineage: Eukaryota > Metazoa > Arthropoda > Arachnida > Ixodida > Ixodidae > Dermacentor > Dermacentor andersoni. Next base: position 205,945,715 of record NC_092814.1, read on the forward strand.
TCCTCGTTGGTTTTGTCACTCTATCATGTCTTTAATCATGCAATATTAACTAGCCAAATCTTTGGCGTTACTTTGCGAATGAGGGTGAGTCCCGGCGAATGTATGAACAAGAATGAGTACCGGTGATTGTAAGTGGATACCAGTACGACGTTCTGATGGCAGGTTAGTGTGAGTGAATCGAGTAAGTGCACAGCTGGAAAAAATGTTGATTAGTGCGAGTGAGTGCTTACTCATTTTGCCCTCCTATGGTTCAGAACCCATCTCGCGTTCGAAGTGAACTGTACATGTGGCCTCGACAGCGAGCCGCAGTTTCGTGTGTTATGAGGCGGCACATATGCCACAAATCCATGCGTGTATCCGGAGGGAGTGAAAAAATTCGCATTTCCTGCACACTCACTAGAGCAGTAAATCTCAACAGGTTTGTCTGTACAGCAAAGATACTCCGCCATGAAGCAAGTTTTATTGGTTTTGACAAAAAGCAGTAGTCGAGAGTTCTGATGCACAAGGAACCAAAGGAGAGGCACAAAGGTCCAAACACAGGATCACCGCCTATATGCTAGGGTCATTTGGATCCACGCGAGAGCCGATTCTTGCACGAGAGCAGCAACAATCAATGACGCAGTGCTGTCAGCCGATCGTCTCATGCGCAAGCACACGGTTGGTTGCGACGTAAGTCATCTACACGCCAACCGCCGAAGGCATTCGTCGATCAACTTGTAGGGAACGTGGCAGTACACCGACAAGTACCTTCATTGCTCGACGTGTGGGCAAAGCATTTTGACACCGAGTCTGCAAAGCCGGCATCGAGATGAGCTTCGGTGCCTACAGTCGCTTACTTGGGGTGGTGTCCACGTTGGAACTAAAGGTGCTTCTTGTCCGGTTGAACAGCCGCCGACTTCAAGATCACGTTCGGTCCGCCCTCTTGAGTTTCCTTGACCCGCATAAGACCCTTCCTGCGGCTCCCGAAAGCAGCGCATCAGCAGCACGTTGTCTACGCTGCGGATTAGGCAGGTCGTCTGTGCCGACTACCGTGGTGCGGAGCGCTGGCAGCTGCTGGGGCCGCTGACCCCGCTTGTGTCACTGTTCGAGGGGGTGCCGAAATCCCCAATAGATGCGGAACTGCCACCGCAGGAGTCACCACCGTTGTTTTTCTTGGATTTCTTCACTGCTCTGGCCTTCGTCTTCATTTGTGCGGCGAGGCATCTGTTCTGCTCCTTCAGCTCCTCGATATCCACCCGGTGGGCAGCATTCTTTTTACGCATCGTCTGGATATAGTCCGCCGCCTTTCTCAGGATCTGGACCCGAGACGCCTTCACCCCTTGCATATCAGGTAGGGCGTCCCGTAGGCTGATGAAGCTGTATTTGATGTGATCCCTTCGTCTTCGTTCCATTGCGTTGTGGCGCGCCCTCCTGTCCTCATCGCTCTCGGCGCCCATGTCGCGCTCTTCGTCATTCATTATTCAAGGCGACCCGGACAGCTGGCGACTTCTGCAACGGCAGAGCACGCGGGAACTGGACGACTCTTCTAAAGCGCAGGCTGTCAGCGAAGGTCTGGAAGATGGCGGCAGCGAGCGCTAGAGTAGGAGGAAGACGAAGCGAAAGGAAAGCAGCGCTGACCGTTGAGAACTGTTGAAGATACGCGATCACCCTGCATCATAATTCTAGTGCAAGAAAAAATGCACTAATTCAGCACTAGTTCAACGTATTTACGCATTTATAATTTCCCTTTGTATTTTCTGACTCCGCTGCCATGAGGGCCGTGATAGTTTGCGTGTACCGATTGGATGGGTTCAGCTGCAGAGGGGAAGAAATAAAAGTTTAGTGACTATCATACAATCAAAGTTTAGACAACTCGGTTTAAATTTTCCCATTCTGAATATTCTTTCTTTAGGAGCCCCTCTCCAGGAAACTACGACCTCGATGTTTGCTCAGCCGTGGATAAACTTATTGTTGTTTCAGGGAGATTTTTTGAAGTGCTCCTTACGTTATTTTTATTAATTTCTTCCTGACAATGTTACCAACTTTAGTAGCAATAGCAATTTCCTTAAACCATCCAAATATTGGCTAATCCTCCGCAGTGGGTATGTGCCATCATAAAAGGAAAACCAACCCAAACCAAACCAAACCCACACAGTGGGCATGTGCCGCTTTTGCAAGAGCAACAAGTCCGATTATCTTCTAGTCGTTCTCATCTGTGGCGGATTTGCACTTGGAGTCCCGTGGAGCCTGCGCTGAGGACGACCGAAAACCTGAGGAGCAGTTCCGGAGATGCATTTCCAGAGTGCACTGGTGAGCACTGTGCCCACTGAATAGAGACAGCCAAAATTTTGGCATTGGTGAAGGACAAGTTCCGTCAGGCATACTTACGAAAGCACAGTGATGCTAGTTCCGCAGTACATATCTGGTGGAGCGGTGAATCAACTCAGGATGCGCGAGCACGGAGATAACGAATAATATATTTATGAAGAAAAAAAATAATTAAAAAAGACATTGTTTCATCCCTCTCTACACAGTTCCGCTCAAATTAGGGCGTAGCTATGACAGTGATAGCAAGCACGCGAGGCCTGTGCTGCTGTGCCACGTAAACAGCACCCCGGAGGCTGCCAGGCGCCATAGTTATATCCAGCGTCGTTAGCCTACGGCTGGCCACGCGACTGGCCGCTAGAGGCACTTTGCGTGTATTCGCGGGCTTCTTTCACGTCTGAAAAACTCTTTTATATCGCACGTATCGAGCAACAGACAGCTGTATCGGGAGTTTTTCATGTTGCTCTCCAATTTTATCATTGACACTTTTAATCTAATTATAATATTTGAGAAGCTGTTTAATTAATTAAGACTAATTATGTCATTAGGTAGAATGCAAAAAACAGTCTGAGTACCTCCAAGCGACGGCAAACAACATTACTTTGGTTCTGTTCATCTACATGACATTTGTATATCTTGAAATCGGCGTTCATGATAGTTGGGACACCCTGCATATATACATATATATATATATATATATATATATATATATATATATATATATATATATATATATATATATATATATATATATTTATATATATATATATATATATATATATAAAGGGATACGTAAGGTCATTTTGTTTGTGTCATCTACTGTGGGGGTCCCTTATACAGACCTTTTACCACACCATACCCATAGGCGCCGCCATATTTGCTCACGTGACAGCGCCCGCCATTCTGATTGACGTTTGCTCGCTCGTTTGCAATGGCCACGGTATCCACAGGCACGGCTCAGACAACCACTATTTCGTCCACCATGGTGAGCAGTGAGTGGACAGACGACACAAGACTCTGGTCAAAGCTGCAGAGGCACTGCAAGTATACTTTCTATTTATCTGTTTTGTCTGCGCTGCAGTCTTTATAGCATGCAAGCTTACTGGATGAAGGCGACTAATGTAACAACCTAATGTTTGATTTAGCATTTTACTCTTTATATTCTAGTCTTTACAGTAGCAGATTTATATGGCTGTTGCGGCCATGCGCCTGTTACCGTCGTTAACTATATGTACAACAACTTCGTGCCTTTTTATGCATTGAATCTCCAATGTAACTGGAAAACCAATTATGTTGCCTTGAAAAAGAAAAGTCTACTTGTGGAAACGTTGGCTCCTGCTTTCACCTTGTTCTTGTTTTGCTCATCGTCTGAAATACATTTCACATTTCGTTTCACATCTGAAGAACGCAAATCCCGAAACTGGTTCGTTCAAAGCGGATACGCCTTGCGCCGGATTTGCACTCGTTATACAATGTGCAAGTCGCTGTATCCGCCGTAAAGCAATTTGACTAAACCTTAATTGGCGAAATTACGGTGGTTACTCAATATGCGTTTTGATTTCTCATGCAAATAATATCCGACGGCGCAAATAACATCCGCCTCATGGAGTAAAGAATCTCAAAGAGCAGAGCTCTTCTACAAGCTACAGACGATTTTCTTGTTATTCTTTTAACTGAAAGGGAGAATTGTATTTACAGAAAGGCAGAGAGGTCGGCAGGAGCTATAGCTTGCTCTGGCCTGCTACTCTACACTGCAGAAAAGCGACGGGGCGGAAAAATAATTATGATTATGATTGGAGAAGGAGGTGCGCATATACAAGCCCACAGCGTTACAGCGTCTCTAAAGCCGGGTATACCGTATATAATATACTCCGTTGATCCATCGGAACCCGCGGCCAGACATGTCTTGCCTCGATGCTCTCATACAATTGCCCCAATTTTCCGCCAGATGGACATCGCTGTTCGCCCTCCTCAGTGACGCAATGCAAACGCCACATTTTCTTTCTCTCTCTTGCGGGAAATGCGCCGCAAATTGAACAAATGCAAGATTCTTCGTGCAAGCCTCCGCTCTCTATAGTGCAAGTTTCTTGTTCGCTTCTTATCGTTTTTGTATCGGCATGACGGGCAGTGCTTCGTACAACGCTTGTGATTGCGACGGGACCATATAGCACTTACACTCATTTCCTGTCCGTCTTCTTAAAATGAAGGACAGATTTGTGAGCTGCTTTAAGCCAACTGGATGACAGAGCGTTCACAGAAGAAAAGATATTGGGACCGTGGATTCGGCCGTCATCCGCAAAGAAGTCCATCAAAGCGCTGCTTTTTTTTCGTTTTCTTTTTTTGATTTCTTCGATACAAAACGACTGGGCTCTGCTACAGTTGTTTATCACGCGGGGAACGCTGTTGTGCGCGTGCCCGCATCCTTGTTAATCCCTTTCCGTTTTCCTTTTCTTTCCGTTTCCCCATCCCCAAGTATAGTGTACAAAACCAGGTGCATCTCGGTTACCGTTTTTTTTTTTCGCTATGTCTATTCCTGTTTGTCTCTCTGCAGTCATCTGACTATAGTAAACGTCCCAAGAAAGACATTTGCTTGTATTAAGGCGCGGCGCCACCTCATCGATGTTTCTGGCTGTGTAAAGCCGAACTTGCTGCTTCAGAATTTCTCGCTCCGTCTCCGGCTTTGCATCCATGGATATGCTTGCATAAGCGTTCACTCAGAGTCGGCAGTGTACCTAAAAACACAACGAAAAACGCGCCTGTGGCCCCGCTTGCTCAACGGTGAGCTAGGGAGGCATAACAAGTTGGGAGCTCGAAGACGGTACCATTGCGGTACTAAAATCCCTCAATAATTAAAAGTACCGACAGGCTTTGATCCAGCCCACAACGCCTGCGATAGGCTGATCGGTGACATGTGACCTTGCTCCGCCCCTTTGCCGCCATGAAAGTTACTGCGCGCCGGGCGAAGTGCGCGCGTTTCGCCTGTTGTGCTATGCACATCGCTGCGATAATTTCGTTCCGGGGTGGGGGGGAATGCCTTGTTGCTGTGCGGTTGGGTGCCGAAACCGGACGATGGATGGCAAGAAGTTATTTTGCATCACGCGCGGCAACCAGAACCTAACCAGACGAAAAATATGGTTACACAGAATTGGACGGACGGGCTTTGAACCGTCGGTAACAGCACGACTATGCGAGGCAAGTAACATACAACGATACAAAGGTGCGATAGAAAGTATACACGTGCGTGTGTCGAGCGGTGATAGTATTTCACTCGCGCGCATGAATGTTGACGGCCGAAGTTTGTGAAGATTATTTATTTTAGTGCATTACGAGCCCGTTGACTTGGCAAGTGCAGTATGACCTAGCATGAAAGTAAATAGTGGGGCAGAAACGCATTAACTCGCTGACAAATATCCGCATTGCGTTACGTGAGATAAAAAATAAAATTCAGCAGCGAATTCCACTTTTACACTTTCCTGTGTTTGTGCGCGCGTTAACTGCGCTTTACAACATGTCCCAAAAGTCATTTCCAACTCTCACTTCCAGCTCTCAATATGTCCAAAATGTCATTTCCTATAATCTAATCGCATTTTGTGCATTGCATATGTGAATAAATATATTCCTAAGTGCCTGCATTACTCTGCTTTTAAAAACGAATACTGCATAGCCACAGCTACTGGCCATCAAATAATAAAGCGTAATACAGCATATCAAAGTACATTACATACAGCTGCGAGCTCGTTCCTTCCAAGTTTCCCTTACGCTCGAAGATGTTTCAGTAATCGGCAATGCCATTTTACTGATGAAAAACACACAACTGCAAATTAACATAAGAAAAACGCCACAAGCGATACACGGATTGCCAGCAAAACACAGTGCAGTAATAGCTGGGCCGATCCGCGTGCGTTTCGTATAAGGGCCCTCTAATTCTTACGGGGCTTTAGCGGTGCACGGAGGCGAAAAGGGATAAACACAACAATGCGCGTAATGATTCGAGTTTACGTGGCGACGTCGCACGGTTCACGAGAACAGTCAACCGCATTCACACACGCGCACACACTACGCTTGATATTGGTGTGCCGCGAGATCAGATCGCGCTGGCAGCCCGAACACGATCGAGGAGACACGCTGACACGATCCACACCGCCGCTTCATCATGTCGCGACAGTTGCACTGGCTCGTAGCATTGAACCACAAGACACAGCAGTCGTCGTGTAATCGCTACACGACAGACACACTCAGCGGCAAGAAGACTGTTGGCACACTCGTTTCCACACACACACAGGATGTTGTTTAGTTGCCGTGAGGGTCACGCGCTTTGAGAGTCGCACGTTTGCGCGACGTTATGTCGAAAGTTTTTCGGTCCACGCGTCTGTCAGCCTTCATTTTTACACGACTTCTTCGTTCAAACCAACCGCTATGTGTACGCAGCACACTTACAAGCAAAAGAATTCACAGAGCAAACGGGATTAAGCGCAAGCAATCACCAAGGCTCGCGTGGTGATTGAGCGCAAACGAACGAAATGTAAACATGCGGAATCGAGGCGATCAAGCCCTCATTACGCTCTCTTGAGCGTTTTTCTTGGAGCGCTCATTTGAAATTGAAGGACTAAATTTAGCAGTTCGGGTCCTTCTCTCGTTTTTCGCCACAGTCAGGCACCAGTAGGTTTTATTTCCGCGCGTATGCAGATATTTTTTCACCTCACGAATGCCGCGGCGCCGCGGTTTAGCGTGGGCACCGTCTGCTACAGGAACTTCCTAGGTGGCGCGCGTGGCAGATGTCGCTACCTTGAAAATTATAAAGGGACCTTATGCGGTACGCGGTACAAGCGACGCGCACTTCGCAGAGCCAGCTGCGTACTGTCTACGTTTTCAAGCAGTGCCTCACCCGTAATAGGGAGGGTACGCCGCACACTGACTATGAATGCCCAACCTGGGGATCACTGCTATTACGAATGTTTCAAGAAGCACGACGCATATGCAAAGCCTAGCAAGATAGAGTGATGGCGAGCGTTCGTAGTCCTCACATCTGACGATGAGACCTATCTGGTGGTTTAGTTAGCGCTTCTGTCGGCACGGTGTGTGCGACGAGTCGTTGCGAGAGCCTTGAATCGCCTGAAAGGCCCACTGCAACGAAACTTTGGACTGCGTAAAATGCGAAGTTTCAGACATTGTAGATATACAGTAACCTCCATGCGAAAGTTTACTTACACCTAAAATGCAATTGGATATCTCAAGAAAAGCTTGCAAGGATGGATGTATTTGATACCGAAAGAGGAAAAACAATTAAAACGCCGTCATTACCACTCAACTGAAGTGACGCATGACTGAGAATGCTTGCCTCCCCTGCACGATCTCCGAGACTACGCATAGGCGGCGCCCGCGGCGCCATGAAAAAATTTCGGAGGTGACATGCTTGCTTTTTTTTTTTTTTTTTTTTTGTCGTATTCGCTAACCCCCAGGCGCACGTGCTTAAAATTTAAATTATGGGGTTTTACGTACCAAAACCGCGATCTTATAATGAGGCACACTGAAGTGGGGGGCTCCGGAGATTTAGACCACCTGGGGATTCTTTAACGTGCACCTAAATCTAAGTACACGGGTGTTTCCACATTTCGCCCCCGCCTAAATGCGACCGCCGTGGCCGGGAATCGATCCCGCGACCTCGTGCTTAGCAGCCCGACACCATAGCCACCGCACCCGCCATGGTTGCTCAGTGGCTATGGTGTTGGGCTGCTGAGCACGAGGTCGCGGGATCGAATCCCGACCGCGGCAGCCGCATTTCGATGGAGGCGAAATGCGAAAACACCCGTGTACTCATAATAAGATCGTGGTTTCTGCACGTAAAACCCCATAATTTAAGGTACTGTTTAAAGTATGTTAATAAGAAAACTATACTATTAACAGTCCTGCAGCTTTTTCAAGCTTGCTTCATTAGTGAATACTACTCATCTATAACTGCTTTAGTCAACGTGAAATTTTGTTGCAGTTGGTCTTCAACGTTGTTTCACATGCTGCGACTTCCGTCGTACTGCGATGGAAGTCGCAATCGCAAACTCTTGAGGCCGACCCACACGGAGCGAGCTTTCCTAACGAAATTTCGGCGTCGAGCGCCGGCGCGGCGACACGGCGGCGTGCCTTCGTCGCACTGCACGCACATGAAACCAAAACAGGTCGCCGCCACCATGATTTCAGTGTTGCTAGATTTGCCGTGGTTTTATTACCCAGTAAAACAAAAACCTGTTTGTCATTACATGCAAGTCATTTCTTATTTAGTGACCACATAGAGAACGTCTTATTATTTAGCTTTCATTGTTATTTGGTAATTTTAACTTTTCTTCTTCTTCGAGAGAGAGAGAGAGAATCTAGACGTCAGAAGGCGGAGAAATCGCTCTAGTTGCTTACACTGTGCAGTGGTAATCGTGATCGGCTTCTGTGCGACCAAATACGAACTTGCCGTTTAAAAACTTCGGTGTCAAATTTTCGTACGACGTAATTGCTTTCTGCTCGTATTATGGCTAGCCACGTCAAATTTCGGCGGCCGGCAGTCGCATGCAGTCGAGCCATCATTGGTCCGCGCTGCCCGCCTGCGTTCGCCGCTTCCAGCGGGCGGCTGGCAATATCAAGCCCGGCTGGGTCGGCGGCGAACAACGACGTTCTGGCCGCCGGCCTCTGGGCGGACGCCGGCGGGCGCCCTGCCACCGCTTTATCGCCGGAAACTCGCTTCACGTGGGTCGGCCTTACGAGGCACCCTGCGACTTAATTGCTCCAAGTCGGCTGCGCAGCCGTACCATTGACCCAGGTCCGATTGTCGGACACACTGCCGACCAATAGGATGCCGGATATGCGGCAAGCCGCGCGGTCTATTTTGTGCATTCCTACGGTCACAATTTCTGTATAATCCCCCTTACGCGATGCCCTTCTGGGCCTGTAAAGTATTTTGAAATAACTGAATAAATAACCAGTCATAAGAACACCGAAGAAAAAAAATGAAGCGAGGGGTATCGGAGCGAGTGCCGTTGGAATTGCGCCGCAATCCATTTCGTGGTTTCTTTTGGTGTCAGTATAGTTGTAGAAAACGTCGTATGTCGTTGAATAGACCGGCGCTTGAACGGGCTTTTGATAATTTTGCGAAGAGCTTTAGGTCTGCGGAGTGCTTCGCTAGGAAAGGCGCTAGGCATATGTGACGGCGCGAGGAGCCGTAAGACACGCCGTGACGCGAGCAATTGCGCGATCTTGTTTGTGTCATCCTCATCGACTAAAAATGCGAACAAATTAGGCTGAACAAAACTCTGTACTTAGCTTCCATGACCTCACGTCCCCCATAATTACCGGCTATGAGCACCGCGACGTCGCATACTCAATTAACTTGCATTTCCCAGTTCGATTTCCAACCGGGGTTGATGAAATGTGAGTACCTACTTGTACCTTTGCTGATTGACACGTGCTAGGTGTTTCCGATTACGCGAGGTGTCCCTCCCCCCCACGAGCACTACGCAGTCCCGCTGGAGCCCGTTTGCTATATGCATACGAACATCTCTTAACATACGCCGAGCCAACTAGTGCAGAATTTGGCCAACCGCGGCACTCGTGTGGCATGAAACTTTCTACGTTAAAGGGCCCCTGAAACGGTTCGGACAAATTTTGTAGACGCGTAGGGTACAGCTTAAGTAGAACATTCACACCATAATTTAAGTGAAGCGTTACGTATTAATGGAGCTACAAGCGATTACAAGTTACCCTCCTCCCTAGCCATGCTTTTCCTCCTCAACTCATTCGCCGAGCGATCGGGGCTAAGCTCCGCCTTCACTGGTTCTGCGTCAGGATGCGACGTCATATCGTCCACTTCCGGTTGTTTTGGAGCCCGCCCCCGCCAGTGCGAAACGTCTCCGCTAGCGGCTTGGCCGTCAACCACAAGCGAGAGCTATCGAAGCAGCGTGCGTTGCGAGCATTCTGTCGTAGCGCCGAACGTGTCTGGTATTCCGGTAATAACACACTAGCAGAACGTTTCGATGGAACGGTGGAGGCATAAGCTCAAGCTGATGAAGGAACTTTAGCGTAGACGTACGTGAGCTGCCTGATCGGTCTCCACGGTCCAGCCACCCGTTGGCGCAGAGCTTAATCAGCCAAAGAAAGAGCTAATATTGCTCTAACCAAGTGTAAAACAATTTAAACATTTACAAAAACAACGTGTTAACGATTACACTCTTGCGAAAAATTTACACCAGCAGCAAAGAATCCATTTTGTTACTGCTACTGGGTGTGGTTGAGCTCTATGCCACCAGGTGGCTGCACCGTGCAGGCCATTCACATTTGCGCTTCTGTTCATCCCCTGAAACGACACGCAAGGGGACACGGCCAGGCACTGTCCCCTTGCGCTTGCGGTTACCCTAATACCGGACTCGCGAAACGCTATTGCGTTAGTAATCTTCCGGTGTAAAATGACGGCCGCAATAGCGCAAATCCAGGCGCCCATCGGATAGCGGCAGTCCAATGCGTTGCAGCCAGTCCGCTCGTCTACTGGCTTGCAGAGAGACACGATGTCGCAGCTTGACATATTGCAAGTCGCTACGTTTGCAGTCCACAACGCAACAAAGTCGAATCATAGTGCTCGCGAAAAGACAGACCGACACGGACGGCGGCGCTCTCGTCAAAGACGGAGCACGTTGTAACACAAGCAGACAACATTTGCTGTGTGCCGGAAGTGCTTAAGTGTACTGAAAAATTGTTCTTGGGCATTCTCTTTATGAATTAACTAACATTCAAACTATTACAAACATCATTTGTTTACCATGAAGTTGGTAAAATTATCGATCACGCGCCCTGGTCAGCCAATCGGACAGTTCGCCCCACTGACGGCATATGGGTGATTTCCGTCATATGGGTAGGGGCGGCTTGAAATTCCGCCAAGCAGTGTGCTGCGATCGGCAGCGATGTGCTTTTTTAAAACCTTATAATAAATTACACGCTTTACGCGCAGCACTTAGATGTGTCAATTAATGATAAGAAGGACCTACTCTAACGACTCAGTACGTTTGTAGAAAATCGTCAAAATCGTGTCAGGGTCCCTTTAAAAGCCTGGATATTATTTACTTCTGTTAAACAAAGGAGAAAATTAGCATAACATGTTTTTTTTTTTTTTGCATTGCGTTTGAAAAGTTATTCGACATGTGGAGCAGGTCATCATTGCGCTCGCAACAAGCAGCCGTGGGCGTCGCATCGGCGCAATCGCGTACATGTGACAAGCGCTCACCGAAAATCGCAATACTACGTGTGCCAAAGGCACCTTGTTTTGATTTCTTTTTGCTCGCGACCACGTGAAATGGTCATTACAACAAGCTGCAGCATCCGCGCGAATGAGGTTCCACGCCACGCATCAACCAAAAAAGTAAAAAACTGCCAGCGGTCTCGTTCTGTCCGAGGCCGCGCTCTCTTTGCGAAAGTGGCGTAATGTGCTAATAACGTACTTTCTGTCGGCGCACACGTGCTATGTCTGTCGTTTTCTAGCCACTCGGGGATGTGTGCGTCTACTTGTACAAGCTGGTTCCATGTTGCGCGGTCCGTTTTCTACTGCGCTAACTGCATTGGAAACATGTTGCGAGGCACCCGAAATAAATTAAAGACAAAAGAAAATGGACAGCGAGGCCTCAGTAAGAGTTCCGTGCATTCTTTCTTTTTTTTTTTTTTTTGCATCGTAGTGCTCCCGATATTTTCTTTCTTTCTGAGTTACTCTATGGTGTCGCTGACTGAAAGCGTGTGCGAAATGGCTGCAGCAGTAATAGATCTTTCGCGAGTAGCCGGCGCTGTAGCTTATCCCTATAAATGACACGCTGAGAAGTGGGGCAGAAGTTGGGATTGAAGGAAAAACCTTTATCGTCGATCTCTGCCGTCGCGAGCAAGGCGCCTGGGGCAAAAAGCTTTTCTGCTTTGATTTTATCTATTTATAACCCTGGGCATATTTTTATTATGTATTTATAGCCACTCTTTTCGCAACGCTAGACATTTGCACGTGTCAAGTGTGACTGCTTCATATATATTCTTTTTTTTTTCAGTCTTTGCTTTTGTTTTCTTGGGAATTTTTTACGTGCTCCAGTTCGCGCGCCGTCAGAAGTAGGAGGTTATTAAGCGCCTAGCAACAGAGCTGTGCTAACATTGGCGTTCAAACCAGCGGATCACCAAAAAATAGGCTTTGCGAAAGCTTCGATGCGTTGTACCGCGCTTAGTACGCGCGCAGGGTCACTGCGCAGCGCGCGATCTTCTTTTTTTTTTATTGTTCTTTTTTCAGCTGTCATATCGTTGATTCGCAGAACATTACTGCAAGATCGCGATATGTCTTTCAATCGCAAGGCATATGTGCAGCTGACTGGCGTTTTGCTAATTCTTTGCGTTACGTAACGAACGTTAGTGCAACTTGTTGCTTATTGCGCAATTAGCAACTTTCAGTGATGCCCCACCGGAAACTGCGACGTGAAAAAAACGAGAGCCAGCGAAGGGGCGCACGATAACCACTGCTGGCGTTTTAAGCTTCAACGCAATTTGAAGCCACAGATGGAACGCCGGCGCACATTCGCAAAATATTGCGCGCGCGCGCACCCGTGCGCCCACAAGCGCATGTACTGTATAGCAGAGAGAACCAAGTTGCACGACGCATTAAGCTGGAAGACTGCCGCACTTTTAATTCGAGAAGGGAACAAAAAAAAAGCTGGAACTTCCTCGCTTTACTGGGCGCGTGCCACAAGACGTTGCCACACTGACACGCTTATGTTACGCTGTATATGATTACTTGATCTTATTCTCTCGTGTTGCACACGGCAGTGCGGGAACGTAGCAATTAATCGCGTTTCGCGCGTGTCTTGAATCGTCTCTTGAAATTCCAATATTAAACTGAACGGTATCACTGCCGAGCAGGCTTGGCCAGCTTCAACCCGCGCGCTTCGCGAAGCGTCTTTTTGCGCATGTTACGTCCCACCGCGACACTCTGTAGCAACGTGCATTGAACGCTTCGATGATAAGGCAATCAACAGATTTCAGTACGTCGCCGAGATAATTGAAATTTGAGCTGCAATCTTTTCCTTCTCCGCTGCTTAATTCTGCGCTCATGCCTCTGCGCGTTATCTGCTGCAGCGCTGAAACTTCGCGCGCCAACAGCAGCGCCGTGACACACAGCCGAGCGAGCGGTGGGCACAGTTTACAGTAACACGAGCTACGAGTTTGCATCGGCGAGCTCACCGCTCCTGTTGAAGCACCTGTGTCGAGCTTCTGACCTGTCTGGGCCCTGACGGGCCTGACGTGCTAGAACGTAGCAGCGCGCATGCGTTCCTCGCAACCTGCATGGCCGTGTACGAAGCTTGGCCGGGCGTATCGGCCTAAGTAAATGTTGGTACAGGCGCGCGTCTAGCCGCCGTAGCGCCTCCTCGCCAGCGCTGGTCTCCCATAGCATCCGTAGATTCCTTCGTTTTATTTTGTTTCTGTCGCACTCGCTCGCCGCTAACATTACGCGATGCGTATTCTGCGCACACGGCACGACTTTTTACATGGTTCCCTGATTTCGCGGCAGAAAAAGCTGTATTATGCTACTTCTGTTGTACTTTAAGTGTGTCCGTTGTGTAATTTCGCTAAGATTTCCCTCACTCGTACAGTTTTGCTACAACACATGCAGCGGAACGATAGAATGTCGTCGTCTAACGATGGCGTACCGATTGATGGCGTACCGAATGAAGCACCGATTGTACAGGCAGATGGTCATGCACCACTGAAGGCTGCGCCGTATTTTTTCCTTGATAGGCAAAGCTTTTCGCATGTCCATAGCTGGGCGCATTCGCGGATGCCTACCTGTCATGGTGGAGTATACATTGTAATACGGGAAACGGGAATGTCGAATGTGCTGATTTTGAGCATACATCTCAGAAGCCTACGGGATCACATTTTGAGGCGTTCTCCTAATCGTCGATGCAGGCAGATCTCTAACGCACGGCAACGCTACTGGGGCTTTTTATAGCCCCTTCATTGTCTTCATGTCGTGTATCGCGTATCCGCTTTTGACATTCACGATACACGTACCTCGTCGTGAATGTGTGGCGTCTTTTTGCCGTCATCTGCATGGTTTGTGACGTTATATGGTTTCCTTATAATGGTTTCCTTGCTTTGGAAGGCAGCCCATATTGGAGGTAAGAAAAGAAACGGCGCTCATCATTTTGTTGCTCGTCTTGGGAAAATAAAGAGATGTCGAGGTTAAGCCTCAACGAACATGTCGAAACGCGAGTTCGCTGAGCGGCCGGGAATCGCAACGTGCGTTGCCTCGTAGCGGAATCTCTCAGCCACGTAGTCATCGTGGATGGTCGGAAAGCCCCGCGATGAACACAAGCCCGAGTGTACGTGCTTGGCGAGATTACGCGAGAAGTGTAAATTTTCCGCGAGGCTCATCTCGTGCACAGTGTACGACAGAGCTGATAGGGACTCTGTGTCTGCAGTGCTGGTACATGTGCACAACTGCGCGAAAGAACGAAACGGGGGGCAACCTTGTCGAACGGGGTGTTTAACGTAATTTGAGCCAAGGATTTTTTTTAAAAAGTGGTTAACCGCAATTGAATGAAACCAATGACATATGGTTTGCCGTCATGTGGCGTTCCTTCGGATATTTTTCATATTGCGCTTAATTAGTTAACTAAGATCAATTATGCATTTTTTATCGTTCCCTTTAGGGTCAAGTGTGTTTCGTTACGTTGTAGAGGGCATTTCAAAACGACCGATACAATTTCTTGTGGCAACGTACAAGCTGCGTGTTGATTTTTTCCGGCGTTCAAAGAAAGCCCGCGAGAGAAAGAGAGAGAGAGAGAGAGAGACAAAAGGGAAGGAAAGACAGGGAGGTTAGCCAGTGTAAATACCGGCTGGCTACCCTGTGCTGGGGAAAGGGGTAAAGGGAATAAAAGGAGAATGAAGAGAGAAGAAAAAAACAAAAAAAATACACACAGTAACGCGATGTTACGCGCAACAATAGTCAAAGGCGTTCGCACAATTCACATGTCTTTAAGAACTTGAGCAAAGCCCTTAAGGCCTTGAGTGCCGAAATATAAAATAAAACTACGTGGCTTCTATGTTACACACGCAACGGCGTCTATGAACGGGCTGGATTTCGCCACTATGCTGGTTCGGCCAATGCTCTGTATTATATAACGGGTATACGTGCGGCTGCAGTTGCTGGTGGTTGCTTTCCAACTGGCACAGTATACTTTGTATTACGTGACGTCCTTGAAGTTGTAAATAATTCTCTGACACGTACTGAAGCGATTTAAGTAGACATGAGCGGAGATTCTGCTGCCGGTCAGTGGGGGTCGGACGCTAGGGCTATGTGTGCGCGCGTTGTGAGCATGCATGCTTCGGAGATGATTTGTGTGTTTCTATAAATATGTGTCCTGAATGGGCACTTGTTGCAGCAGCTTCCCTGTAGTTCGCCTACGCTGCAGTTTAGCCGCAGTGAGTAGTTCAAGAAGCATACGAGACGATCGTGACAATGTGGGCGCCATTCTGCTGTTTACTTTGCAAACCGTTCAAAAAGCATACGTTATTCGTTGATGCATTGCGTGACTAGTTTGTTAGACGCGGCTTTTGCCCACAAATAGAACAGTTTTAATTATTGATAACAGCATGGCCGCACACTCTTCAGGGCAATTAGAACATATTTTTCTGTTAAGATCAAGCTTCAAATCGAGCCCAACTCCGACGCGGCCTATTCAAATACATGTAAAACACAAGAACGTTTTTTGGAAACAACCCCTGGATCTATTTTAATGAAATGTGTCGCATTTGAGAGATAAGGTTAAAGTCTAGTGACTGTTGGAAGCGTAATTTCGGTTTAGGGCCTGAATTTTGTTAAAAGAACTTTCAAAAATTCGAAAGTTCAAAAAAATAGAAGCACGAAGTTTACAAATTAACAGCTCTGCATCAAGAACGCATATCACGGTTCTGTAAACGGCATCTATTAGATCATTCAAAGCGGACAAATTCGATATGTCAATTTATATCTTACATGAATTTGTTACGTTGTGTACAAGGGTTCTGCAAAAGCTGTATTTCCATATTACAATTTTTTTTTTATTCATGCGTAACATATCAATTTTGTGCGCTTTAGATATACTATCAGATGCAATTTACAGAATTGTGATATCATTTTTTCTTGGTGAGTTAGAGATTTGTAAACTTGATAGTTTCGTTTTCTGAAAATTTTCGATCTTTTGTCAATTTTTAATAATAAATTGACAATTTAAGTCAGAAATTGGAAACCGACAGTCACTAGATTTTTAAGTTTTTCTTTTAAATGCAACAAACCTCGGAAAATTTGGTGCAGTGGTTGCCGAGAAAAATGAATTCTCGTTTTACATATATTTAGATAGGAGTACCCGAGCTATAAAGCTTCCTCTTAAGTATTCGAAACGCCCGGCCTATCCGACTCAGGTGTAACCATCTAAGCAGAAATCGTGTCATGGCAAAAAGTCGTGGCATCTTCTTTTGCAGAGCATATTGGATATTATGGCATTACTTGGCAACGATCCGGTGTTAAACACAAGTTTTATGCATACTATTGGTTTACTAACCGTCTTGATCGCCGAGTTTAGCCGTGCCATCGGCCTCATGCAGAAGGCGCACTTCCACCTAGCACTGCGGATTTGAAATACGTGAGAATAATACCGGAAGTTGTCGAAACTGTGTTCACGATTGGCGCTTCGATGTTTCGCGGCTGTCCAGGCGTGCACTTCCTTCACACGTAAGCACTGTTTTGTGTCAATTCACGAGGCAAGCGACCACAGTGCGGTGTCTTGGCTATTTATGCCAGCAATCCACAGACGCCGCCGCTCTTCGTCGAGTCCATGGGAACCGGTGCAGTGGGCGCAGTTAATAACCACGCACACCCCGCGGCCGGTGACGCTCATCACATGTTCGCGCAGCCATCAATTTTCTCGTTCTTTGATTATTGACGAAGCGAAAGACCACGCAGTGGTTCCCCGACGACCTCGTAGGAGCTCGCATCACGTGTAATTATTTCACTACATGAAATAAAACACCTCCAAATAGCTGCACACCGCGCGATGGCAACATATATTTAGCGGCACTACGGTGGCTCGCACACATGCCGCGCTCGCACAAGCGTCAGAAAGAAGGAAAGGCTCGCAGCGCGCTGGTTGCCAGACTTATAAGCCGATGAAAAGGACTACATAGAATGCTAAGATGCTCCGTTTGCGTTCAGAAAGAAAACCGCACGGTGCTCTGAGCTCCGTTCGCATACTACACACAAAAAGGAAGCTTTACGCTAAGCTAAGCAGAACAGCGGCACCTCCCGAGCCGCGAATCGACGGATACGCTGTATCCCATCAATATCCCCGTGTCCTGTAACCGCAGATTAGAAAAGAAAACAAGTCGTTCGCGCTCTGAAAGAGTTTGCCTTTTTATGCAGACGAGAAAAAGGCGCAGGATATGGAAATTCCTGGGCAGCGTTCATTTCCTTTTCATTATGTCACACGATGAAATGACGCCGCAAGAAGACGCAGGCGCGAAAGCTGTATAAGAAGGCTCATTCTGCGCAGCACGCTCCAGAAGCGATTATGCGTTACACGTCCGGAAGCGAGTGTGCGTTACACGTGCGCGTGACTTGCGAGCTCAGACGGACTCAGCCGATAATCGAACATGGCACCTAGACGTCACAGCAGCCACTCGAGCCCTCATTCGCGCTCATGTCGGGCCTCTGTTGTTGACCCAGTTCGGTGCCGCAAAACGGCGGGCAACCCGCTCGCGGATAAACAGTGGATGGAAAGTTACGACGTCGCGATTTAGCTCCCCCACCACACACGGTGGCTCACGGCGACAATGGCGTCTCTCGCAGAAAAAAATAGGGGGGGGGGGGGGAGCACAGCTGGCGCTGGCACCCTTTCTTGCATAGCAATGCATCGGAGTTGTAAAAACACTGCTTGTAATTTCCTCGTTGAGATGTCTCGATAAGTATGGCGTAACGCTTATAATGCTCGGTATTCACGGTTACTAAAATACAATAAATAGATAATCTTCAAATAAGCGAGGTACTTGTACAGCAGCAGTAAGTGGCGGCGCAGACGTCATGTGCCGCTTTTTACGGAACTCTCTTTTATTGTGAATGCGAGATTAAATCAATTTTTTAATTACTCTAGTTTTTGAAACTGGTGTATTTCCCAGCGCGCTAAGAACGGATCAGGGCTTGCGAAAGGTGATAAGTGTTTAATTTCTAATTACAGACGGATTTCTATTCTTCCCTTTTTAATGAAGTAATTCAAGAACCAATCCACGTTCGTCTGTATAACTACAGCTGGATATTTTTAACGTTTTTAATACAAACAATTTGGATTCCGTTATAGATATTCAACTAAGCTTGCCTGGGTACTTAGACCCAGACTGCTCCGTCATAATGAGATTTTATACTGAAAAAAGTTTGTTAGTTATGTAGGGTTTCATAGCGCAAAATGCAACTGAGGCTATGATGCGTTTGTCCCTGCCAGTGTTAAAAATTCCTGTTTCAGATCACTTTCTTGCCATTATTTCTACAATATTTGCACTTTGACCTTGACTGCGCTATTTAAAATTTTCAGTCCTAGATGCTTGCGACTGCAATAACAGATTTTATTATTATTATTATTACCTGACCAAGGCGGCGGCCAGACCTGTAACGCAGAAAGGGTGCTTAGAATCTCTGGGTCCGGACAGGCCGCCAATGGAAACTGACCCTGTAAACTTTAAGGCCCGTATTCAGAAACAGAACTTAAGTAGGGCGTCAATAAGTGCGGGAAAAGTAGAAGTGTTAGGAAAGTTTTAGGCGAGTACTTCAAAAACGACACTTAAGTATCATTTTCGAAAGTTAAACTTTTCGAGTCAAGTATGTCGTCTGGTGTCGAGGATACGTAAATAATTTACGTGTACGATCGGTTCAATCGTAAAAAAAGGACAATAATAACTTTTTGCAGCAGCCTAATGCGGATATAAATGCTGCAGTGCTTGCTCACGCATTCGTCTGAGTAAAATACAAAGAACGGTTTGGTTTTAGCGCTTTACTCAAACTCGTCTGGCCACAAGTTCACGTTGGTTCTCGCAGCCACTGCGGTTCTGTGTGTCGCCGTTCCGACTGTTTTTTGGTTTTGCTGCTGAAAGCGTGCGGTGTTTTTGCGCAGAGTGTGCGTGTGCGTTGCGTGTTTTCAACCTGCGCGGACGATGGAAAAAAGGAAAACAAGCTTTTCCGAAGAAGAACGCGCCGTGCTCCTGGAGCTTGTTTCGCGCCATCGCAGCGTGGTCGAGAACAAGAAAACGGACACTGTATCCGTCAGTCGAAAACGGGAGTCGTGGAAAAAAATCGAGGACGAGTTAAACTGCCACCATAACGTGACGCCGCGGACGTGGGGCCAACTTAAAAAGTGTTGGGAAAACCTCAAAGACAAGTGGCGCGGGTGTAACGCACAAGACATGCGCGAGCAGTCTTCTACAGGTAAGCATTGCGTCCTGTGCAATTACGACGTTATTGACGCAGATCCTCTTTCTGAACATTGCATAGCGTTCAGCGACCTAAGTCGCTGGATTAATTCGCCCAAATAAGTACATTTGGCGCCCGCGAAGGCCCCAATGTTTCTTTTGTTTTGTTTTTACCACTTGCGCTACGCACTAGCAGCGTCAAATGAAACGAACAGCGGAGCCCGTGGCCCAAGCATAAGTAAAGATATAGTGTGCGCCGTCCAGTCATCCCCAGTGACAGGCGCGCACACCCGGTTTGGCCAAACGCGATCGACTCCCTCACGCCGGCCACCGTCGCGGCTCCCAGCAATACCACGCTGCGCAAGTTTTCCGATCAAAAGAATGAATGTGGCGTACAAGCGGCAAACTACACGAGCGAATGTATCTCTAATGGTGACGGTGCAAAGTGCATCAGGTGCACCACTGTTAGAGTTTCATTTGACGCCGATAGCACTTATGCTTTCGGCGAACTTTGCGGCAATACTCGCCGTAAACTGCAATATTTTAGCTTCTGTTTTCTTTTAGTTTTATTTTCTCCCTTTCAAACAGAACAGAAGCGAAAATATCTCACGATCGCGTAGCGCCCAAACCTGGATGTGCGCGACTGTCGATGGTGATGACTGGACGGCGCACACTATATATGCTTGCGCCACACGCTACACTGTCCAAGTTTCATTTGACGCTGATAGTACAGATATGATTCAGTGCCGAAATTACGGCATTGGTTTGGCTGAGTGCTGAAATAAATTGCATGTAGTACAGAATGTAGTGTATGCCTATTACATTGTATACCTTTATTTGCACCCTCGTTAAACTTATGTCGTATTTTGTGATCGTGCACAAACAACTTGCTGCGCTCTAGAAAGAAGTTATATTGGGTGCTGCAATCGTATATTAGCACTTTCTAAAACGAGTGGATTTTCCCAACTACGGCTTCAATTTCCGCGCTCTTGCTGTGTTTTTCCCTCCTTCTTTATTTAGAAAATGTATGGCATGATATGTCAAATGGGTACCATGTAGTAATTGCATTGAAAAGTTTTCTCACATTTCGCAGCATTGATAGACAAACTACGCTTCTCAAAGAGCGGTTTGTCCCTCGGAATTTACCACTGCTTGGCCACCGAAAAAACAATATTAAGCTGGAGCAGCACAAAACCAGGGACATTCCCCTGCGGCGGAATATGCCAGTGCTCTGGGAACAGCTACCACATAAGTCATGTGTGTCTCCGAATAAGCTATGGTATGGTGTACCTTGACATTTCTTAAAGGTGCATATCTTGAACACCTGGCTGTGTTACACACAGTCAGCATAAAAAGCTTCAATTTATGTTGTCCTATGGCTGTGTAATCATTTCATGTGCTCTTGTGATATGGTAAACCTTGTCGTCGCACAAACTGCTTCCTTGCATTTCCAGGTGGCGGTACACCCTCACCTAGCCAAGCGACCGACGAGCTATATACAGCAAGTCGGAGCTATAGCGTCACATATGGCAGTTCGACTGTCAAATCCATTCGACAGCGACCGCAGCGGACATCACGCTGTGCCAGGCGAATCGCAGTCATGCCAATTCCAGTGCACACCTGCTGTCGCACTACTGTCGCAGACGCAGAACGAGTCTCTAGGTGAGGCAAATGGTATGGTTTCTTTTTTTTTTCCTTTTGCTGCCCACATTTCATGTCATTTACGCTAAACTGTTCTTTTACAACAAAAATTGCTGAAATTTCTTGAAGGGCACAGCGAATCATGAGTACTACATAAATCATTATTGCACTTTCATGCCTTATGTAACCAGGTTTTGTGCGCTTATGTATTGTCACGTAGTAGTGACGGTGAAGAAAACAGTCGTGAAAGTGTGAAGGACGAAACTGATTCTTTAGTGGGCGAACCTGTGCCCACAAAAGCAAGTTATACTCGAAGCACAACGATACGGCGAACACAGTCGGCGATCGTCGAAATCTGATCAGCGGGTCAAGCGCGTCCGCTTTTATACACGAGTCACCCAACGTTTCAGAGTAATCGCTGGTGCTGGTGTGTTACTACACAATTCGATTCGCGCATACATGCACTAATAAATTGCCTCGAGCTGTTTACGTGGTGTCCTCAGTAGGTCATGCAAGCACCAGTTGTCAGTGTGACCAACCTGGAGATGAGGTAAAGCTAATCGAGAAGGAAACGAAAGGCGCTGAAACCCAGCTCGAAAAGCGACTATAGTTGCGCTGTATAGCGTGTATTACATATTCTCCCACTTACATTGGCGACCTCGTGCACTGTACAACCGTAGACCCCGTGTATAGGCATCAAGGTGTTCAGAACATTGCAGAACGCTTAGTGTAGCAATGCAGGAGCCATCTTGCTTTGTGGTCACTTTCAACTCTTACTGCACGTAGTCAAGACGCCGCTGATGAGCCCGACTACTGGTCATGGGATGATGCTGGAAGGCCACCAGCAGAACCTGAAACGAATGCTGCCCCATTACCGACCACCACAGAAAGCCGAGAGCTCGTTCATGGTACAACAAGCCAGGAAGCTGCTGTGACAGAGCCAGGTGCTACCGCAACTTCAAGCGGTCCTGTGCCAGCTGTAACAAGACGCCCCGCGACAAGCAGCAGCCAGAGACAGACGGCGGTCTCCCTTGAACTGGCTGCCCGCCTCAGTGCCATCAAGGATGACCGTGAAGAAAAAAAAGGAACATTTATTGAAAATGAAATTCATGCGCCTCGAGCACAAATACAAATCTTTGCACAGGCAAGCTGAACATGAGCAAACTATGCAGCTTCTTCGGCTTAAAGAAGCCAACCAAAAAACAAAAGCGGAAATTTTAAAGCTTCAGCTAGAAGCTTTGAAGAAACAGTAAACGTCTTTGTTGTTTCTGTGATTTTGTCTCATTCCATTTACGTAAAATACTGTGCGACTATGCGGTCTCTGATCCTGAAACCACTTGCTGTGTCTGGCAACGGAGACATGCCTGGTGGCGTTGGTTGAAAGGAGGGAGTGGGAGCTTGCGAAGCGGCGTTGTGTATTGCCTGGCTTTGTGCAGGAGGTGGGACAGGGTCTCTCAGCAGGTGGCCGAGGTTGTGTAGTGCAGCACAAGCTGTGATGACGATAGGAACTGATCTTGTTTTTATCTGAAGAGTCATTTTAAGGCAAGGAAACCTTCGCTTCCATACTCCAAACGACCTCTCAACACTGCAGTGAGTCCTTGAGTAGCACTTGTACCTAAACAAAGCAGTTTTTCAATTAAGTCATTATTTTCGAACATAATTGTTACATGGCCGGATTTTATGGTAGTGTTGTAACTTCAAATCACCTGTGCTGAGGGCTGCTTTGTATCTCTCGAAAAAGGGTCATGAGATAGGACGTGCAGGGGTACCCCTTGTCACCAAGTAGGATGCCAGGCACATTCCCTTCTTCGTACTGCACTCTGGCTCGACTATTATCGAAAATTCGGCTGTCATGTGCTGAGCCGGGCCAGCTGGCAACCAAATCAAAAAATTGAAGCCGAGGCCCTGTGATTGCCTGCAAAACAAGCCACATTTTTAGCTGTGCTTAAAAACGGCTAATAATACAACGTCACACACATCCCCAGAATATTTCATTCCAAGTGCACTCAAAAGGTAAGGCATGAAATGTATAAACGCCTCCTTGATATTGGAGTTAGCTAATTGCAAAATGTGTGGTCATTTCGTATATGCGAAATCGGTAGCGCTGCTTACTGCACCATAATCTTTAGCCCCGACAGTTTCTCTCGCAGCTCCGTACATTGTATGACAGCGTAATAAACATACCTGGACATTGATGGAGAAGTACCCCTTTCGACAGCGAAAAACCTCCGCTTCATCTCCTCCGGGACTTCTGATGGGTACATGAGTGCAGTCAATGCACCCGCTCACACCAGGAAACCGTGCGATGGTGTAGAACTCCTCCATTAGGGATGCCAAATCATTAGCATTTGGCAACTTCACGAGCTGCGGGAACAAAGTCTCGGTGATCGTTCTTGACATTCGGGCAATTATTCGAGACACAGTTGCTTGCGAAACATTAACGAGGTCCCCGGTGACAACCTGAAATGTTCCGGCGCCGTAGAGTCGCAGCGCGATTAGAAGCTGGAGCAGCGGCGGCACGGGGTGACCGCGTTCATTGTCTTTTGGGACCAGTGGCAGCATTTCCAACAGCCGTAGCACCGCTTGCTTAGAAAAGCGGTACCGCCACGAGAATTCCGCGTCGTTGTATACTTCCATGGGATTCTGTCGATCCTTAAGCCGTGGCCGTAATGGCGACACGAATCGGTATGCCTCATCCTCCGTAATATTGCGCACACATCCGGCGAAATCGGCAAAGTCGGCGAGGCTGCCGTAGCAGGCGGCCATCTTGCTTGCTAGGCGAGAGTAGCGAAAGTCGCACTTAAGGTTGCCAATGAGCGTACTTTACTTTCCGGCACTCAAGTGTCGATTAGAGTCTACTTTAAGTACAAGATTTGTTTATGAAACGCGTTAAGCATCGACCGGCTACTTAAGTCATAAGTTAAGGGTAAGTTCCGTTTGTGAATACAGGCCCTAATCCATAAGCATATATATTTAAATTATTTAAGTGTTGTTTTCTTGTCATGTTTACCTGATAAACCTGCGACGCCTTTTTCTTTTTTTCTTTTTTTTTAGTTTCAGTACGTTTAGCTTGTAATAAGATTACAGAAGGCATTGCCCTGACTGCCAGGTTTCTGCCATACAAGCTCACGGAAGGCTTCAGCAAACCGAGCAAGGATATCTGTACAAATTGCTTATTTGTAATAAAGATTATTATTTTTTTTTCATTGCTGCACGTGTTCCCATTTTGTTTTTGTTAGCCGACGTGCCGGCCCAAGTCACGCAAGCCACTTCCTTGGCTTTGACACGCCTGGCTTCTGGAGCGCGATCTTGTACGCGTTCCAAAATAGAACGGACCGCCTCCGTTCTAAACGTCACGAAATAGGCGGTTCGCAGTGTTCGCGAGAACGAGAGGAAGCAAACAGCCAGTGAGCGAAGTGGAAGCCTGCGTCACGCTTTTGACGTCTGCTTGGGGACCGTATAATATATTGAGAAGCGTTTGCAACATGTTGAGAAATATTTTGCTATTATGAGTGAGTAGCAAAATGTGTTGGTGTTGCTTTTCAAAGATTCAATTTGGAATGCAAAACGACTGAAACAAAATATTGCGGTTAATGTCTTCAAATGGCGCTAGGTGGTGTCGCAGTTTTGCGAAACGTTTAGTGATGGCGCTAGCTACCACCCCGTTTCAAGCACACGGCGCGAATTTTGAAGCGGTTGGTTCAGTCGTTCAGTTGAAGCCATGGCGCTTAACGTAGAAGCACCGGCGAAGGGGCCGCGCGTGTCGGAGGCTCAGAAGGAGACGGCGGTCGCCTTCATGCAAGAGCATCCCCAGCTGGCTATAAGATCCAGCGAGCTGGGGCCGCGCTTCACTGCTGGCGACCGCCGACGGCTGTGGCAGTAGCTAGCCGACCAGCTCAACACGCAAGGCCCCGTCGTGAAAACCACCGAGCAGTGGCAAGAGTGGTGGCGGAAGCAAGTGTTCGAGGCCCGCCGCAACGCTGCCGCACTTGCCCAAGAACAAAGGTGAGTGACCGTCCAATGGCCTGGGCGATTTGTCCTTCGACATTGGCGTGTATTTTCAGAAGCACAGGAGGGGGGCGGCTGCATGGCTTCCATGGCAGAGTACTGCAGCTCACCGGGACGGTCCGCCTCCACGGCGTGACCGACCTCCCCTACCAAGAGGTAAGCACACTGCCGCCGTAATATCATGGGTTCCTGAATGGTGCCGGTTTAGAGTTTGCCATTATCTGTAAGTGCTACCTTTAGCCAACGCCTCCTTTATTATACTATGCCTGTCAGTTCCGGCGCCACGCAAT
The DNA here is from genome assembly GCF_023375885.2 of Dermacentor andersoni. NCBI lineage: Eukaryota > Metazoa > Arthropoda > Arachnida > Ixodida > Ixodidae > Dermacentor > Dermacentor andersoni. The sequence continues at coordinate 205,971,436 of NC_092814.1, forward strand.
GGGACCGCCGCGGACGCCTCGGTTCACGTGCCGCTCGCATCGCGGCGCTGCTAGCTGCCACTATGCCGCCGCTCAGAACGTTGCTGAAACATACGCGCCGCGCCCGACTTGCGCAGCTCACGTTGGTTGTCGAGTTACATATTGCACTACAATTTATTTAGTTCGTCCAGTATGTTAACGAAATGCTGCTCCGGTGCTCATAACCTAAATATTTATTGTGATACAAGCGATACGGTTGCGTGACATAGCCGCCGCGTTAGTAGCTAGCAGTTTCGTGTGTTCGTTCAGGTATTCCGATGTAGACTAGCTACTAGCCAAACGCATCGATTGTCACTCACTGAGCTCGGCAAAAACGTAAAGCGTAATAGCCAGAAACTGTACTTGTCCTCGATTTTGTGATTTGCCCTGCTTTTTCAAAAATTTTCGTTCCCAAGCCCCGAATTTTCTCACAAGTCAACCACATGGGACATTTAACAATCGAACATTTATTTGCAGTAGTTATCTAAACATGTCAAGAATGCTACAGTTCACATGGCATATGCTACAGTTTTAGCAGCTTCCGTGACAATGGCTTCTTTGCATATAATTTGGCAACTGAATTCTTATCTGTAATATTAAACGCATGGTTAGACAGCAGTGGTTTGATGAACTTGCGGCACAAGAGTTCAAGGAACATCTTCCTGTGGCCAGGCTCTTCGTTCTTGCACATCAAGACGGGGACGTCCACAAGCACATCAACAGCATGTTCTACACTGGTTTCGAGCGGTTTGGAAATGAACTTCCTGTGAAACAACATTATGTCAACAAACCGCTTGAGACCTATCAAGACGGACACCAACTCTTTGGTTGGATACTTCAGTCCACCACGGTCTTGGTACGCAATGAGCCCATCAACAGGGGCATTGGCCTTTGGTTTTTCGACAAGTTGAATACAACTCTCGCAGCTCAGCCTTTCTGACAAGGCTCTGGCTAGATATCCACCAATCAGGGCAATACTAGCCACTTCGGGGTTGGGGAGCCATGGTGTAGTGCACAGGTCCCGCAATCTATTCTTTGCTGCTGATGGGAAAAAAACCTTGCTTGTACAGCTGCGTTTCTGAGTGTCTCCATTAGAAACTGCTGCATCAGTACGGAATGAGGTTGAGCTGTTCACATTGCTTCGAACTGATGCAGATACAATACCAGTCTTTAACATCTTCTCAAGTCCGCAGAGTACAGTCTTCACATCCATGGCATCATTGCAACCTGCTGTCCTTCGAAGGAAACCGAACAGTGCCTCAATCGGATCACTTGAGAACTTTCGAGTCAAAACAAATATGAACTTCTTTTCCTTCAGAAGAAAACGAATGCATGCTACATTCGATGTTGTCGTCAGGACCAGTGCTCGGTATGTCTCACTGGTAAAGAAATTGTCAGGGTGGCTCTCCTGTCTCAGCCTTTCGATATAGTTAAGGAAATCAGTCTCTAGCCACTGCAACCTCATGTCGTCAACATCACTGAAATGCCGGCTGTCAGGGTCATTCCTGTGGACGTGCTGCTCTGTGTTGCTGACATCCATCAGCGCAAACCACTTGTGCATCAGCGACATAAATTCAACAGTTGGGCCCACTGACCTGAACTCCAAGTCACAGGTGTGACCAGCCTGGTCCTTCAAATACTGGAGGGCAGCAGTAACTGGCGGAGAGAAGATTTGCACTGCGTGTCTCACACTCATCTTCTCAATATTTGTTGGATATAGGTGTTTCCGTGTTAAATATCGTATTGGCTTCACAGTTGAGCCTCGCTGCATTCTGTACAGTTCTTTCAAAGGAGCTGACGAAATTTGTTTTTTACCACCTATGTCCTTTGCAAGAAATTGTGATCTGACATTCTTAATTATGTGAGATTGGTCAAAAGCAAGATAAAGGAGTCTTGAAGGATCCGCTGGATGTGGAGCAGAAATTTGAGCCGTTCCCTTGCTTAATATGTCCATGGCAGCGACGTTTGTCTTGTGGTTATCAGTGACAAGACGAACTATTTCAAAACCGAGTTCCTCTGTCTTCTGGACAACGTGACAAATGGTCTGCGCGAGCTCTGCTCCTGTGCAGGCTTTAGTAAAAAAGTACCCGACAGGGATCTTAAAGCTTGTCGACAGGCCACAAAGCAAGAAACAAAGCAATGAATTTGCTAACTGGTCGCTGTCACTTGGTATCAGATGCTCCAGATCAATGCTCATATTGACGTCACCAACAAAAGCATCTCTTTGTTTATTATATTCAAGCTTTTGCTTGATGTGCATTTCGTCTACTACCAAACTGCACACTTTTGACTGCGATTTTGTAAGACCCTGAAGCTCTGTTTTGAGCCTGCAGCGAACCAGAGGGCTGAAGCCAATTTCCCCAGTTGCCGATCCAATATACTTTTGCAAAGTATTTCTACATGGTAAACTCAGAAGATGTTCAGTCCGCACGTACTCATAGGCCTTGATCGAGAGATTCCTCAGGATCACGCAGTACCTCACGGTAGTTTCAGACCACGTTGGTCTCTTCCTACCGTAATTGATGACTTGGTCCACAATGAATACAGCCTTTGCCTTGTTTTGGTGCGCATCGGCTACAACGTCCACAAAGGCACGCACATTGCAGTCGTCCTTCAGCTTGCAAAGTTCTTCTTTGTAACTTTCAACTGTTTGTTGCAACCTGGCGATCTGTAACCGAAGGGCTTTCTCTTTGGCTCGCTGTTTTCGGCGATCTACGAAACTGCTTGAACTTGCGGTCCTTTCCGTCCGAGTTGAAAATGTTCGCTTCGCAAACGCCACTGTTCTGCAAGTTAACGCTTCGGTACGCACCGCCGTCGCTACAGTGCATACTGTATCTCTCAAAGAAAGAGATGCGTTCGAGCATGCTGGCCTGTTAGTTGGCGCTAAGGCTGGTCGCGCAACTACTGACGTCGCGACGCCAGGGCAGCCATGTTCTTCATTCTCGTTGAAGGTAGTAGCAGTTACTGCTTTCCGTTTTTTGCTAGTCTTCTCCTGGCCACAGTCGAGCTGCACAGTGCGCTTTCGACTACTTGCATCACTACGTACCTTGGCAGGTGCAGGCTTCATGTACGAGGGGTAGCACGTGAACACGCTGGGCACCGCTCCCTTGTTTAATTGTCGGATTTTAGTATTCTCCCGAAAGTCCGAGGCAGCGAAGTGCTTACTGCAAACGACGGAGTAATTAGATGTTGTATTCGGCTCCCAGTTCTTTCGTGAGATCACCTTTAGCCATCGTAGGCGCAACTCGAGGTCGGCAGGAATCTCGTGGAATGATACTCCGTCGTCCTTCTTTCTTGCACTTGATGTGCACATAGGCACACAGCAGTACCTCATGCTGAACACTGTCCGTACACAAAACAGAAGCAAATCAAACTTCAGAGCATCTTTCTACGCACGTTGACACTAGCGAACAAAACATTGCTTTGTTTACCTCGCGCCACGAGTCCCGCAAGCCCGTGCACGGCCGAGACGGACGGGACACTGTAGTGTCAGCCGGCAGCGCCATGAGCGGCAAGCGCCGGCATATGGGAAAGAGCGACAGGAAAGGGTGTGATTGAGCAGGAGGGGCTCTTTTGACAGGCATAGTTAAATAAAGGAGGCGTTGCTTTAGCAGAACGCGACACCGTTGGTGAACAGGAAAATAGCGTAGGAGAGAATGGAAAAGCACGTAGGTTAATCAACTAGAATCTCAGTTGGCTGCGTTTTCGGGAAAAGGGGGGTTAAGTGATTAACACAGAATTAAAATGCCTTCACGGAAGTGCACGAGGACGGTAACACATGGGATCATTAAGCACTCAATAATTGCGCAACATTTTCGCAAATTAGTACGAAAACTTGTAACATAGGCACTGTAACGAATAGCCACGCTTATGACATTTTCCAGCAGGCTGACGTCCCCACCTACGCGATGGAAGTCGTCGTCCAAGACGAGGCTGCGGGCGTGAGCACAGCGACACGTAAGCATCAGAGGAATGAGTGTTTTAATTATCGCCAAGTGTGTGTGCAGTTCGTAAACATTAATGTGTTTACTCTACAGCGGCAGAGGATCCACCGCGCGGCGCGGCGCCTGCCGAAAGGGTGGCCGCTGCACCTGGTAAGTTATTGATCCTCAAGCTGTTAAATAAAATGAGCTCTTGTATTTTATTGATCTAGCCCAATAAGCCATAACATGGCCATAGCCACTTTTATTCGTACCATAAAATGCAGTGCAACTGTAGAAAATGCTGTATGCTTTCAGTGTTGCAGCACCCTGTTCGGCCACCACGTCTACAGCGACTGCGACGGGTGGATACCTTGACGACGATGTCGTCGCAGTGCGCCCGTAGCCTGGAACAGGGCGACGAGGTGCTGCAGGTTGGCAGGCCCTTTGGTGTCATTTTACATGAAGGACATAAATATTCTTTATGCTTTGTTATAAGTAAATCATGAATCTGGAAAACAAATCAGCTTGGGATGTAAACAAGAAATATGCGTTGTATAGAGGGCTCGGTAACGTATCTTGCCAACGATCAGCCGCCGGACGAAAGGTTGGTTAGCCCTGAAAAGGGCTGTTTGGTGGTGAGAGATGCATTAGAATAGATGACGCAAGAGTAGTTCCAGCAGGTCTTTGTCTGTCCAAACGAAGAGGGTATAGCTTGTACGCGACGCTTGACACTGCCAAAGAATGCCATCAGGCCAGTGGCTCTTCAGCAGAAAGGGAATCGTTGTGAAGAATTGCAACGTGCACAACAGCAGCTTGCAGCCGTGAGCTGGTTGCGAGTAATCAGCAACTGATGCGAACAGTTCCACCATGATTATTCATTCCAGGTGCTGCGCAGAATCGAGGCCTCCACAACCCGCCTCGCTGTCGCGGCAGAGCGGACGGCAGCAGCCCAGGAGGGGATCCTGGAGCAGGTGCGCGCCATAGCGCAGGACATCGCTGAGCACCTGCAGCAAGCGAGAAATTAATTTATCATTTTATTCATTTGTTTCACCAGTTCCGTTTGTTTTGTTTATTTATTGTTTGAGTTTCCTTTGAGTAATAGATGAGGATTTTTTGGTTGAGAGGTGCAATGCGCGCACCCATTTTTGTTCTGTTGTTAGAGTTTCCTTTGAGTAATAGAGGAGAATTTTTTGGTTGAGAGGTGCAATGCGCGCACCCATTTTTGTTCTGTTGTTTGAGTTTCCTTTGAGTAATAGAGGAGGATTTTTTGGTTGAGAGGTGCAATGCGCGCACCCATTTTTGTTCTGTTGTTTGAGTTTCCTTTGAGTAATAGAGGAGGATTTTTTGGTTGAGAGGTGCAATGCGCGCACCCATTTTTGTTCTGTTGTTAGAGTTTCCTTTGAGTAATAGAGGAGGATTTTTTGGTTGAGAGGTGCAATGCGCGCACCCATTTTTGTTCTGTTGTTAGAGTTTCCTTTGAGTAATAGAGGAGGATTTTTTGGTTGAGAGGTGCAATGCGCGCACCCATTTTTGTTCTGTTTGAGTTTCCTTTGAGTAATAGAGGAGGATTTTTTGGTTGAGAGGTGCAATGCGCGCACCCATTTTTGTTCTGTTGTTAGAGTTTCCTTTGAGTAATAGAGGAGGATTTTTTGGTTGAGAGGTGCAATGCGCGCACCCATTTTTGTTCTGTTGTTAGAGTTTCCTTTGAGTAATAGAGGAGGATTTTTTGGTTGAGAGGTGCAATGCGCGCACCCATTTTTGTTCTGTTGTTTGAGTTTCCTTTGAGTAATAGAGGAGGATTTTTTGGTTGAGAGGTGCAATGCGCGCACCCATTTTTGTTCTGTTGTTTGAGTTTCCTTTGAGTAATAGAGGAGGATTTTTTGGTTGAGAGGTGCAATGCGCGCACCCATTTTTGTTCTGTTGTTAGAGTTTCCTTTGAGTAATAGAGGAGGATTTTTTGGTTGAGAGGTGCAATGCGCGCACCCATTTTTGTTCTGTTGTTTGAGTTTCCTTTGAGTAATAGAGGAGGATTTTTTGGTTGAGAGGTGCAATGCGCGCACCCATTTTTGTTCTGTTGTTTGAGTTTCCTTTGAGTAATAGAGGAGGATTTTTTTGGTTGAGAGGTGCAATGCGCGCACCCATTTTTGTTCTGTTGTTTGAGTTTCCTTTGAGTAATAGAGGAGGATTTTTTGATTGAGAGGTGCAATGCGCGCACCCATTTTTGTTCTGTTGTTAGAGTTTCCTTTGAGTAATAGAGGAGGATTTTTTGGTTGAGAGGTGCAATGCGCGCACCCATTTTTGTTCTGTTGTTTGAGTTTCCTTTGAGTAATAGAGGAGGATTTTTTGGTTGAGAGGTGCAATGCGCGCACCCATTTTTGTTCTGTTGTATTTGCCTCTTTCTATTTATGCTTATCCAGCTGCAATGCCAGCGTGCTTTTTTTATTTACACATTTCGAAGGCGCCTAGTCATTCACACTGGAATCGTTACAAATAGTTGTCGATTTCTGTGTATGGGTTTTGTACTGCGATATTTATATTGCTTCACTGTGTTGTAGCTTACTGCATTCATTATGAAGCGTTACCGCATAGTGTTTGCACTGTGATATTTTCATTTCGGCACAGTGAGGCTAAGGTGCAACGACTACAATGTCGTCTTTTTTTCAGAGCACCAAACTAGTCACTCTTTAAGTTGCATAGTTTCACAAATGAAAATGACCATCCTCATTGCACCACACCAGTGATTGGTTTCCTCTAGTCTTCGTTCCAAGGGAGTCATTGCAAGAATAACTTTCACGCGTGACACTTTCTGGGTGCTGTGAGATTGTAGAGCCAATTATTCATGTTTTATGTAACATGTTTCATCACAGCTGGCAAGTGCACTCACCTTTTTACAATTATGATTCACCTGTTGTTTAGCATCGCACTACAATTGCTGCCGAGAAATGAATGCTTCTAGTCAGTGACTCATAACACTGACAAGGGAATGGACATACCTGGTATAGTCATACTTTCTTGCAAGGTCACGTAAATGTAACTGCAAGTTTTACATGCCGTGGTGAAAACGGAATTGTGTGATGCTGATGTTGCAATGTTGTCACATGCTTTGCTACCTGAAGCATGTTGTACTACAAGGTTTGTGATGTACTTGTCATCATAGAGTGTGATAAAGTTGACCTATCTATTTTTTGCGCTTTTACGTTAATTTACATCTACCCATTTGGACATGATGTGACGAGTGTAATGCTGTCACTACACTCGGCGTTACATTTTGTTTGTGTTTGAATCCGCATTCATTACGTGTTACTTGCTTGCCTCGCCTGCGTATTCATGCTTGCACAGAAGTTTTGATACACCTAGCACAAGAGATGGCTAGCAAGCATATTGCCTCACTCCTACCAACGTACACTGAGCGTCAAAATGCACAGGATGCGGCGGTTGCGTTCATTCTGATGTGTTTTATGAACATTTTTCGCACCTTTTGCTGATGGTGACCATGAGTACAGAGTGCCAATCATATGTATTGCTTCCATCAAGTCTGTCATGGCTATGATGGGTCAAGGGATGTTTTTATTTCATATTTCATGTGATATTTAAAGAAAAGGCTGCACTTTCACGTTGCTACCGCGTTTCATGTTCCACTACGAAATAAGTACTTTGTGATGTGCATATTGCATAAGACAATGCTAGCTTGGGAGCAGCAGCGAATGCAGTTCTTCACAGATGAAGGGGCATGAAGCATTGCCTTACGACTGCTTCGCGAGTACTACTGTTAATAAGTGGCAGCCTTGGAGACGCTTGCATAGTGACGAGTGCATTGTTTCCACGGCTGTGGCATTCTATTCAAAGGATTCTTTGTATAAGTGTACTTCATCATCATCCTGGTTACGCCCACTGCAGGGCAAAGGCCTCTCCCATACTTCTCCAACTACCCCGGTCATGTAGTCCCTGCAAACTTCTTAATCTCATCCGCCCACCTAACTTTCTGCCACCCCCTGCTACGCTTCCCTTCCCTTGGAATCCATTCCGTAACTCTTAATGACCATCGGTTATCATCCCTCCTCATTACGTGTACTGCCCATGCCCATTTCTTTTTCTTGATTTCAACTAAGATATCATTAACTCGTGATTGTTCCCTCACCCAATCAGCTCTTTTCTTATCCCTTAACGTTACACCTATCATTCTTCTTTCCATAGCTCGTTGCGTCGTCCTCAATTTAAGTAGAACCCTTTTCGTAAGCCTCCAGGTTTCTGCCCCGTACGTGAGTACTGGTAAGACACAGCTGTTATAAACTTTTGTCTTAAGGGATAATGGCAACCTGCTGTTCATGATCTGAGAATACCTGCCAAACGCGCCCCAGCCCATTCTAATTCTTCTGATTATTTCAGTCTCGTGATCTGGATCCGCAGTCACTACCTGTCCTAAGTAGATGCATTCCCTTACCACTTCCAGTGCCTCACTACCTATCGTAAACTGCTGTTCTCTTCCGAGACTGTTAAACATTACTTTAGTTTTCTGCAGATTAATTTTTAGATCCACCCTTCTGCTTTGCCTCTCCAGGTCAGTGAGCATGCGTTGCAGCTGCTCCCCTGAGTTACTAAGCAAGGCAATATCATCAGCGAATCGCAAGTTACTAAGGTATTCTCCATTAACTCTTATCCCCAATTCTTCCCAATCCAGGTCTCTGAATACCTCCTGTAAACATGCTGTGAATAGCATTGGAGAGATATCTCCCTGCCTGACGCCTTTCTTTATTGGGATTTTGTTGCTTTCTTTATGGAGGACTACGGTGGCTGTGGAGCCGCTATAGATATCTTTCAGTATTTTACATACGGCTCGTCTACACCCTGATTCCGCAATGCCTCCATGACTGCTAAGGTTTCGACTGAATCAAACGCTTTCTCGTAATCAATGAAAGCTATATATAAAGGTTGGTTATATTCCGCACATTTTTCTATCACCTGATTGATAGTGTGAATATGGTCTATTGTTTAGTAGCATTTACGGAATCCTGCCTGGTCCTTTGGTTGACGGAAGTCTAAGGTTTTCCTGATTCTATTTGCACTTACCTTAGTAAATACTTTGTAGGTAACGGACAGTAAGCTGATCGGTCTATAATTTTTCAAGTCTTTGGCGAAACGAAGTGAACTTCGTTTGTGTTTAAATTATCATAATCTGTTGGATGTGTGGATTGGGAACATTTACCATCCGTATGGAGGTGCACTTGTTGTGTATACAAATTTTTTAATGTATTTTCCGCTGTACAAACACAGCCCTGCGATAGCCTAAGGGCACTGCACTTTGTATAAATAAATTATGTATTATGAAAACTCACCATTCCTGTGTCCTTCAGAAAAGGTTGACACCGGCGCTGCGTTGCTGCCTTCCTCTGAGGAACACGTCGTGTGGTGCCAGCACCTGGATGTCTCCTGGCTCCTCAGCTGGTGGCACTTCCCCACCATAATCGTCCAATGTCCAGTCGCCCGCGTCCAAGGCAACGTTATGGAGAGCAACGCATGCATAAATGATTCGCGCTGCTCTATCGGGGCTGTATAGCAGTGTCCGAAAGCGCTGCAAGCAGCGGAACTTGCTTTTCAACACCCCGATACATCTCTCCACAACATTGCGCATGGATGCGTGCTCCTGGTTGTAGTGGCCTTCAGAGGTGGTGCCGGCATGGCTGCCAGGTACTGGAACAAGCAGCCATGGCTCGAGAGGATGTCCTGAGTCTCCTATTACAGAAAGTGACAGCTGAGTGCTCTGCCCTAGTTAGGGGTACGCATTACGAATACTAACCAAGCAGATACTCGCCAGGCTGCAGTTGTGCCGCTAGGCGTGCACGCAGTGGGTTACGCTGCCACACCCAAGAGTCATGGCACGAACCAGGGAACCGGGGGTCCACAACAAGAATGCGAAGTTCCGCGTTGTAAACCTGCAAAGGGGAGCAATACAAAATAGCGCTGCAGATATGCTCGAAATCCGTTTTGCCATTCATATGCACAAAAGAATACACGTACGCTGGTACAAGTAGCAGACTGTTTCAGCCATAGGCGTGCACAGGGTCTTGCAATTAGGGGGGGGGCAATGCGCCCCCCCTTATGTGGACGCCTGTGGTTCGCACTAATTGATAGCTAAATGAAAACTCGAGGCCCGATATTGCACAAGAACCCCCATACGAGCCAAAGCCAGCCCATGCAATGGTTGTAAGTACTTCCGTGTTCAAAATGCTTCCATCGTGTCTTCCCTACAGTGTATCCATTTCTGCTACGACTGCTGCCCATTTAAAACACAATTTTGGAACGGCAGACTGATTATGCACAACACATGGCACTCATCATTACTCCCGACATGTCAGATTTCAACGAGCTCGTAAACAGTTCCCCGCATGTCCTCTTTTAATCGTTACATTACTTGTTATGCCAGCTTGGGCATTAAACCGAACAATTGCAACTATGGGCGAGTAAAAATGGCAACCACAGTTTGAAGTAAAACGTTCCAACGGTACTTACGACCATGACGTTTAGGGCGTAATAACCCTTCCTCGACATGAAGCTCGCCGTGTCAGCCGGGCTGAGTCCCTCTGGCGTCATAATGGCGATCAATGTGCCATCGACGCACGCTAGCACGCCTGGAATGGCGCCGCGTCGCGCAAACGCCGCCTTTGCCTCATCCTTGGCAGCCGGTGTCAATGGAAAGTCCACCAACTTTCGCCGGGCAGACACGGAAATGATGGCCTCCGTCACCTCGTGAATGGTGCTGTTCACGGCCGACTGTGCCATGCCTACGTGTTCCTCGCGACCAACGCTCCTCTGGAAGCTTCCGGTGCCGAAGAATCGCAACGCGCACAACACTTTCCTTTCTGTGGAAAGGCCACTGGCTCGCTGGCATCCAATGATAGGGTCAAGCTCGTCGCACAAACTACGCACTGTTCGTTTGGACAGACGAAAATACTGCCGGAACTCTTCTTCCGTCAACTCTTCAAATGCATCATCTACCTCGGGTCGTCGTCTCTGAGCGACTGCACCAGCCGCACAGGCGACACGAAAAGGCACGGCAAAGAAAAACGCCATGTTCTCCAACTGTTGGGAGCGCGGAATCGGATTGAACCGGATACGAAAGATGCTAACTGTCCCAAGTACTTACGTTCTAATCCAATCCAAGCCGTCTGGTAGCCGTTCTAATCCGTTCTATCGCTCCGGACGGACTCTCCGTCCGTTCCGTGGCGTTCGTCCGTTAGCAGACGACACGGAATGATTATGAGCAGCAAGACGTCACGGCTCACGTGACAATTGACGTCATGGCATTCGTCGCGGTTCAAATTGACCAATCGTGTGCGGCTCGATGGAACGGACCGCCTCCGTTCTATTTTGGAACGCGTACAAGATCGCGCCCCAGATGTACGAAGATTGTAAGATAGCAACAATTATTATTATTATTATTATTATTATTATTAAGACCTTTTAACTTGTTCTTGGGCACTTTATTAAACATATTTCGTTGATTGATTGATTGATTGATTGATTGATTGATTGATTGATTGGTTGGTTGATTGATTGATTGATTGATTGATTGATTTAGTCCCTTCTGGATGCTCTCTGCGAAGCGACAACATGCTGGCAGTTGCGACGGCGGTTGCTTCTGGACTTGGACGACTTCGGCTTGCCGACCAGTGAGCACTCTTACCGTCTTATTCCGGCAAGACTTCCCCAGCATGCCGCTACCCTCGGTCAACGCTAGTGCACGTGCGTTCCTGCGGGCTGCCGCTTAATCAACGCAGAAGAGTCTGCCTCGACGACCTGCTCGCTTGTAGTGGTCGTTCCTGGCTGCTCTCTGCGAGGTGACAACACATGCTGGCACTTTCAGCGACAGTTACGGCGAGCCTAGAGAGACTTCTGCACTTCTTCTGGTGAGCGATACTCGTCGTGTTTGTCTCGACAGGAATTCTTTCGACGAAGTTTGCCCGTACTGCCGCCAGATTTGTAGGCTAGTCTCTGGGCTGGCTGTCTATTTTGTTTCTATGAGTTTGCTGCGCACACAGGAAAAAGATGATAGCTGCTTTTTTTGTCATAAGGCGCTGGCTACCGATCGAAAAACAGTTATATGTGCTGAATGCGAATTTTCGCATCCCCTCGGACAGTCATGCTCTGGAATAGCAGCTAACGCGTTTACTACGATGGGTCAAGCTAAAAGACGTGCGTAGGTGTGTAAAACATGCTGAAATAACAAGAGACTAAACACCGGCACAGAGACTGCTCTTAAAGGGAAACTGAAATGGTTTTCAATTTCCATGAATTGCTGGGGTTGGGAAGAACAGACCTATTAATTTACGGTTCCGAAATTTTTTCTTTGTATTGTCAATATAAGGGGCAGAAATCGCTTTCTAAATCCCCCCCACGGACGCGCCCCCGTCGCTTCCCGGAGAGCCGGGTGAGGAGGCAGCCGGAGGAGAGAACCGGCGAGAGTGACGTCATTCCCGGGGATCGTACTGCCGGACCGGCGTGCTGGCATGTGCGGGCATGTTTCTTTCCGTCCTGCGCTTTACTAAACGACGCTACGAGAGATCTGCCGCCGCTCACGTTTGTTTTGTTTTGCGATTTTCGTGAACTGTGCTTCCTTTCTGTACTGCGTGAGCGCCTACAGCCAAGGGCGCCCAACATGCCCTCGTTCTGTGCAGCATTCGGCTGTGCGAACACAGGCGGGCGAGACGATGTGGTGTTTCACATATTACCGAAGGACAAGAAACTTGCAGCGCAGTGGGTTCGTGCGGTGAGGAGAGATAATTTCTTGCCGACGAAATCAACTGTGCTGTGTTCGGATCATTTCCGCGACAGTGATTATCATCGGAGCTTGACAACGATGCGGGCAATCGGTATTCCAATCAAATCGGCGCGACTAAAGGCCGGCGTTGTTCCGTCTATATTCTCCCACAAGAGAAACACCTCGCCATTCCAAGAGCGGCCTTCGTCAAGAGGAGAAAGGGTGAGGTAACGGTTTTAATGTGCACACGGGCAATTTCTTAAACGGATGATCACCTGAGTGTCGAACAAATGGCCTTACAGCGGCCTATGACGAAGCGAGGTGGAGGCGCAGCCGGGAATATGCACATGCGTGCAAAGTGCTTGCCGTTTTCATCCTGTTTTTCCGCTCCGCTTTGTCACGGAACACTGTACTACGGCTGTTTGTTCGGTGCTGTTTTGGTACGGTGAAATAACTGGCCGCGGGTACGCTTGCGCATTCAGTGATATTTGTGATTCGTCCTACCACGCGGTGCCCGCAGGTTTAGCTGTTCAGCATTCGTGTTCAAATCGCACGACATAAGCCATTACGGTAATATTTTCATGCTCGTGTTAGAGTAGTTGAACTCGTCGTGTAAAAACTTCGTTCCGTAGATTTCGCACTCACAGCTTGCTATCAGCAGCGAAATGCCACAAAAACGAGCGTCGGCACAGCCGCGCCCGTGGCAAGGCGAACGGGCTCAAATAATGAAGTAACGTTGTGAGGTATTGAACTTGTCAGCGTTCGACTTGGTCTAACCCAATACAGGCATCGCTGCTGGACAAAAAATGTTTTCTTGCCTTTAACTAGCAATGCATCACGCATGGCAAAATTATTATTTGAAAGTAAATGTAATACATTACTCATTACTTTCTTATTACGCTCATTGATTTGAATTACATTACCAATTACCGCTTTCAAAAAAGTAATTGTATTACTTTACGATTGCTTCCAAAATGTTTTCATGCACAGAAGAAGCAAAAAGCAAAGTATAAAGGGACGCCAACCTTTCTTCAAGGTAACATACAGTTGCCAACATTTTATGCCCTCCCCCCCATGTGCCTCCACGACACCTCACGACACTACCAATGTTCTGGCGCCGTACACAGCTTACTGGTGTATATTTAACGCAATTAATAAATTACTTTAGCCATGAAATTACAGACACCAAATAATTCACATTACTTAATCACTAGACAACTAATCCATCACATAAATTACTGAAAAAATATTTCAATTACTGTAAGTAATCTAACTGTTGTCATGTTTGCTGATATGCATGATATGCTGAAATTCATGACATCCATGCCTCGCACTCTTTCAGGTTCTAGCAGAGCACCTTGAGAACCGAACCCCTGATGAACCTGTTCCACTAACATCACCAATCGAAGAGTTTGAAGCAGCCAGTGCGACGCAGGCAGATAATGTTGAAGAGTTTGAAGTATCCAAAGGCGGCACTTATGTTCGCGATCGTGTATCAACACGCAAAAAATCACGGAACTTTAGACAAGCAGCGGCAAGGTGCATGACATCGCGGAATAGCACCCGTGTTTACAATTTAATGAGATGTTAGTGCTTCGGCATCCTTCCAGCAGCAAGTTCCCAGTGACAGTTTAGCGCGTTTTTTTCTCCCGTCATTGGAACGTGCAGCTACTTGAAAAGACATATGTACCAGCTAAGATTTCCAACGCGCGAGAAGGTGCACACATCGCTCTCGCTGTTGGCACACTCAACATCGTCGCTGCCCCCGTTGCCGCCATCGTTTTCTGTATCGGCTGTCGGTTCGAACATGTGCGGCGAAAATACAAGCTCTCCGAGACAGCGAGAACGTTCCATAATGCTTACATCTCAGCTGTGAAGCCAGAGCAGAACAGCGTGCTACGCTCTGAAACGGCGGCGCCGACCGGCGATCCCCGTGAATGACGTCAAAGCGGTCCCGACCAATCACGGGCAACAGCGGTGTTCGCGCGATGCCCCGAGGCGCTGGTGCGCATTTTCTTGCAAAAAACAGCCGCTTGCATTTGTTTCCGGCCTTTTTAAACGAGATATTCGTGTTCAGTGGACTCAAAACTGTAGAATGCCGCAAGGAACTCATTTTTTTCGAAAAGTGTTTCAGCTTCCCTTTAAGGAAAACGTTGGATCACAGTGATCACTGTTAACGAGCTTTAACGAGAACAAGAGGGGGATACTCGGCGAAGGCTGGCAACAGGAAACACGTCACGCCTAGTGTTAATCCCATCCGTTAGTTGACGCGAACATCGGGAAAAAAGAATGGGAAATGAACTTACAGACAACGTTTTCTTTTTTTTTATTCTTTCCCGCTAAAACTAAAAAGTTTTGCGCATAAATGAACCTATACTTCGCAACCTATTTTTCTTGCGTCACCTAGCAACAAGCTAGCGACACACCAGACGCGCCATACGATGCGTCATGCGCCGGACGTGGCATGCCGTGCCACAGAAGCGAGCGAGGCCGGCTGCGCATGTGAAGTTCGTCTTTTCGGCGACCCGTCTCTTTTGGACGTAGCCCATTTGTTGGGCTCCCGGTTTTTTCTTGCTTTCCTTCTGCATTTCGACACGGCACCACTGCAATATTGGACCACGGCAAGGTGAGAAATTTTGTTTGACAGTCTGCGACGCATTTAATGCAAATTTAGGCTTAGAGCACCAAACCGAGACTAGTGACGCAGTTAGCGAAATACAGCTCGGCCGTTTTGGCGCAGTTCACTTGAGGTAATGAATCGTGCTGGGAAATGTTTCCGACGCTTTCTATGAGCCCCAACATTACTGTAACTTCTTTCGGTAGTTCTTGGGCACGCTTGCCGCACCCAGCTATGTGACACGGTTAGTGAAACGTAGCTCGACCGTGGAGACGGTTTCGCGTGTACTGAATCTTACTGTGACAAGTTCGTGACGTTTTCCTTGACCCCCAACATTATTGAATTTCACTACTTTTTGGGATACTTCTGAGGTACGAGCGCCGCGCCTAGAGCTGTGCTGCAGTTAGCGAAAAGCACCTCGGCTACGTGCCGTAGTTTCGCGTGTGCTGAACGTTACTGGGACAAGTTCGTGACGCATTCTCTGACCCCCAAATTATTGTATTTCGCTACTTTTTGGGATACTTGTGAGGTACGCGCGCCGCGCCTGGAGCTGTGCTGTACTTAGCGAAAAGCAGCTCTGCTACGTGCCGTAGTTTCGCGTGTGCTGAACCTTACTGGGACAAGTTCGTGACGCATTCTCTGACCCCCAAATTATTGTATTTCGCTTCGTAACTTTTTGTAATACTTTTGAGCCATGCTCGCCGCGCCTGGGGTTGTGAAGCAGTTAGCAAAAAGCAAGCCGGCCAAGTTGACAGTTTGGCGTGTACTGAATTTTAGTGGGGTAAGTTTGTGACGCTTTTTATGGCCCTGCAACAACATATGTACACCTTCTTTTGATACTCACGCTTGTCGAAAACTCAACGAGCGATTGCCAAGAGTGATAACATGGGAGTGTTGCTTGCGCCGGCAGGACGCGTAAAAGATAACGCCGAATAGCTCAAAAACCAAGAACCTGGCAATTTTGTCTTCTGAGCGACTGAAAGCAGGCTTTGCACCCACGAATTTGTCTTGAATGCGACTAGAAGGCATTTTGCGAGCGTTTAACGTGATCTGGCTGAGAGCCTGTGTTGTGGCCACCTGTGTGTACTTGGCGTACCATCGCATCGACTGAGGCTAAGTTGTTTTAAAAACGCGCAGTCACCCGTGTATTTGTGCTCTTAAACTGCAGGAAATAATCCTCGGGATGGGACAAACGCTTTAAAATTAGACGTTTTCTTCATATTTTATGGCATTGTTTGGGAGACGTCTATTCGCTACGAAATGTATTAAAAGTGAATGTTCTGTAATGCCGCCCATTCACCACTTACGCACGTTTTGCCTCTACACGCAGTATTCCTGTTAGGTCAATATACCAAAATGATACATGCTTGTAATTTACTTCTTTTCAGCTGATGGCGTCCAGTGGAGCTTCGTAGGGCAACGACTGCTGCTTACCTGGTGCCACAACTTTGGATGAAAGAACAAAAAGCGCGGAACGAGCTCGCCCACGTTCGACACTCACCTTGAGCGTCTGACAGCTATACTTGATGTATTTCGAAAGGCGAAGCTGCAACTTAACTCGTCGAAATGTCGTTTCGGCCACCGCCAAATTACTGTTCTTGGCCACCTCGTCGATGCTTCCGGAGTACAGCCTGATCCCGACAAAACTCGCGCTGTCTGAGACTTTCCGGTTCCGAAGACAGCCGCAGACGTTCGAAGTTTTGTTGGGCTATGCTCGTACTTTCGTCGTTTTGTTCAAGATTTTGCGGCAATTGCTAGACCCCTCACTAATCTTTTGAAGAAAGGCGTACAATTCTCGTGGGGTACTGCAGAAGCCGCCGCCTTCTCTCGTCTCGTCACTCTTCTCTCCTCACCACCCATTCTCGCCCACTTCGACCCTGATGCCCCTACAGAATTGCGTACAGATGCCAGCGGTCATGGCGTGGGTGCCGTCTTAGCCCAGCGTCAGCGTGGCCAGGATCGCGTCATTGCTTATGCAAGCCGCCTCCTCACACCATCGGAGCGCAACTATTCCATTACGGAACGAGAATGCCTTGCTGTAGTCTGGGCGGTTGCAAAGTTCCGTCCTTACCTCTACGGTCGCCCTTTTTCCATAGTCACTGACCATCATGCTCTCTGCTGGCTCTCATCCCTAAAAGATCCTACAGGCCGGCTTGGTCGATGGGCTTTGAGACAAGAATTTTCGTATTCTGTGGTCTACAAGTCTGGCCGCCTGCACCAAGACGCTGACAGCCTGTCGCGTTACCCTGTTGACGACCCTGACTCCTCCAATATTACCAGTGCTGCTTGTGTATTCTCTGTGTCGCAGCTGCTTCATTTCGCCGCGAGCTCGAGGCCGCCTGTTCGCCAACTTTCTCCACGACACCTCCCGATCCGCCAGCAACCACGATTGCCATGATTCAGGCCGTAGTCAGGCAGGAATTTGAGAACATGGATCTGAACTCCGTGTGTTCAACATCTACACCCAGCGTTCCCTACCGGCCCTCCTCGTCCCCGACAGTCCTTTTCTACCACATCTCGCCGCAACCCGTCCGAATGGCGTACCCCTGATGACAGACCAATCTGCTTCCACTGCTGTCGCACCGGCCACGTCGCTCGTCACTGCCGCAACCGATGGCCATCGCCTCCTCGGACATACGCCGCCACTTATTCCCGCACCTTTGGACCTTCTGTTTCCTATGCCACCCGCCATGAACCCACTGCCGCTGATGCCCCTGCTCCGAACCTCCGCTACAGCCGCTCGCCCTCACCTCGACGCCGTCAGTCTACCGATATCTACCGGGTATCTACCGATAATATCGTAATAATATAGAGCAAAATAAACATTTCATCATTTCAGAAGACGTCTTTAGTTTACTTTATGAAATTGCACGTGGCGCAGATTCGGTGGAGGCTTGTAAAGATCGTTCGCAATCATTTCTACTAAATAATAAAATGATTCCGTGCCAAGGCTGTGCGTGGTTCCGCAGTAGAAGCGAAAAGAAAAAATGCCGCGCCGATCAGCGGAGCCGGTGTGGCGTGTACCAGCTGGCTTTTAAAACGCGCCCGACAGAAATTGAAACCCGAAGGTGTTAATCACATTCGATTGGTGCGCTACAGTCAATTCGGCCGCTGGGCTCTATGGGAGTGTCCGCTCTTGTTGAATTTCTTTCTCTATGGCTGCCTCCCGTGCGTCTTGCTCTTCGGATTTCATCGGTGCTGTGTGTACTGCGATGCACTCCGAAGCGTCAACCTCTGCGGCAGCTGTGAAACGTGGTCGCCCACGGAAGCACGCCTCAGAAGATGAAGCAATGGAACACAAAAGAAGACAGTCACGACAGACCTACTATCAGGCATAAAATAAAATTCGTCGTTCTGCAGTAAAATGGCCCGTATGTTTCCAACCTGTAGCCAACGTATACACAAATACACACCGATTCAGCAGAAAGGACTTCAATGCATGTCGACAACATCGATCGAGAACATTTCACCTAAAAGATTATAATGATTTCGCATTCCCAGACGTAAGGAGTCATAAGTGTGCCTGCTGAATTTTTTTCTTTTTTGTGACAGAGGACATTGCACGAGATTTAAAGATATAGTGGTTACGTGGGAATGTTGTTGCCCGATCCCGAACTAAACCTTAATGTTGCAGTAAAACTTTGAGTTGGGCGAGTTTGTTCATAGCTATTCAAAGGGTGCAGCGCGACTGAGGCGGGCAGTCTGAGACGAACATCTCAAGCCTGCCCTGGCATGTGATGTGGTTTTCTGTTTCTTTGTGTCCGTCTCAGTCGCGCTGCGCCTTATGCATAAACCTTAATGCCTGGAAAAGCTGCGTCTAGTCATCTGCGTACATCAAACCTGCAATTCCTTGCTCCACCTACAAATGTCTCCTATATACCATGGATCATATCCTAACTTATTTGATTCTAGTCTCCTGTCATGCGTATCATTTACACCATAAAAAGCACCGAGAGTTAATAACAGGCAACCCTGGCACAAGCCTTTCTGAATGTCAACTGCTTCGCCATTAGTTTCCACCTTTCAACAAACTTCCAACACCACCTGCAGGCCAATAGCACAAGTGTGGTCAACATAACAGAAACACCGCAAGTTTGAGCAGAGAAGTGCAGGAATTCACAGAGGCCTGGTAGTTCCAGACGCAAAAGCAGAACGTGAGCGGTTCGGTTAGCAAAACAGAGCGTTCAAGCAAATTGAGTTAGGAAAGCAGTGCAAGTAATCGCAATCGCTACCACGTCTCCTCTACTTGATTATTTCTTCGTATTTCAGACGAGACTCCCATCTAATAACTTCCAGAGAGGACGACCCGACGGTCGAATCTGCCGATGCGAGAGCAAATCTTTCACACGTGCAACCGGGCGAGATACGAGTTTCACTTGAGGCCACCAAAAGCACACAGCCGGGCGAGTCTTGAGTATGCTCCGGATCTGTTCAGAAGAAAAACACGAAGACTGACGGTAAGGTCAACGCAACGACAGCGAGCGAGTACGGGAGCTGGTGGGCAAGCGGAGGCAGTGTCAGCAATTACGCAAGGCTACACCCATCCTCCGTCCCACAGCACTTAAACAAACCAGCCAAGCAAATGGACACGTCCGTTAAGTCAACTTCGCTCCCGTCATGTGAGACCAGCGACCGATTCGTAGCCTACGCGCGGAGCAACGAGAAAACTATGAAGAAGGGTGGCGCGAAGTTAGAGAAAGGCCTGTCTCAGAAAATCAGTGCAGCACTGCGGAGGCTGCGGCTGACTATGCAGCTAATAAACAGGCCTACACCTCGCACGTAAGGGCGACTATGCGCCCTTTATGCGATAAGCAGTCACGACTGCTATCGGCTACAATAGTCAAGGCGCCTGCCCATCACGAGCCATTTTGCAGTTGGGACCAGCCCTGAAAATTCAGCATGTAATGACCTGATCCCGGGGTGACGTAGCTTTTGGGAAGCAATTCTTTTTGCTACACTATGCTCAATTCTTACCGTCGGGCCCGCTAGGTGATCGATTCTGTCTATTAAAAAGAGCGCGGTTTGAGCGGCATTGTCCGAGCCGGTCATGAAAGACGAGAAAACAGTGGTTTAGATAGGGTCAGAAATGAGGTCTTTGTACTATATTCCTGCCCAGCTGCAGCTTGCGGAACACTGAACGGTTTTGTAGGACCCAGGACGGATTTTACGCCAACTCCGTCGCTCCTCGCGGTGTTCGACGGGAATAGAATTTGCCGTTTGCTGCTGCTCAAGCGGTCACGCTTCCGGCTGTCACCGGGCCTACAGGCAGAGCGCGGCCGAACTGACAAGACGTCGCATCGATCCGCAAGTAAACAGAGCCGTTGCGAACCGTGACACCGAGCTAGCGTCAGGCTGCTGCTTTTCTGCTGCTTGCTGCCGAAACCAGGGACGAGGGAACTATAGGAGGCCACGGGAGCACTGCCATGCACTGTGCGCTGTTTGATCAGAGCGGAATGCTAGTGCAGCTTCAGAAAGCATGGGGGCGGAAGCAATCTCTTCTTTGTTTCCCTAGCTATACTTTCGCAGCCTGGTAGAGGCGGCGAGCCCGTTAGAGAACAGACCCCCAGCCTTGCGCTCTTTCCTCTTATTCCGCGCACCTTCGACATGCTGTGAGGCATATTGAATGCCGCAAGAGCGGCCACGGATGTCCCCATCTGCCACATAATGTGAAAACCTCCTTCCCTCGTATTTGAATGCGACAGCAGTACATAGCTGTAGAGACACGACCGCGTGCATTCGCCGCTCGCCACGTACCGTGCTTGCGCGAATCAGCCAAGTGACAGACGTGATGGATAGCTTGGGCGAGCCGCCGAGACAGGCGATGTTTCCCATGCTAGCTGCGTGCACTTTGCAGTGAATCATCAGCAAATTGTCATGTCCTATGCAAATGTGCTCAAAATACCTACTACGTCAGCAGTGTATACGCGTTCCTGACAAGGTGAATTCACCTTGGCTCGCCAGGGTTAGGGTTGAAAAGCGGTTCAAAAGCACTTGCCAGCGACAGTAAGAGAAAGTAAACTCGGCTATAAGAAAGAGAGCGACAAGAAACAATTATTATTATTAATTTTTAAATGTAAATAATCTGTTCCACCTTATACAGGGCAAACTTTATTGTGGGTGCGAGTGGTGTGTATGTATGTACGTGTATATATATATATATATATATATATATATATATATATATATATATATATATATATATATATATATATATATATATATATATATATATATATATATATGTATATATGGGTGTGTGAAGTGAAACAAAATGCAAATGAAAATCTGATCGAGGTCACGAATTTGTCGCAGAAAGTTCAAGTGACCACATTGTACATCACAACATGTGGCTATGGGCGATCATGGTCCCTGGAGTAACAGTCGTTAACAATCAAGCACAGGCAGGGAACTGGTTCGAATATATAGAATTTAATAGCTGTCAGCCGTACGATCGAAACAGTAATAACAGACTGTGTACACAACGTTTTATTGCGATAGCAATTATGTGGATACTCCGGGCGCATTTCTGCCGTCGCCGTGAGGTTCCGTATAAAGTGCAAGGGCGATAAAATTGTCGCCACGCGCCGTACGCTGCATGTGCGAGTGAAAGCGTGACAGGATGAGCCGGCGAACGCGGCTCAATCTCGCGCGTGCGAATGAGGAAGGCGAGCAGGAAGCGCGCCCTCTCCTGTTGCGCGCAAGGCAAGGGGGTGTGGCGAGCGAGGTGGGAGGTTGAGGGAAGGGGGGGGGGGGGGGGCTACAGCTGGTGCGAGCTACAGCTGGTGTGAGCATTTACCGGGCCGCATAAAACCAACAGCTTCAGTTCTTGCAAGCTTCAGTAGCTTTTACATACAACACAATGTGATCCTGCAGTCGTGCTGCCTAGCTAGCGCAACGCGGTAAAGAAGCGCCAAACAGTTAAGCGGCAAACGGCATTCAGAACTTTACCGAAATGCCTTTAAACCGCATGCTGCCCTGCAGACGAACTTCGTCGCTTACTCGTCTTAATATGATCGCATGGAAAGAACACCGACACGACAAAGGAAAGGATAGGAACAAGAAACTTCCCGCCGAACGGCGGCGATCGATTGTTACTGTTGCTCCTGCTGATGAGGCTTAGCGGGTAATGATAAGAACCGTATCGCCGGTATTTGAGCCCTCCACCATGCAACAATTCTTCTTCAACATTACTTGAAGCTTTGGCTACCCCACGTATGCGAAGGGTGTTGCTTATTTTCCTCTGAAAACGTGAATAAAACAGAGAAGTACGATCAACGACGCAGCAAACTACGGCGCGCGGCTGGCTCCTTTCCCGAGTGTTCTGCGCAAGGCCGCCACCAGTGGCGCGTCCATCGGCGCGCACGACGTGAATACCAATGTTGCGAATTTTTTTGTCTTGCGTAATAATGATTTAACTTTTTCGTCTATGCAACCAGGTGCGTGCGAGGCGTTTGACTCTCTGCAAGCACGAGATAAGCGCACATAAAAACGCTTCCAGCCCAAGTACGCGGTGGCAAATGAGAGCACTTTACAGGAATGCCCGTCTGAATGAGGAAACTGGCGTCACGCTTCCTTCCGTCCTCGGTGCGAGACTGCACAGCCATGTGGTTCTAGCCCAGGAGACGCACGCCGTGCTGCAAGTAACTTGTTCGTCTTGCTGGTCGCTTATGGCTGCAGCTTCAGCAAAAAACAAAGAGAAATCGGAACCAAAGCAAGTGCGCCTAGTGCAGCATCCGAGGAGCTTGTAAACGGAATCTGCAGCAACAGCAGTCACGACCCAAACCGTAAAAGTAAGTGCTCCGTCGAAGAAGAAGCGAGTATTTCGTGTCAGGCTTATGTTCTTATTGGCAACGTGTATAGTCGTGAATAATAAATTTCGCGGTGGAATTGGGGATGAGTAAACTATACCTTCACCTGACCGCAAACTATCAGATGTCGAGAACTTTTTTTTTCTTTATCTTACCGACTATGCTAAGCGAAAACTCGGGTGACTAGAACGGAGTCAGTTGAATGCGACTCTGATTGATCACTCTCAAATGGGTTACGTGTACAAACCCTGCAAACAATAATTCAAAATCTGTCGAGGCGCGCTATCACACTGATAACTTCTTTCGAAAGGACTTCTTGGGCGAGTTGGTCGAGTTTGCTAAAGGTTATTGTTTCGGTGCAAAGGGTACATACACACGAGCACTACCTTGACATTACTGCACGTGCTTGCTTATGCGCGAAACGGTACCACTATGAAGAGAAGAGGCTGCGGATCCTTTCGATGTGTATAAACAAGGGCCCCGACTTAGTTCTGACGTCACTGGCTAAATTATCGGCCAAGTTTAGCGCTTGGGGAATAAGGGGACAGGCTGCCGCGATAGGGCGATGAATGCAGGAGTGCTCGCTTGCCCCCACCGGCGCGCTGCGACTAATTGGGCTTTGGAAAACAGTTTTTGCCGTAAAATATATCATAAGTGATGCGCACACGGAGCAGCAAGTGTGATACGTGCCTCTTTATATCGGAACAAGTCAACAAACACATTATATATAGCTCAGCGGAACACAAAAAATTATGTGGCGATCTAACGATAAATTCAAGGGAAATGTCCCGGCATTACGTCGCACTTCCTTGAGGCACCGGATCCATGATTTCAACCGCGTCCGCCACATTGCAAAGTATTGTTCAGGAGCTCACTCGAGGAGCAAAGTGCAACTGACGGTGGTACAGAATATATAGACATATACACATACACACATACTCCCTCTTCTAAGCTCTCCCATCCTCTCTCTACCTATACCACGGCACTGGCTTCTCACACTTTACACAGATACCTTTTTTTCTACTTCGGCACTCCTAATGCTAACGCATTATAAAAAGAAAACTAATCTCTTTCAGGTCATAGTCGAGAGCCAGGGGCTTGCGACAGGGAAGTTTTTTGGAGCTGTAGGCGCAATGCCGTCTTCACGCGAACAACAACAAATAAATGACCTGTATACACAAAACGTTTATTACGTAACTGCCATCTGCGAATGGCCGTTGTCGCGGCGGTCTTCTCATGCCTTGAGTGGTAGGTTCCCGAACGTCAGCCAAAAGCTCTCTTATACGTAAGAACAGTTTTGTCAATACTTGTCAACGTCTGTAGATGTTCAGCAGCTGAGGTATACTCCAAGATGCAGCCTTAACATTTGTCCAAATTAGCACTCTTAGATCCCTTAGTAACCGGTATCATGGAAGATGGCAAATGTTTGTTTTATAAAACGCGAAAGACATTGAATAATTTTTCACAGGTTGGCGGCTGAATTCACAACGGTCTTCTTTCGTACGTGTTGTTTGTAATTGGTTGGCCACATTCGCTCTTCTATTCCACTTCGGAAAGAAAGAGCCTCGCGGTTTTTTTGGTCGACTACGAAATTTCAGCCGTGTCTCTACGGCAGACCACTCCAGGTTGTGACCGACCACCATTCTTCGCCTGTTGGTTGGCCAGTCTTCGAGATCCTTCTGGGCGACTTGACCGACGAGGCCTGCGCCTTCAGGACTTCGATGTTATGATCTTGTGCAAGTCAGGCCGAAAACATAAAGATGCTAATACCCTGCAGCACGCCTGTCGAAGCTAACAATCCAGGCGCGCTGAAGATGCCGAACAACAAACAAATTCAGAAATAGGGCTCATCATTGATCACCTAGAGGGTAGGAACCGTGCACAATCTTCGTTATATCTCTTGAGGCTTGCCATCCTCTTGCCTACGAGAGGGCATCTTATACCAAAGAAACACACGAACCAGCAACACATCCTATCTTCTAATCATGTCTGAATATCTTCGAGATTACGTTTTTTTTTTTTTTTTAGCATGTCACGACGATCCTACATCCGGGCACTGGGGCGCCTCAAGGATACTATATAGCCAGGGTGCGCGAACTATACTACTGGGCCATACCTGCTGCCTGCTCGAAGCGTTACGTGAAAGCTTGGCTGCCATGAATGTCAGCACCGAAAATCACGGCAACTTTAAAGTCAGCAGTCCTATTCCAGCCGATTGATCACCTCTACGCCCTTTGACCAAGTGAGAATGGACCTTCTTGGACGGTTTTCATTTTCTTCCTTAGGTAACGAGTGGATGAGTGTCACCACTTATTATTTGACTAGGGTATGCAGCGACGAAGACGCCGCCATGTGGCACAGTTCCCGAGGTTGCAAAGTTTTTATGCAGCACATTGTGCTTCGGCACGGAACCCCGTCATTCGTCATCACTGACCGAAGGGCTACTTTAACGCTGAGCTCACGGTGGACATTTTCACGCTAAGTGACACAAAACACCGAACGGATACTGCATACCACCCTAAGACTATTGTGCTGCCAGAACGACTGAACGAAACGCTGGTTGACATGATCTCCGTGAATGTAGTCGACGTACACCACAAAACATTGGACCAAATACTGCCCTACGAAACGTTTGCCAAATACTGCCACACATGCAGGAAACCAGCAACTTCACGCCGTTTCTTATTGTTTATGATCGAAATGCGCAAAAGGTGCCTTGATGCCGTGTGAAAACGCCGGCCATGCAGCGAACGCCTGACGCCGAGGGGTTCGTTCAGCATGCCGAGGAGGCGCGTCAACTAACCCGCGTGCACATCACGGAGCAGCAGTGTGCAAATACGCAACGGTATAGCAACCTTCACCATCGACAAGTTCGGTACCATTCAGGATCCGTATTCACAAAAAGCTCTTACGTTAGAATTGTTCGTAAGAGTTAATGTAAGCCCATCCTAATGCCGGACATATTAGCAAGGACGTCCGGCCAAGGGCACAAAGCACTTGCAAACGAAAAACCTTGTTGAGAATTCGGTCCCTGGTGACCAAGCTTCAGTATGGACTCCGGGTCACCGGCAGAAACTCGGGGAGAAGCTCCTGAGCGAGTCCTTTGGACCTTTTAAAATCTTAAGATGTCCTAGCGACGTGAGCTACGAAGTCGTTTAAGGCGGAGACGTGCCGCCTAGGCATCGACAACTACGTTCTTGGACCGTCTGTGTGCTGCGCCTGAAGCCATATTTCACGCTGTTACGTAACGCCCTGCTCAGCCGTGTTTTTTTTTTACATTATATCTTTCTTTTGCGGCCGCCCTATGTATTTCCCGTGTACTGGTTCTTCTATGTGCTCGTGTATGCCTGTCTTTTTTTATTTCTTATTTCATTTTCTGCTTTCGGTATGCCTGTGCATATACCTTAGTACATTTTCTCGAGCATGGAGGAGATGCTATCTGGAGGGGGAGATAACGCCGCTTGGCATCCAGGTGAGCTTCCAAAAGACGAAGAAATGTATATAGGTAGACCACGGCGCTATAGCCTGAGGCCGGTTTCTCGCTCTGCGTATATCGGTGGTATGCAAGCGATTGTGTCAATAGGGTGTGCGACAATATGCTGGTATATCATTATTGGCCGGTTCTTTCTCTGACAACCTTGCGCAGAAACTGCTTCGCGAATACAAGCCCGGATTACCGAATCCAATTATTCCTTCAGAAGAGACAAACCACTGCGTCGCGATTTCAGTGGCTGCTTATGCCCCGGTCCCAGCCGCGATCACATACTGACATTTTAACGTGTACGTGTAATCAAACCTGAGTAATCATAATTATTTAGAAAGAAAAAAAAATATAGAGAAACAATATAACCATTTCTTAGGAAGAAATCATACACTTGTTCTTAGAACCTCTATAATAGGGCCAAGGGCCCTATAACGTAACACTATTCCAGTATGTTTTTATTCCATAATTCTGACGTCAAATTTAGGTAACCGCCGAAGCAAGCATCTGGCGGTGACCCGTAGCGTCGTTTGAAACAACCGCTCAAACCTTATCCTCGTTTAGTTGGCAGAGTTGGCAGAAGAGTTGCCAGAGTAACGTAGTAAACGTGCCGGAAGTGCTTCACAACGTTATACTTCCATGAGAAAATGTTTATTATACGCAAATAAATTCATGGTCTAGCTCCGAGTAGCCAGTGTCCGAATGATCGGTACGCAGACATCTGTTCGTTTCGGGAAGGGGCATCCTCCGGATATACCGAAAAAAATTCAGTTTTCTTCGGCATATTAATGCACTTTTAATGCGCACACGTCACATTGATGCGGTGAGTTTTTGCAGTTTCGTGAGGTCGCGTGACAGGCAGGCTAAATGGGTGCAGCCCGAAAGCTTTTCACCAATAGCAGAGGGCTAATGGCAGAAAAGCTATAGAATCGCAAATAATGATTTTCGTTTTGTCCGCCTTAATCATGCATAATCAACGTGTACACGTCATATCAGATGGGTAGTTCTCGCGGTTTTCGTGACGTCCCATGATAGACGCCCGAACTGGGAGTGGCCCGAAAAATTTTTGACCAATCGTGCATGGCTGATTGCAGAAATCGAATAGAAAAGTTTGGAATAGATTTGCGTTATAGTGCCCCAGTATTCACAAAGGTTTTATTTCGTAAGGGCTCCTTGCCATATAGTGGTCGGCCGCGTTCGCTCGTAATATTGAAACTGGTAGATAACCTACCTTGATATATCTATCTGTCATTCTGTAAATAAGCGCGACGCATCGGCACAATATTTCCAACTTGAGGATTGGCTGTAATTTGCTCTTACGGACAAGTCTAGCATAAGAGCGTTTTGTGAATATGGGCCCTCATTCTCTCTTTTAACTATCGCAGCCGCGTTTAGAGCAAGCGCGCTTAATCTCGCTCCCAGTCACCCATCTGTCGGCGTGGTTCAGGGTCCCCTGGGACTGCGGGTTTGATTACGGGGCAGCTAGCGACAACGCCACGGCCATTGGTGGCAAGCACGCGCTGAACAGGTTGAGCGCAATCGAGGCCGCTTCTTCCGCGAAGATGGCTGCCACCTACAAACGCTGCATATCTATAGCAAGCGCACTGAAGTCGCTGCACTCGAATAACGACGCTCTGCTTGCCAAGAAATAAACTTATTTGCTTTGTGTCATGGTGTGCGCTTGGGTGGCGCAAATCAATTGTAACAGGCTACTGAATACAATTATAGATTCGGAAAGGACCTGTCATGGGCACAAATTTGAAATAAGTATACTCTCGTTCGCATTCTTAGCCAAGATTGCGGAGCTAAGCTAAACTCTAGTCCTATGCTGGGCATCGGCTATTGATACGCGTAACTATTCATGGCTTTGGCAAGAGAAGGCACTGTGAGAGTGTCTTTGAAACAACTGCACGCTGAACTCGCGGGTTTACGCGCGTTTCTAGCTGAGTTAATTGGCTGCGACGCCGTGCATAACGAAGAGAAATACATTGACATGCCGTCGACACGAGGAAAACCTTTATATCAGTGACGTAAACGCACCTTGAGCACTGACATATTTTTTTTTATTTTATTTTATTCACGACAGAACGCCTAAATCCGTGTTTACCCTTACAAAACATTTTATAGAAAGTCTATAGACAGTATATAGACATTTGTCAATGAAGTCTATAGACAGTCTATAGACATTTCTTTAGACTAGTCTATAGACAGCCTATATGCTTACGGTCCTACATGTTTATAGACTAGTCTATGAAAAGTCGGGGTTATATACTGTCTATAGACTGTCTATAGATTAATGAAAATTCACGTTTGCAGACATATTGTTGTGCCCGCACAACCAGCCCGGATTCCGAATCTACAAGATCCAGAATTTATCCTGCGAACGCCCTTTGGACAAACTCGGGGCTGCGCCGAAAGGCACAGCGCCCTAACGCTCCCTTGACAATTCAAGATGCTGCGCCGACAGGCAGCGGCGTCCTGTGGAGGAGCATCGGCGAGCGACATGTCCAAACGTGCAACGAAGTCCTAGAAAGACCGGCGCCGTATTTCCTTTCCCCTGGAGGTCACCGCGCGCGGCAAACTTGAAGCGGGTGGCCAGGGCGGTCGCTGGTTGGACCTCTCGGATGACCGTCGAGTGCTGGCTTTGTATTGGGCCGTTTGAGTGACAATCGTTTCTCGGGGCTTCATAAGCCCCAACGCCGCCGCCTGGAGAACCGGATCCACCGAACCACCGTGAGCCGAGTGCCGCTCTCGAGTGGAGTGAGATGTGTTACGCGTTGGAGTCTCGCCGGACGTCGCCGTGCGGGAACAGTCGCGTTTGCTGTTAGCTCTCGGCCCCCGTGCCGATCCGATCTTGTCCTCTATAATGACCTGCATATAGTGTATAAAGTCCCTTTTGTTATTCTCACCGACGCCTGACTCCGTGTCTTCGCTACCGACTAGAGAGCTGGCAACGCTCTGTCACGAAACGGGTGACGAGCGCTACGGGACCACCTCAATGTCGCAACAGTGGATGGCACCTACGGGATTGACCGGCATCGGCTACCTCGGCGCGGTGAGTGCCTGGAGTTTACCTCAAACACCAGACTTTCTCTAACACAGATTATAGTAGCTTAGGGAAGGATATGATGTTGCATTGTGTTAACCTTGTGTGTTTCAAGCCTAGCGAGAGTGTTTTGAAAACCAGACGATGCTGAGGGGGTAAACAGGGCAGTGTGTGAAATACTTGCGGATATCTTACTAGTAGCGTTATAGTAGCGTACGGCAGGTATATTCAAAAAGGGTAAACAGCGAGAGGACAGTGTGAACGATGGAGAAGTACAAGGTCAAAGAACTTCTCCAAATTTTTGAGGAGTTGGGCATTCAGTTGGGCTCAACAAAAAGAAAGAATGCAATCCTTGAGGTCGTGAGGACTGTGGACGTAACGGCTGAGGAACCCAAGAGGCCTGGGCGGATATCAATGAACGTCGGGAGCGGCAGGCAGAAAAGGAACGTCGCGAGGAGAAAAAGAGGGAGGAGGAACGTTGCGAGGAGGAAAAGAAAGAGAAGGAACGTCGCGAGCACGAGCTTAAAATGAAAGAGTTGGAGATGAAGTAGCTCGCCAGCGCCTAGCCTCACTTCTAATGGTCCAAGAATACGCGATCAACTTCCACCCTTTGTCGTCGGTGAGGATATAGCCAAATACCTCATGAAATTTGAGCACGTGTGCGAACGGAATGGCATTGAGCTATCCCTCTGGGCACAGAATCTGTTAGCCTTGCTTCCTGGGGAGGCATCGGACGTAATAACTCGCTTATCGAAAGAGGCGTTTGAGAGCTACAGTGATGTGAAGGAAGCGCTACTGCGGAAGTACAAATTGTCGCCCGAGGCTTTCCGGCAGAGGTTCCGGTATGCAAAAAAGGGCTGGGAGCCGAATGTTGACTTCGCGTTTCGTCTAAAAGCCAACCTGGTGGAATAGCTGAAGGGCGAAGAGGTTTACGACGACCGCTACAAAATCGTCGAATGCATTGCCTTGGAGCAGTTCCACCGTTGCATTGATGAGGATGTCAGGCTCTGGCTGCTGGATAGGCTAAAGGAGGTTAAACTAAACAAGGCAGCAGAGTTAGCGGAAGAGTATTACACCCGCCGCAGCTTGCACAGCAAGGCAGTGCGCGTAGAAAAAGCAGATAGGAGAGATGGGTTTTCCGGGAAGCCCGACGAGCGGAAGCAAATCACGCGTCGCGAGTTTCGGAAAGACGAGTCCCTTACCAAAGAAACTAAGGGAAGGACAGAATGCATCTCAGAATCTTAACGATGGTCCCAAGCAGCGAAACGATACAGCGCGTTCTTTTGAAAAACGGAAGCCGTTAACCTGCTACAATTGCAAAAAGCAAGGGCACATCGCTGCGAACTGCCCAGAGAAAATTGCTTTTGTAACAATACAGGAAACTAACAAAAACATACGACTATTGGAGCCATATATGCAGGAAATTAAGGTAAGCGGCAAGAAGTGCACAGCACTTCAGGACTCTGCAGCAACTATGGACGTTGTCCACCCGTCTTTCGTCTCCTCGAGGGATTTTACGGGAGAATGCGCTTGGATACGGCAAGTGGCCGAGGAGGGGAGTGTCTGTTTACCGATCGCAACGGTTATCATTGAAGGAGAGTTTGGGAAACTTAACACAGAAGCCGCTGTGTCTGCCGCCCTCCCGGAGCACTTTCCCTACCTCTTCTCAAATACCTCGGAGCAGCTGCTGAAGGATCAGGGCAAATCATTCTTTGCCGACGTGGCGTACATGGCCCTCACGCGATCGAAAGCGCGCCAGCTGTCGAAGGAACATGACTTTGCGTGGGTGAGCGAACAGCGGTGTGGCACACAGACCGGTCAAGGTAACTTGAGTGGCGAGTAGGCACGGGAGAGGCAGAGTTCGGAGGCTGGCCTGGGCGAGCGTGCCCTGGAAGTGACTGGGAGTGACGCGTGCAGTGCTAGCCGCGATATGGACACGACGCCGCAGTTAGGCGACGCGGGCTCCACACTCGTTCCGGTTTCCGCCAGCTGGCAGGAGCTGGCTGCAGTTGAAAGGGAAACTCTTGATTCGCGAGCAACAGGAAGACTGTTCAATAGCCGATGAGGAAGGGGCCGAAATGCTGACGACGGCTGATATGAACGTATGTGGTTTAGAGCTAATGCTGGAACAGCTCACGTTGGACGCGCGTCTAAGTGCCGCCCAAAAGGAGAATTTAAAGGGAATCGTGTCAGAGTTTAGGGAGATTTTTTCGAACCGTCCCGGAAGGACCACGGTCCTAGAGCACGACATCGAGTTAACATCGGAGCAACCGACCCGCAGTAAACCGCACCGTTGTTCACCCGTGCAGAAAAAAATCATGGCTGAGGCGATTCAGCGCATGCGTGACTTGGGGGTTATAGTACCAAGTGAGAACGACTACACATCGCCCTTGATACTAGTCCAGGCTCCAGGAAAAGATCCGAGGCCATGCGTCGATTATCGGCGTCTGAACGCGATAACCCGAGATCAGACATATCCGATGCCGAACCTGGAAGAAAGGGTAGAGACGGTGTCGAAGTCAAATTATATATCTACCCTGGACCTCGTGCGAGGCTATTGGCAAGTACCGCTTACGGAACGGGCTAGCCGCTGCGCCGCCTTCGTTTCCCCGCTTGGAACATTCCACCCACTCATGTTGGCGCTTCGGCCTCAAAAACGCTCCGTATTGTTTCTCTAGCCTGATGGACAGAGTGATTCATGGTTTAGGCGAGTTCGCATTGCCGTACCCAGATGATGTTGCCATATTATCGGACACTTGGAAATTATATCTGGAGCACTTGCGAGTCGTGTTGAGCAGGTTGAAAGAGGCAGGCCTTACTGTGAAACCAGCTAAATGTCACCTAGGTTGCGGTGAAGCGACTTATTTGGGCCATGTGGTGGGGCGCGGCCGCTATTGTGAACTATCCCCGGCCAACCACGAAGACGGATATAAGGGCTTTTTTAGGTTTAGCTGGATATTACCAACACTATGTGAGAGACTACTCTGACCTTGCCAGCCCGCTAACCGACGCGCTTCGGAAGTCGGAGCCCGTTAAGGTGACGTGGGACTCGAAGAAAGAAATTGCGTTCCAAATGTTGAAGCGAGCATTGAGCCATAAGCCGGTTCTGACGGCATCGGACTTTTCGAAAGGTTTCATCATTCAATGTGACGCGAGTGATCGCGGCATGGGAGCGGTGCTATGCCAAGAAGATGCTAGTGGTCACGAACCACCAATTTTTTATTTAAGTCGCAAACTAAGTTGTAGAGAAGCGGCATACAGTACGTCTGAGAAAGAGTGCGCCTGCGTTGTGTGGGCCGTTCAGAAGCTGGCCCGTTATGACTCCGGTTCTAAGTTTGTTGTGGAAACGGACCATTGCCACCTAACTTGGTTAAGTAGCATGTCGTCTAAAAGCGGCCGTTTGCTGAGATGGAGCATGACCCTCCAGCAGCACAGCCTCGTTTTCCGTTATAAGAAGGGAAGGATGAACGCGAACGCAGATGCTCTAAGTTGTGCATTCTAGGCCTCGCTTCTTTCAGTGACCTACTCGTTACTTACCTTCTCTTGCTTCGCGACAACCTGTCATGTTCGCAGGGAGATCGGGGAAAAAAATGAATGACCTCATTTGCTTCCTCAGTAGTATGTTCTCGGTCCAAGTGATTTCAAGGGGACCATTCTATTTTTCATTATTATTGCTGATTATTAATTGCTCCTGATATTTTGGTGTGTTGTTACTTTGAAAAATGGTTGTTTGAGCCTTGTGTACCAGATCGTACACCTGCCTCTTGTTGCAGCGGGAGCACAAAGGGGGATAGCAATTTAGTTAGGTTGATTTGGATTATGGCCTTGTCTGGTGTTTGACGGGAAACAGAGGGCACTTGCTCATGTTGGGTGTTGCCTTTTGCCGGTCGGTTTTGCAAGCTGCAGAACGACCAACCAGGACTAGTGGCGAGAAGCAAGGGCATCGGAACGAGCCGAGCGGAGCTGGTCGAGGTGCCTTGGCGACAACGCTGTGAGCAGAGCTCCCGTCCCGGCGAGTAGGACCTGGGCACGTGAAGTCACCTGGCGTCCCGACACGGGACATGAACTTGGGCGAGCCTGACGAACGTGCGCGCCTGGCATCCGAGCCACGTGGAGGCAGCTCGTCTTCCCGGCGCCTTATCTGATGGCGGGGATGCTGTTGTGCCCGTACGACCAGCCCGGATTCCGAATCTACAAGGTGCAGAATTTATCCTGCGAAGGCCCTTTTAACAAACCCGGGGCTGCGCCGACAGGCACAGCGCCCTAACGCTCCCTTGACAAGTCAAGATGCTGCGCCGCCAGGCAGCGGCGTCCTGTGGAGGAGCATCGGCGAGCGACATGTCCAAACGTGCAACAAAGTGCTAGACAGCCCGGCGCCGTATTTCCTTTCGCCTGGAGGTCACCGCGCGCGGCAAACTTGAAGCGGGTGGCCAGCGCGGTCGCTGGTTGGACCTCTCAAGCGACCGTCGAGTGCTGGCTTTGTATTGGGCCGTTTGAGTGACAATCGTTTCTCGGGGCTTTATAAGCCCCAACGCCGCCGCCTGGAGAACCGGACCCACCGAACCACCGTGAGCCGAGTGCCGCTCTCGAGTTGAGTGAGATGTGTTAGGCGTTGGAGTCTCGCCGGACGTCGCCGTGCGGGAACAGTCGCGTTTGCTGTTAGCTGTCGGGCCCCGTGCCGATCCGATCTTGTCCTGTATAATGGCCTGTATATAGTGTATAAAGCCCCTTTTGTTATTCACACCGACGCCTGACTCGGAGTCTTCGCTACCGACTAGAGAGCTGGCAACGCTCTGTCACGAAACGGGTGACGAGCGCTACGGGACCACCTCAATGTCGCAACAACATGTCTGCAGAATGTCTATGGACAAAAGTGTATAGGCTTATACAGTTCTACAATTGTAGACTGAAGTCTATAAATACGTCTATAGACAAATGTCTATAGACCATCTATAGACATTTTAGACTAGTCTATAGACAGTCTATAGACTTATGGCCTTACACTTTTTATAGACTGGTCTATAAAATGTCTGAGTCTATAGACACTCTATGTCTGCAGAATGTCTATAGAGAAAAGTGTATAGGAATATACAGTTCTACTTTTGTAAACTGAAGTATTTGTCTACAAACATGAATTTGCATTAATCTATAGACAGTCTGTAGAGTGTTTATAGACTTAGACATTTTATAGACTAGTCTACAAAACGTGTAAGGCCATAAGTCCATAGACTGCCTGTAGACAATTCCTGCAGATCAGTCTAATAGCTAATCCATCGACTTTAGCCTTACGCTATTTGTCTATTATTGTCGATGCACGGTGTCCGAGCTAACATATATTCAGTGAAACTGTTCAACGAAGAATAATGTAAAAAAAGACGGTGCAGTAAGATCCGAATTTAAGACTTATGCTGTTCAACCGTCAGAGATCTGACCTGTAGGTCTTATTATAATAGTATATCTTGCACCGTGTTCCTTTTAAATCTTTTATTTTCATTGCCCAGATTGACTAATATAGCGGGGATCGACAGGCTATATACTGGCTATATAAGCCACATTTTGCCGACTATGTTTTGATTATATATAAGCACTAGCTGCTGTGGTGTGAATAAGCAGTCTATTGGGAATGTCTATAAAAATGTACTGCATCCAGCATGTATATGGGAACATGCCCAGAGAACTGTACATAGAAAATCATGCATGCGGATGGAAGCAGTCGAACAATCTCTAATGCATGAAGCCGTGCATCTTTATGCAAGGCTGCATGAGCATTCCTGCACGAGCACATTTAATATATGTTACAGTTGCATGCAATGCATCCGCTTGAACTAAATCTGCTAGGTATCTGCTATCTATAGGTTAGTTTACATTTTTGGTTTACATATGGCAGCAAACAAATTTCGAATGTATATTATGTATGCTCACATGTTGCTTCTCATCTGTACTTGTGCATTAATGTCAATAGCTTAATAATTCTCCTGAACCATCTGCACTCTCCTATGTTGCATAAACAGAAAGAAAATGGAAGCAATTCCACCAGTCCTGAATCATGTAGCGGAAAAAAGAAAACAAGCGCACCGATATTGAATTAACTCTTCTTATTGCGCGATATATTTATTTTCTTAAAATGCAGGTCTTACGCTATGATCGAAAGAGACTATTTACAGATTTACAGACTACTTCCCCATGGCAAGCAAGATCGCCAGGCCGGCCTTGACCTTCATGTCATATGTTCCAAAGATACTGCAAGTGTATGCTGCAAACAAGTAGATGGAACAATGTGAGGCAAAAATAACAATTGTGTATTCTTTGTATGTTCATTAAGCAGTTTAATATATTTACTTAAACCACTTAAGTCAATACTCAATGCGGTTTAAGTATGACTAATGGCTGCTTGTGAATTCAAATCAGTACTATAATGCGATGTTTCATTTGATGGCTTGATTAACAATTAAACAATCCCAACTGCTGCTGGAACTGCAGCAACCGTATGTTGCTTTTAAGACAAGTTCATATATAGGACACATTATTGTAATTATCCCAAATGATCTCCACATCAATTGCTGAAACAAGGTGACCCAGTTGGACTGTCTGGGCATTTTTTGTATGGTGATTAAATATGCCAGCGCAGAGTGATATGCTCAGAAGAATATCATTGGCCATAACTTCAACAGAAGGCAGATGGATTGATTGTATTGACATGGTCACTTCTTAGTATCTTACAGATAACGAGGCCTTTTGGGCATGCTAACACGGTTGCAACTTAGGTAAACCACATGAGCACCCGAAATACTACGCGAGCACTTTCTGTGTCATGGCACGACAGATATGCATCTCCTGGGAAAGAAAACTGAAGCTATAGTTCGAATGAATGCTATCACAGTAAATTATTTAAGGTGCTCTCAAATTTTAGTAATTTTTCTAGGGTGCGAGGTTCAAGACGTTTAGTAAACGCAAAAAAAATGAGTAAGAAATGCCATGTCAGTATGCTTGACTTTCATTCTTTTTTTCAATAAATGGGACCAGTTTGCCTCAACTTTTAATAAGGTGAAACGTTTTAAAAATATATTTAACGGAGAAATTATCTGGAAACTTTCTATGACATATAGCAAGACAGCATACCTATGTGGACCTTTTAAAATTCCCCGATCTTTTTCAAAGTCTTGCCTGGCTGTTTGCATGAAAATTCCGTGGCAACCTATGACACCCGGAGCTTGAGTGCAATAAAAAAAATCGTGTGGTTTAATGCTTGCCAAGTACTGCCAGTGCATAATTTTTTACATAAAGAATAACACGTCAGTCACTTGACATGCAGTATTAGATTCAACTGCATTGAATCCCTTGTTTTATAAAGCTCACAAGGGCTTGGGCAAGTCCGTAATCCATGCCAACACCAGCACAGCACGGAAGACAATAAAACTTGGTGCTGGGCTAGTTGGTGATGCGTTCCCAACACGGCCAGTCGTACCTCGAGACGCGTGTTAGACGGGATTCTCGCGTATTTCAAGGACCACAAGCTCACTCTTTTACAAGCGGACAAAGACCCTCCGTCTTTGTCCCTTCGTCGTCATGCACGCTGGCATGTACAAGTAAAAAGCCTTGCAAGCAGTTCAGAAGAACTTTGTGCGAGTGAGAAAAAGCGATGTGCGTGTAAAAACCAGGTTCATGAACTTCTGTAAAGAGTCGAACCTGACAAAATTAGACAATGATATCTCCAATTGCAGAGGTAACTCCTTGAATGATTTCTTCACAGCTAAAACTCACAAACCTGGCATCCCTTTTTAGAACCATTATTAGTGAGAACGGAACCTGGCAGCAATGTGTTAGCCGCTTTCTACTATGTAAGCTTAAGTCGATAAAAGTAAATGATCCCTTCCTGAAAAAAAAATATTCCAGGAAGTTACAAACTTTCTCCAGAATAACCGCCGTGTCGGCTATGCTTTCTCTGTGGATGTTGAGTATTTATTTTATTCCGTCCCTCAACCTGAACATTTAGTTGCTGTGAAAGAGACTGTCAAAAATTCAGGTGAACTGTCTTTTCAGTCCACAGCAGGAGTGTCTCTTGATGATTTTTTAAAGCTTTTAGAATTTTATCTGAGTGTCACTTTTATCCTTTTTGACGGGCAGCCTTTTCTGCACCTATCTTGTGCGACATCTTTTTAGCTCATGTTGATCGCCTTTTAGATCGAGATTTTATTGGAGGCCCGGTTTTAAAGGCTTTCAGGTATGTCGATGATTTTTTTGTCTTTTTAGAAGCTCGTAATGACACCCCTTTTGAAGATTCTGTACGACAGGTCTTAAGTACTTTTAACCACCGTTGATAGAGATCTCTCATGGAGCCCGCACGTGACCTACTTGAAACAGCGTCTGACAGCAATCTCCCAGCTTTTCAAGCTTCTGGGCGGAAAGACTTGGGGAATGTCAGTGCATGCAATGTTGGAATTGTACAGGGCTCTTTTTCTGGGCTTCTTGAGATACAGTTTGCCCGCACTGACCAATACTTGCCAGACAAATCTTCGTGCTCTACAGGCTATTCAAGCTCGGGCTCTCAGGGTTTGTCTTTGTTTGCCAAAATGCACATCGACAGTAGCGACTATTGCGATCGCCTGGGACCAACCCATACAAACACACATTGCGGTGGAAGTGTTGAGAGTGCACATTAGGCACGTTACCTGTGCCCGTTTCCACCACCTGGCAACACTACCGTCAGAAAGGCCGCAGGCATAATTTTGTACTACGATTTCGGATTATTACACCTGCCTTCTATCAGGCTTCACTGTCGCAACTAAGCCATCGATTCATCCATGGTGTTTGGCTGGACCTGCAGTGCACGTCGCCGTACCAGGAATCAGGAAAAAATCTGAGCTGTCATCACCTGCTCTTAAACAACTAACTATGCTCCTTTTGCACGAGAGGTACGCCGACCACGTACATGTTTATACTGATGGATCGGCAACTCTCCAGTGTTCCTCTGGGGCCGTGGTTTTCCCAGCGAGAACCACCACCATCAGTTTCAACATATGTCACCCAACGACACCGATGGCTGCAGAACTTGCAGCTCTTCGCGCTGCACTTCGTCTCGTCAGCCAAGAACAACCTCGAAGATGGTCAATATTCAGTGACTCGAAGGCAGCACTGCAGTCTTTGCTATCAGCCTTGCCACGTGGACCACACGAACAACTGGTATTCGAGATTAGAGAACTAATCCGTACCTTGACTGAGAAAGGACACCACGTGACATTTCAGTGGCTTCCAAGTCACTGCGGCGTCATAGGGAACGAACACGCCGATAACGCTGCTCGGTCGACTCTTCAAGGCGACGAAGAAGAGCCGATACCATTATCAAGGACAGATGCCGCTAGAAAACTTCGAATGCTCAGCCGTGATATCACGTTCTCCTTGTGGAACGAAGGAAGTTTTCAATGTAACCGGCTGCACAACCTAGACTCTTCTCTACGCCTTTGCATTCCAACTCGACTCTGCCGTTGCGAAGCTACCCTGCTTTGTCGAATAAGGCTAGGGGTGGCGTTCACCAAGTCTTTTGCTTTCCGAATCGGATGGGCCAACGACGCCTTGTGTGATGACTGTGGTAACGAGGAGACTCTTTCAACACCTTCTCTGTGACTGTCCTCGCTATAATTTACAGAGAAGATCGCTCGCAATCGCGATAGCGCGCTTTGACCGAAGACCTCTAACAGAGGAACTTATTTTAAAATGCCGCCATCACAAGCCATCGCAGCAGAGGGCGACGAGGGCACTGTTGCAGTTTTTAAGGGCAGCAGAATTGGACAAGCGGCTGTAGCCTGAACAGATGTTTATAATGCTGCAAGTGCTACTGTGCTGTGCGGTGACAGTATGCGGCGACAGTGACCGACTATGACTGTATGTCTATGCTCCTTTCTTTCTTTATCTCTACTTTGTTATCACTTTACCTCCCCTCCCCTCTTTCCCCAGCGTAGGGTAGCAAACCGGATCTTCCCCTCTGGTTAACCTCCCTGCATTTCCCCTTTCCTCTGTCTCTCTCTCTCTTAACGACCATGGTAAAGGCCTGGCTTTTACCTATGAACTTCCGCAAAATGGCGAGATACGTTTTTTTAGACCTCAGGCTGAGGATATATAACTAAGGGACACACCTGTTGGGCATGTTTCCGACGTGCAAAGAAAGAGTTTTTGCCCTATGAATCATCTCATTCAAAGACCGTGAAAAGAGCAATTGCATCGCTCTGCACGGAATCGGCTCTTCGAAAGTCGTGCCCGCACGGAATGCTTTTAGCTTTGACAATCAGGTTCGCAGGCTTTTGGCCGCAGGCTTCCCTTGCTTGGTCCTTGTAGCAGTCGCTGAAACCCTCCTCAAGAAATGTGGTCCCCGACGAATCAACGCTGCACCTGAACGCGTGAAGACCAAAGCTGAAGTGATGCCTTACATTCATAAGGTTTCACACAACCTCAAAAAAGTGGCCAGCAGGCACAACGTGTCGCTCGTTTTTTCTGCGCCAAACAAGTTGGCGAAGCTGTGCCCCCGCATCTGCGGTGAAGGTAAGCACGGTTGCAAAAAGCAGCATGAAGATATCTTCGTCAGGTGTGCCCTAGGAGTGGTATACTTTATTCCCCTGTCCGGCGGCAAGTGCTATATCGGGCCTCAATGACCGTTTAAGCGAACACTCTCAAAACTTAACAAAACAAGACGAACTTGCGAATTTAGTTTCGCATGTGATGGTTTGCGAGTGCGTGCCACGGTTCAAAGAAGCAAAGGTTCTGGGCAGAAGTGCAAGCGCTAAAGCTAGAATTTTGCTGGAAGCATTCCACATACAAAAGAAGGCGGGTCTGCGCATCAGCGATGTTTAAATAAATTTGTACTCGGCTGAGCGCACACTTCTGGAGAGATTTGAAAAGCCGTAACATATGGCTTTTAGTCAATTGGTCATGTGTTCACTTCTTGCTGCTTGAGTGTTTTATCATTTCACTTCCCGTGACTGCTTGCGATATTGCGATAAAGAAGGCTGGCGCAGTTCGGTTGTGCGCATGTCTTGTGATTCTCTTAAAAACTGAACCGTTTTCAAAAATAAACCAGTTGTCAGTAGCGTTCCCTCGTCGTCGTCTCATCTTTTCACCGTGTGTTCGTCTCTTTTAGCGCTACCGTCATTTTTAAAGAACGGAAGACAAGGACCCAGAAAGACACGCACGTAAAGCAGATGCAACAATGTGAGGGAAAACTATTCAGTGAGTCATTTTTACGGTTCATTAGTAG
This sequence comes from Dermacentor andersoni, assembly GCF_023375885.2. Classification (NCBI taxonomy): domain Eukaryota; kingdom Metazoa; phylum Arthropoda; class Arachnida; order Ixodida; family Ixodidae; genus Dermacentor; species Dermacentor andersoni. The sequence continues at coordinate 206,012,329 of NC_092814.1, forward strand.
CTTTAAATATATTTTGCTCTCATCACTTATGTCTCTAGTTAACTTGGTTTACCTCTGACTAAGGACTACATGTCAATATGTATCAGTACCATTGTGTTTCATTATATTACAGTATGATGAGCAGTTAGACAACCGTATGGTAGCTAGTGCCAGCAATGGTACGTTTCGTTTCGAGACAGGTTCGTATGACACATAGTGTACTTACCAAAATAAGAAACAAATACGAGAATCCCAAACGATTCTTATAATAATTGCTGAAACAAAGATACCCGGCTGTGCTGTGCACATTTTTCGGGTGTTAATGCAATATGCCCGTGCCGAACGAACATGCTCAGAATAGTGACTGCAGTTTTGAACAATCACGTTAAGAACTGCAATTTATTTCCGCTTGGAATAGTCTGCAACGTCTTTTTTCTCATACTCCGACATGAATACATTTGCCACACTTTCAGTAGAACGCACATGAAGGGGATTTATTGCTAAGGTTACTCATCAGCTAAAACATGTTACGATCTCTTAGCTGTGTTGATCAGGGTAGAACAAGTGCAACGTCCACTAAACTATTTGAATAATCTGTGCGCTAGCTAAGAAAAAAAGATCACCAAATGGATAATCTGACTCTTTTTTCTTTTGCACAGCGCATGTAGTATAGAGTCTGTCCAAGGCGATGGCACTAAATGCAACAGTAATGAAAACCGGAACACTTATTACGCACGACAAGGGCTTCATACCATGCACAATTGGAAAAATGCGAATCTGCGCCAGCAGCTGCCTAGTCATTAACAGCACGTAAACTGCATAACGCCGAAGCATCGAAAGGCCCTTAACGCTTTTCAAATAGCCCGAAAAATAACTTCCGCTGCTAAACTGTTCATAAAAAAGACCCCCCCCCCCCCCCCAAAAAAAAAAAATCTAACTATCGTCAAACCCAATGCCTTCAGTTGAAACATGTGAAGGTGCTTCCCGAGCGACTAAATTATTGTTCTCTAATTTTTTTCAGCTAAGTTGGGAAGCTGCGAGTGACTGAGGTTATCGCCGGTTTCATGCTCCGAAAGCTTTTGTGGTTGCATATATTTAGATTGGGTGAATGTAAACATATGCCTGAATATATCCATGAATCTAACTGCTTTGTGTTGGCCCTTTCTTCAAGTCTCATGTTTTGCTTGCGGTAGCTTCCCAAAATTATTTAGATTGCTTGCCAGAAGCCTTAAACATACTGCTACTTTTACCCTATACGAAAACGGCAGCGCACGCACTGCTGATGCATGCCCCGCAAACACGGCCTTTCATCCGAGTACGCTAGCATTTATTCAACTATGCGTCTCTGAAAATTCCTTACGCTAACACAATTTTGAGATATATACGTAAAGCGTGTCACGAGATTTTCACTACACATGCAGCGCAGCGTTCGTGGCGGCCCGATCGAGCGCCACGAAATGAGACGTACCGACACTGACTGCTCAACACACACAATCCACTTAGTGGCTGCTCAGTATCAAGGTAAAACATGGTGTATTTTCTTTTTTACGCACATCAACTATGACGCCAAAATCAACAAGCGTGAGCGATGGCTTGACGTAAAACATTTCATATAGTAGAAGCGTGAACAAGAGCGCGTTATCAAATCATGTAAACGACAAACCGACACTATGCCCGAATCGCCTACGCTGCATGCAGCCGGTTCGCGCTGTTACGTTTGACCGGCGGGAGCTGGCGATCTTCGGGGAAGTGACCGTCGGAATGGCGCCGGCAGGTCTGCTGCGAATACTCACTTTGTGAAAACAACAATGCGCGGAGTCAGCAGCCATTCGGCGCCACCATGTCTGCTGCGACGACTCGCTTTGTAAGGACCACAATGCGCCGCTTCCCCTGCCGTGAGGCGCCGAGATGTCTAGACGCAGCCGGCGGGCCAAGTATTGTTTGTGGAGTCACCGCCGCCTTCACGGTTCGATTGAAACCGGGGAATTCCTGGAAAGATATTGTGGTATTGACCGAAGGTTGAAGTAAGGCTCCAGCCGTCCCGATGTAAAAAACCGTTTATTCAACGCATACAACAATATATATAATGAAGAACAGAAGCGACCCCTGGGTAATAAAGAACTGCAATGAATAACGAAACTGAATATAACATATATGTTATGTGGCGCCGTCTCACGGGCCTTAGAAGTCGTCAGTCAATGGACAGACGCGGCGGCCACTGTCTGCGGGGTCAACTCTGCTATCAAAAATTGGAGGCTTATCAAGGTTAAGCCCAGTTGATGCGAAGCATGTTCAGCAGCTGCCTCAGTGTGGATGGGGCTAAGTAACGGAGACGTGGTTTTAGGTTAATCGTCGTACTTTATTCTTTGCAGCCCGACAAACACACTCTTATGGTCCGTAAATGTATGACTCTTGGTTTGCACGTCACTTATTCTGTATTGTCTTTGAGCATTTCTACACAACACCAAGTCTAAACTGTTTCCCCACTGAGTCGTGGACTTTGGCTCTAGTTGACACAAGCCGAGGGCATATCTTTCTTCGACGGCCTGCAGAAATGTCCTGTCTCTCACCGGGTCCTTATTGAAGTCTCCTGTGCAGACTAACATTCTTTTGTCGGTGCGCGGCGGCAGTCCGTCTGCCATGATGTTGATTGCATCTTGGTTGCTCGTTTGGGGCGCGACGTATACACCAGAAACGACCAAGTCGAGAGCCGGGATCTCTACGCAGAGAGCTTCTCCTCGCTGCATCGGCACCGCCGGCGTCACGACCTTAGCTCGTAGGGGGTCTCTGACGTAGATCGCCACCCCGGCATTTCTGGTTTGGTCGGGTCGTTTCGCAGCACCAACCGCGCGCGACAGCGATAACCGAAGCGTGGAGGCCTCCGCCGGGCGACGTCCGACGGCGCGATATGAGGCCCCATCTGCAGCCGGTGTGACGTCATCACGTGACGTCACATCATGTGATCTCACTTCAGGGTCAATGGTGGCCACCGCCGGGAGGCGACCGACGGCGCGATATGAGGCCCCATCTGCAGCCGGTGTGACGTCATCACGTGACGTCATGTCACGTGACCCCACTTCAGGGTCAATGGTGGCCACCGCCGGGCGTCGCGCGAAGGCCCGAAACCTACGTTAATATGCTTCGCATAAAAGGCGCCTGCTCAGGGCAGACCCGTGTCTGCGAAAACCGTCTCACCTTGGAGTGGTCACTGCAACCTGTGCGGAAGTGAGTGTATAAACCGTCCCCCTCACAGGCGGGTCGGCTAAGATGACTTTAGACGCTCCGAATTGGTCGGAGGTTGAACGACCGTTTTCCCTCACCTAGGGATCTAGGGAGGACAGAGTGTTTATAAGCAGCCGTCTTCGGCTCTTCAGTGTGCATTCTCGCTCAGTCATGCTAGACTGATAAACTGTAACGTTTTCATGTACATATTGTAAATAAATCCCATGTTCCTCGTTCTCGATGTCTCTCCCTTCAATAACGTCCTCAGCGTGGATGAGTTGGACGACGGCATGGGCCAGCTGCCATCTATTTCATGCCCGACCCCAAACATCACAACTGGCTGACAGCGGTGAGACGGACTTTGCGACGTGGTGCTGTGTCTGCGGTGAGTGCTTGGTTCTTGCTTTCACTCTCTAGGTTTCATTTTGTGGTTGTCCTGTTTAGAAAAGTAGGGAAGCTGTATTGTTGATTGTTAGCTAGGTTTTGTTTACCTAGGTATGTTTAGCGAGCAGGACCAAGGCACTAAAGCAGCAATCATGGAGTTAAGGACACTGCTGAGAGACGAATTGTTGATTGTTGGTGAGGAACTGGGCCTAGAGGTACACAAGTAAATGCTAAAATTGGAATTATTGAAGCTGATTTCCGAAAAGGCCAGTGAAGAGGACATTGAAATTGGGCTAGAACTTCTTAGGAAAAGAGAGAAACGGGACAGAGAGACAGAAGAATGGGACAGAGAGAGAGAGAGGAACGCGAGAAAGATCGCGAGTTAAGAAAAATGCAACTTGAACTTGAAAGCAAACGTTTGGAGTTGTCTCAAGGAAGTGAAGGGGCTCTGGAACGATCAAGTGAGGCAGAATCATAACGCATGGACAGGCTGTTAAAGCCATTTGAGGTCGGGAACGACATAGACTTGTTCCTAGGAAATTTTGAAAGGACTTGCGAGAAGATGAACTTCGGTCCGAGTACATGGCCACAGCGGTTGCTGTCTATGTTGCCGCGTGAGGCTGCGGAAGTAATCGCCAGACTCAGTGCACAAGATTCATATGATTATGCGAAGGTTAAGGCTAGTCTTTTGAAGTACCGCCTTTCAGCCGAAGCTTTTCGGCAGAGGTATAGAAGCACAGGCAAGAAGGATAGCGAGGGATATGCGGAGTTTGCATACGGCTTAAAGGCCAACCTAGTGGAGTGGCTGAAAAGCGCGGAAGCGTACGGGAGCAGAAACATGATTATTGAATGAAACGGAGGAAAGTGGGGAGGCAGCGCAGGAGGGGGGGGGGGGGGGGGGGGGGGGGGCTCTACTTCGCCCGCAACTGCGTATTTCGCGCCGTATCTTGAAAGCGATCTGCATACGGCTCATACCTTAGTGCTTGCTGTTTTCTCGCAGCTATATTTCGGCTTTGAAGCGATTGACAGCACGAAGGTCCCTTCGCTCGCTGTTGCTGCTGCGCTTGCTCACGCCAGCGATTTGACAGCGAGCGTCCGCCGTCATAGAGTGTGACGTGTTCATGTTTGCCTGTGAGCACGTGACACCATGCTTGTTAATTCAGTTAGTAAGCGGGTGTTTCCAAGTTTATACCGCCGATAAAACCATTATACTTACTTCGTATAACTGTCTACTAATTTGCTATCGCAATCGATGCTTCGCCTCTCGGGCGGAACTGCGGCTTTTTTGTTCAGCTAGTTCCTCATTGATGCACGATTCAGAAAGTGTTTATCGAAGTTGAGAGGGGGAAGCGAAACTGCACAGTGAGATTATCGCAGCGATAGCTCGCATTAACTCGTTCTTCGCCTTCACCGCTTCACAGCGCGCGCCTCGTACGGTGCCACGTGCATAAATCTGCATTTATTCGGGTACCGAATGAATAGATATATGCGGTACCGCGCATTTGTTGTTTATTCTCGCGTTATCGCCGTTCTCAATTCGTTGAGTATTATTTCACCTACATTTTCGTCGCTTGCTTTGATTGTGCTTTAATGGCGGCAAGCATATAGCGCGGGCGCACGCGCCAACCCACGCGTCTGGTATAATAATGGCACCTAATGTCAGTTTTGTGCCTTTCTTTTCCGTAAGGCTGCAAAATTTCTAAGCCGATGCCCAAACAAGTTGTTATATAGCACTCGCGGCGAGGCAGACGTAAACAGCTGCGAGAAAATTCAATATTGCGGCGATTGTGAGCCGTTGAAAGGCGTTCGGTGTGGATGTGAGTCTGCAGCGCGCCCCGCGTTGTGCACGCACGCATCTTAAGACCCATGGCCGGGAACTAAATAGTGCGGCGGCATAAGTAAGTGCATGCATCCGCAGCCAATATGCGGCCACCATGCTTCTCATAAACGCATCGACAGACGCTGCATAGCAAAGGAGTGAATCTTAGTCGGCCGACACATCTTCCATCATTCTTGCCTTGCACTAAGCCGCTTATGCTAAAGCGCAGTGAATGTCTTCTTCATTGGCGCTTAACACTTGAACGTCTATACTCCTTATCAATTTCATCCATCCAATAAAACTGGCTTGAAGCAGCAAAGTTTCCTCGCGCTCTCCGGCGAAATTTCAGCTGTTAAACCGCGGGGCTAGTTATGTTATACTTTCAGGGCATCGTTTTGACAGCTGCGATTCCTGGGGCGTGATTATTCGCTCTTCTAATATTATTGACGATCGCGGTGAAGCATCTTGTTGCCAGCGCTGTAGAGGAAGATGCAAAAATCTAAAACAAAAAGTATGCGCAAGAAAGTATGAGTCACCGAAATTAAGCAACAATTACAACAATTCTGCGATTGCTGGGCTAACTTTCTTTTTTTCTTGGTGTAAAGATTATTTACTTAGCTTCAACCTTTATGACTGACGCGCCAGCAAAGTACTAGATGAAACGTGCTCTTTGTCACACACTTACTTCTGAAACTTCATTGAATAAATTATATCTTAACATGAGCTACAACGCAACTTATGAGAAGTGCGTTTTTTTTTTTCGCCAAGTTCCTGTGTTGTTTTTTTCACAATATTTTTTTTTTTCACGACGTATTCTGCGGTGTTTCTATCACCGGTTACGGGAAGTCAGTTCCTCTTTACTCGCAGAGCCATGATTAAGCTGCATTTTCACACTTTGCTTCACGCTAAAGAACAGGGAGCGCAACCGGAAAATTATTAATCTGTCTCTCTAGTCTGCAAACAAATTTCACAGAAATAATAATAAGCACATAAAAAATTATTTCAGAGATTCTCGTTATATACAGGCTGTCCCACATGTAACTTGTGCAAAAATTTAAAATTATACGAGTGCCATGTAGCTGGACAGAATCAAATTAATGTTCTTTGCCGTCGCTTGGAACAAGTAAGACCTTTTCTTATTTTTCCTAATTACATAAAGAGTTATTAATAATTAGCATGTCAAACATCATAACTACAGTAAAATTGGAAATCAGTCAGAAAATTGTAAGCCATCATGAAAAATTTCCGATCCAGCTTTCTGTTGCTCTATACACGCTACATAATTTTTTTTTCCAAGCCTGAAACAAGCCCGCAGAACGCAAGTCGCGTGGCACTTTTTTTGTGTCGTGTCTCTACAGCAAAAATCCGGAAACAACTGAGCAGATTCTAATGGAATGCGAAGATGTTCCCCCAGCGAGGCCCGTATAGACTGTTCACCTTCCAAGAGCGTTGAAATTCAAAGAAGATTGAAGGATTAACCGGTCAGCAGTCGAGATAAGCAAGAGGCGTTTAGAGTATTGGTGGAAAAAAGCTTGAAAGAGATTGATAGAACCGGATCTGTTACAGGCACAGAGGTGACAGTACAAAGTAGATATAGAAGTTTTAAGGAAGAGAAAAAAATATTAAGGAGACGTAAGCAAAATGCTAGACTGAAAAGCATGTATACCATACCTGATTGTATCAAACAGGCTATGTGACTATTTTTCGTCGCCCCTTTCAAAGGGGATGCCAATAAGCCATCATCAACAGCAGAAGCAGCAGCGGCCAGTACTAACGTAGTGCAAGATTTTGCACCTGATCAAACGCGTCGCATTTCATGTTGGTGGAGCCGGCATGACAACAGGCCGCATAATCGTACAGACTATGCTCATATGAAAAGCCGCATATAGCGCATAGGAGAGTTGCGGAGTGGGGCCTTCTAGTCCACTCCCACTTAATTCCGAAGGGTGGAAATCCTCGTTAATTTCACTTTTTTTAAGGGGAGATGCTATTCGACAAAAAAGCAACATTTTTATTATTTTTACCAGAGATTTGAAAATGCTGCCATTCGTAGAGTTACGTAGATTTCAAATATGTCATTACTTCTTTTTAGTTGTTAGTTTTTTAGTTTTTTGTCATTGTCCTATTTTTTTAGTTATGTCCTACACAAGAATAATAAACTAAAACTGAAACTGCAAAATATAGTGATTTTTGGAGACACTTCCTTGTGTATAAAATTTTCACCAAAAGCATCGTGCTGTCGCTTATTTAGCTTGTTATAGACTGCAATGTGCCGATATCTATCCGAACAGCATGTACAATTAGTGGAACTATGCAAAAAAAAAAAACTAGGACACCTTAATTACCTAATGTTTTTCACAATCTCATCAAATCTAACCTTCAACTTTCACAGCCACTGTCGAGATATATTGCAATGTCAAGTAGATATCAGCATTCTACATATACTGAAGCGCATGTATGATAAATTTCGTTAATATAGGACAATTATAAGTGCACAAGGTTATCCACGTGGGATTGAGAAAAAACTTAGTTGAAGTTTGCTAATCGTTTCTTGCATAGTTCCCCTAATTATCCGTGCAGTTTGGATAGATATCGGCACTTTGCGGTCTACAAAGAGCTAAATAAGCTAGAGCATGATTCTTTTCATGAAAAATTTTATACGCAAGGAAGTGCCTCCAAACACGACAACATTTTTCAGTTGTGTAGAACATAACTAAAAAATATAGTAGCTACACAAAAACTAATGACAGCTTTGAAATCTACATAAAAAATCTATGAATGGCAGGATTTTCAACTCTCTAGTACAAATAATAATAATTTCTTTTTCGAGCAGCATCTCTTATTGATTCCTCATAATGGTGAGAGTTGCATCATTGCCATTCCTGAATTGACTGAGCTAAACCATTTCATTCCTCCAATTCCAGTAAGTTCAACGCTTTCTCTGTGATTGTTTACTACTTGCGCTTGCGTGCCTTGTAAGTAAAAAACGCAATTTCGAAGTCTTAACAACGTTACATATAATTTCACGAACAACATGTTCGTAGACTGCTATATCTCTGCAGCCCGTTGTTGCCTGCAATATCTCTATTATATGCTGTTTTATAAAGGGAGGATTTCCTTTGCGAACCCTTCCAGGATTTCTTGACCGTAGCTGGGTGCTGATGTCTCGTCCAATAGTTAGTACTTAAAAGAAAGCGAAAAAACCTGCGCAGCTTGCAGTAGTGGTGCAAGGCTGGAGTCAGCTGCGGACCTTCTGATCACCTAGCTTTTACGTGGCCTGCCTAAGTTGTTTGTAAGTTTTGAGAGGTTATGCTAGGTTTTGCTAAGTTCTTGTCTCGGCGGGCTTGACGCTGGAAGTTTTCGAGCAGTCGCAGGCCGGGATCGCTTTCTCGGCGACGTCGAGCGTTCAGGCGCCGATTCTCGCGTTCCCTGGAGAGGAATTCGGGATCCTCGACTCGTCGTCGCCTCTTCTCAGCCAGAGCTTCGATGCGGTGTTCCGGATCAGCTCGGCGGCGACGAATCGCTTCTCGCATGGCAGTACGGCGCTCTTCCTGGTAAGCCGCTTCTTCTTCGGGTGTCCGGATTTTCTTCGGTATTCTCATGGCAGCAGCACGTACGCACGGAGTAGAGGAGGCGAGAAGTGTGTCGCCTCGCCGGCTGTTACGAGCGTTTACTCGCCTGTGACGTCACGACTCCATCCTACGCGCGTGGGATGCGAGGAGGTTACGTTGTTCGGTGCTCTCGCAGGTGGTTGCTAGGCAACGGGAGGTGGCGCACAGCTGGGCTGAGTTCTCTCGTAACGCTCCACGGCGGAACTAAAAGCTTAAACAGGCGTTAAAAACTGAATTACAAGCCCGATGGCGGGATTGAGCCTCGGCTCACCAAAACAGCAGCCAGATGCTGCAACCATTACACCACAATCGCACGTGCGCGTCTATCCTGCCCGTGCCAACTAGCTGTCTTAGATAATCACCACGTGCGTCACATTACGCATTACCACGGGTGCACGACAAAAAAACATGCGCACGTGCCAGTTTATTTTACACAAAAGACGCAGGACAAAAATGGCCAAATATCGAGCGTTTGATTGTTCTGTTCACGAGAGCTCCGCTTCACAAGCATTTCCGAGATGTACGTTGGGTCTGCATAATTTTTTTAAGGAAGTCTTTTGTGAACTTTAGTTCTTGCAAGAATATCTATAACTATGTGCTATTAAAAGGATCATCAGTCCTCAAAAGAAGCATTGCATTGACACTTGTATGGTACAGCGCATGCCTGGTCAACACAGCGCCCATACATATAGAACCTTATTTCACAAACAGATATACAAGATAAGTACTCAACAACTCATCATCATCAGCAGCAGCAGTAGCCTATGTTTATGCCCACTGCCGGACGAAGACCTCTTACAGCGATCTCCAATTACCCGTGTCCTACGCCAACTGATTCCAACTTGCGCCAGTGAATTTCCTCATTTCATCGCCCCACCTAGTCTTCTGCCGTCCTCGAGTGCGCCTCCCTTCTCTTGGCACCCATTCTGTAACTCTAAAGGTCCACCGGTTATCCATCCTACGCATTACATGGCTTGCCCAGCTTCATTTTTTCTCTTGATGTCAATTAGAATATCGGCTATCCCTGTTTTCTTTCTGATACATACCGCTCTCTTCCAGTCTCTTAAGGTTACATCTACCAGTTTTCATTCCATCGCTCTTTGCGCGGTCCTTAAATTGTTCTCGAGCTTCTTTGTTAACCTCGAGGTTTCTGCCACATATGTTAGCACCGGTAGAACGCAATGATTATACACTTACTTTCAACGACAGTGATAACCGCCCATTTAGTATATGGTAATTCTTGTCGTATGCACTCCAAGCCATTTTTATTATTCTGTAAATCTCCTTCTCATGATCAGGGTCCCCTGTGAGTAATTAACCTAGATAAACGTTCTACTGTAGAGACTCAGGAGGCTGGCTTGCGATCTTGAATTCTTGTTTCCTTGCCAGGCTATTGATCATTATCTTTGTATTTTGAATATTAATTTTCAACCCCACTCTTACACCTTCTCTGTTAAGGTCCTCGATCATTTGTTGTAATTCGTCCCGTGTTGCTGAACAGGACAATGTCATCTGCAAAGCGAAGGTTGCTGAGATATTCGCCGTTAATCCTCACTCCTAAGCCTTTCCAGTTTAATAGTTTGAATACTTCTTCCAAGCATGCAGCGAATAGCATTGGAGAGATTGTCTCTTTGCCTGACTCTTTCCTGATAGCTAACTTTATACTTTTCTTGTGGAGAACCAAGGTAGCTGTGGAATCTTTGTAGATATTTCACAAGGTATTCACGCATTCCTGCTCTACTCCTTGATTATGTAATGCCTCTATGACTGCTGAATCTGAATCAAATTGACTATGATGACTGAATTGATTGAATCAAATGCCTTTTCATAATCTATGAAAGCCATATAAAGAGATTTATTGTGCTCTGCTGATTTCTCAATTACCTGATAGATGGCATGGATGTGATCCATTGTAGAGTATGCCTTCCTGAAGCCAGCCTGTTCTCTTGGTTGACTGAAGTCAAGTGTTGCCCTTACTTTATTGGAAATTGTCTTGGTGAATATTTGTACAATACTGAAATAAATCTGATGGACCTATAATTTTTGCATTCTTAATTTTCCATTCTTCATTTCTAGATTAGTACAATGTTGGCGTTCTTCCACTTCTCTGGAACACTTGAAGTCCTCAGACACTATGCATAAAGGGCCGCAGGCTTTTCAAGCATATCTCCTCCATTTGTTTATTAAATCAACTGTTATTCCATCTTCTGCCGCTTTCCCTGTTCCATGTCTTACAAGTCCCTTCTAAATTCATCCTTAGATATCCTCTTCATTACTACTTCGAATGGAGGTATCGTGGCTGCTCTGGGTACTGTAGAGGTCAGTATAAAGTTATTCCGCTGCTTTTGCGGTATCTTCGAAATTGATTATATTACCCTGCTTATCAGCGCATATATCTTGGTTTGTCCTATTTTAAGTTTACTTCTCCCTGATTTCATTATGCGTCCATTTTTTATTGCTTCCTCAGTCTTTCTCACGTTATAACTTTCGTATATCCCTTACTTTCTCCTTGTCGATCAGTTTTGACAGTTCCACGAATTCTATCTTCTATCTGAAGTTGGACACTTTCATTCTTTGTCGTTTCTTTATTAGGTCCTTTGTTACTTGGGAGAGCTTGCCTACTGGTTGCCTTGGTGCCTTACCTCCCGCTTCAATTGCTGCTTCTGAGGCCAGCTTAGTTACGGTTTCATTCATTACCTCTATGTCATCTTCATCTCTCTGTTCTAAGGCTGCATATTTGTTTGCAAGTACCAGCCTGAATTAGTCCATTTTTCCCCTTACTGCGTCTAGGCTGTTCTGTTTCTTCTTGACCAAATTTACTCTTTCTCCTTCAAATTGAGGTGGATCCTAAACCTCAATAAACTATGATCACTGCAGTTTGCCCTACCTAACACTTCTAGATCCTGCACAATGCTGGGATTGGTAGAAAGTATGAAATCAATTTCATTTCTTGTTTCACCATTATGGTTTTTCCAGCTCCACTTTTTGTTCCTACGCTTCCTGAATTATTCGCAGCTTATTCCTTTCCGCGAATTCTACCAACATCTCTCCTCGAGTGTTCATGGAATCGACGCCGCAGTTGCCAATTGCTTGTTCACCAGCCTGCTTTTTCCCCACTTTTGCATTGAAGTCGCCCATTATTACAGTATACTGAGTGTACTTTTCTCATGGCCAATTCAACATCTTCATAAAACTCATCCATTTCATCATCATCATGACTGGAGGTTGGAGCGTACGCTTGCACTACCTTTATTCTACACCTCTTATTAAGTTTTATTACGACTACTGCTACCCGCTCATTAATGCTGTAGAGTTCGTCAATGTTGCCCGCTATGTATTTAAGGATTAGGAGTCCTAACCCGTATTGTCTCTTATCTGGAAGTCCTCCGTAGCAGAGGACGTGGCCGTTAGTCAGCACAGTATAAGCCTCATCAGTTATTCTAACCTAACTAAGGCCAATAATGTCCCATGCGATTTCTGATAATTCCTCAAGGAGTCCTGCTAAGCTGGCTTCACTCGAGAGGGTTCGTGCGTTAAATGTTGTCAGGTTCCATTTCCAGTGCCGGCCTTTCTGGGTCCAGAGGTACTTAGCACCCTCTGCCGTGTCGCAGGTCTGACCGCCGTTTTGGTCATGTGCTCCGCAAGCCGCTTGGGACTGAGAGCCATGGGTTACTTCTAGGAGTCATGAGGGAGGTAGCGGCCGAATACTGCACCAGGGAGGCCAATTCATGTTCTTGTGAGGGAGTGTCTTTGTTGAAGCTTATTGGACCTTCCTAATTTGGTCTTACCTGGACTAGTATAGCCCCCCTTTCTCTCGACATTTTTTTTATTGCCGGTGTCAGGCGTCACTCCAAGCTTGGATTGTACTGGAGGAGGATTCGAGGCCCGATGTCCTACCTCTGCTCCACGCCACCGCCTCAGACACATAGCTGCAAATAGAACACTTTAAGGACACATAGGTACAATAAAGAAAGAAAGAAATTATTTGAACTTGCCGAACATCCGAGATAGCTCAGTCAGATAACTCTGTAGGCCGTGAGGCCACCTTCAGGCGCAGAAAACAAGCCCAGAGGATCCTATATACCTAAAAACTCACTTCAATTGTTTATTCGGCTCCATTCCAATGTCTCTGGTTGCGTCGAGAGCCGGAGAGAAGAAAACATAAATAAATAAGGAGAAAAAAAAGTGAGACAAAGATTTACAAATGGTTCGCGAGAGACGACGGACTTGGGTCTCCTAACCCCGGCTGGCCGCACACTCCTCCGGAAGCTCAGTCTTGAGGCCATCCCCGAGGTTACAAAGTACATGACGATTCCGCGAAAGGTCAGGGGGCATATTTATGCCCCGCCTCTACCCTGCAACATCGACCCCGAGTTCCATCAGGGCCGCCGGCAGGCCCGTAGTGAAGTCATTTGGCGACGCTATGGCTCGCAAGATGGAGTGGTTTACACAGACGCAGCGACACACCCTCGCGGCGTCCTGATGACCGCGGTGGTAACGGATCACAACGGAGGATTGATAGAACAGACAACAATCATGGCTGGCCGAGTGGTGGAAGCGGAGGAAACCGCGATTGCCATGGCCATGCATGCGGAAGCGAATACCGTCATCAGCGATAGCAAGCAGGTTCCCAAGTTCACTCTTTGCGGCATTGGTTTGTCTTCTCTGAAATTGAGAATAACTGTTCTCAGAGGTTCTCAGAGGGCGCGATTCTATCGCTCCGTCTTCTTGGCGATTGTAGAGTGCCCGAAGACGGGCAGATGTCACTCCAAAATTCTTCAGGAAATAAATCGGTTGCGTTTCCGCCTACTGAACTGGGACATGGCGTATCTTGCCCACATTTTTTTAAAAGATGCCCGAATAAATGGCTTGACTCCCTAACCAGCCACTTCACTCATCGACAGTACATGTCTTGCAGATGAGGCGGAAGTAAGGTTGACAGAGAAACTTCCATCTTTGTTCACTTGGAATGACTGTACCTTTTCCTTTGCCGTGGAAACAATTTCTGGCGCAGCGTGGTTTGGATTCTCTTGCCAGAAGTTGCCGCCTTCCTGTGAGGGTCGAAAAATAACTGCAATTCCCTCAGGTCATTTCTTTTTCTACGCTACCAAAGGGAACGGAAGCGAATACCGTCATCAGCGATAGCAAGCAGGCCATCGGCAATTTCGTCCGCGGCAGAATTTCCGAACACGCGTACCGTGTCCTCACGCGGCGCCCCCTAAGCGGCTGGAAAATCCTCGTGTGGACCCCCGCTCACGCGGCTGCGCCCGGCAACGCGTCGGCTCACAGTTTGGCTGTAGATCTCGCGCGCCGAACCTCGTCCGCGGGTGCGGACAACGTGAATGAGGAGGAGAGACACGAGGAACCCTGCGAGACTTATCACGAAATAGCCCATAAGCATCGCTTGAGGCGTCGCGTGCCCCCATCACTAGCCAAGCAACTCGATGAAACGCAAGCGGTCGCGTTTAGGGGACTCCAGACAAACACATACCCACACCCAAAATACATTAACAAAATCACAGGGGGCAAGGAAAGCGACCTATGTAGGCTCTGTTCACAAACAGGGACACTCACACGCATAATGTGGGAATGCACCTCGCTTCCATTTTCTCATCCCCCGGTCAGCAGCGAGACTGACTGGACAGCCTGGCTGAGGTCCGGGGACGTCGACCGACAGCTTGAACTGGTGGACTGGGCGGAGAAGGCCAAGCAGTACCAGGGCCTTACTTGAGCCCGATCCCTCAGCCACCTCCCCCTTTCCCCTTCCCCTTTCAATAAAGTTTACCACCATCACCACCACCTACAAATGGTTCAACCATCGTGGTTCCGAATCGCCCGTAACCAGGCGACCTTGAAAGCGGCTAGGTACCCTAGACATTTCAACAAGCTTGAACAGCGCTTAAATGAGAATCGAAGGAAAAAATGGCGAAGCGGGTCACCTCGCTCACCCGAAGAATCACGAGCCACGTACGCACGGGGACACATCCAGCTGCTTACTGGCGCGTCTAGCTGCTACAGGCATCGAAGAAGGCTTTTCAGACCCACTCGCTAACGAATCAGGAATGTTATGCCTCCTTTAAGCTCCAGCAAACGTGTCTGCGATCAGTCAGGCATGGTTTGTACACTTCGCGCAGGGGAACAACCGTGCAATGAATGATTACCAGAACAAGTATATGCGCCACATCAAGGGCCGAGCCAACGGGCGTGACGTATACAGGAATCGGAAGGACAAAGTTGTAACTAATTTATACCAGAAAGCAGTGCTAAGCTAACGGAGCGTGACTTATCGCGATAGGTTGGTCGATATTATTTATACATTTCATTGCCTCTCTGGCCGCGTCGAGAGGCGCGAGAGAAAAAAATAATAAAAAGGGATAAAAGAAAAGGGGAGAAAAGATTTACGAATGGTTCTAACCTCGTGGTTCTGAGTCGCATGTAAGCAGGTAAGCGGCTAGGTACCCTAGGCATTTCAATAAGCTTTCAACAAGCTTCAACAAGCTGCTTACTGCCGCGTGTAGCTGCCACAGGCATCGAAGAAGCCTTTTCAGACTGAACACATAAATTTCTTAAGTGGTCTATAATAAGCGAGGCCTTCATAAGTGACATTACGCCTCGTCATGTTTACGTGGTTTTTCTTCAGTTTAGTATTAAGCCAAACATGGCACTTATTTCTGGCATCATGATGCACCGATTCTGCAAATACTATAGTCTATAGCTGCCAGCTTGTGACCGCTGAAGCTAGCTTCACTTTACTGCACACATGTTGGGCGTTTCACGAACACATCGCACGCTGCGACACAAGCAAAGCTTGCGTTCTAAATAAAATCCACCGTTTCCAAAAACCTTTAATCGGCCCGAAACTAATTCCCGTAAAGCAAGAGAGAAAATAATGTTGCAGGGCTGTGTATGTCATGCATCCAGCTAGATTCTGGCACTTTGAAGTCCAACATAAAAGCGATACGCATTGATATGTATTGCAGGGTGATCTTTTTTTGTTTCGCACCTACGGGCATATTAACAGGCGCAATTTCTTTCAGGACACCTCCTTGACCTCTTTGTATTGCGCTTTCTGGATACTCTACAGTGTGCCAAAAACATGACACGCGCTCCAAATGACCACATACTGGTGCAGGATGCAACTGTTTGCGACGTCGTTATTGGCCTCCATCCTTGTGTCCTAAGTTAAGTGTAATCTTGCTAAACCGAATCATATTTCTTCACATCTAGAAGATGTCTTTAAAGGCACTTCATTTTCGTAATAGAGAAAGGTTTCCATATCTTCAGAAATGTAGAATGTGCAGAATACAGTGTTGCTTATAATTAATGCGGCAGAAGTAGTCACCTATAGATAGACACTGAAAGAGGCGATAGGCGAAATACAATATATTGGCAAAGTCTAGTTTAGTCTAAATGGCTAATTTACCAGTTTGGTTGTTTCGCTCAAAATCAGCATTTATAGTTCCAGGACTATGTGCCCATTCCATTCCCACCCCATTCCGGAATCTCGGGATTCCATTCTATAACCATTCCATTTGTCCGATTGGTGCCATCATCCCATTCTTATTCCATTCCAGGTGTTTCAACATGTGGAATGATTCCGGAAGCAATTAAACTCCGGAGTTACCACTCCGCAACTCTGGCGGATAGTACTATAACATGATGCCCACTCAACGGGGGAAAATAGTACGACTAACAAAGACAAGCTCTGCGCATGGGCGCAACTAGTAGTTTACTGCACGCAATAACCGACTACCTATGCAGATACGCGCAATTGCCGAAGGTGCTGGAAACATGAACTGGGAGGCATCTCACGGAGTTCATCGAAGTAGCTCCAACACACACATCACCACGACAATGAAAATAGAGCCAAATAGACTTCCAAATATGTACAAATTAAACAAATACCCTATTTGCACGAGGGAGAAAATATTGTACACCTGGCCATGTGCATTGCAGCCAATATTCCCAAAAAGCTCTTACGTGAGAATTGTTTGGAAGAGAATGTTTCGATAATCTTGGTGTTGGACCCTACCATAAGCGAAGGCGACCGGCCAATGGCAAAGAACACTTACGAACGGAAAACTTTGTGAATTCGACCCCTGGCTGTTACGCAGACCCGGCTATTTGTAGATCTTGCTGTTATCGCTGGCCGATTATCATCACGAAAGCTGCTTTCAAGTAGGTTGACAGTCTGGAGTTTTGAACAAAGTGTGGCAAGACTAGGTGGCGGACTACGAAGTTGGTTTGAAAGTACAGAAAAGACGCCACCCCCTAGAGTAAACGAGAAGAAAGGGGGTTAACCGAGGGGCCCGATTTTTTAGTCATATCATAAGAAGCCAACAAACACTGACACCAAGGACAACATAGGGGAAATTACTTGTACCTAATAAATGAAATAAAGAAACGATAAATTAATGGAAATTAAAGTGGATAAAAAGACAACTTGCCGCAGGTGGGAACGAAACCACAACCTTCGCATTTCGCGAAGGTTGTGGGTTCCGCGATAGCTCAATTGGTAGAGCAAAAAACGCAAAGTAAAGCATGTTGGCCACAATCGAATGCGTACTTTGGGCGCCTAATGTGGCTACCGAAGGAATATCGAAGAAACTGTCAGACGCTTGGTCCCCAGAGAAGCATACGCATACTGCTCGGTATCCTACACCAGCGAGACAAGACTTTCCGGAGAGGTCGCGCTCAAACGAACGCGTTGCAATCCGTCGAGTCCCCACAGTGATGGCGGCAAGCGACCATTGTTTCTTTTTTTTTTTCATCTGCTAGCCAGAAAGCGTCCAAAACTCTGCCAGGCGAAAATCCACTTGGCCAGAGAAGAACGAACGCGCACCGAAGTGCGCCGCGCGGTGATCGGGGCAACACGAGAAAAACGCATGCGCTGTGGCTGGCTCTTGCAGCCCGCGGGTAGCGAGAACAAGAAAATTGAAGAGGCTCAATGTGTACTCGCGAATAAAAGTCAAAGTAGAAAAATAAATAAGGACGTAGTTACCTTTGTTGGCTTTAGTGTCTTGACATGGACGCTTTGGCGCAGCTGAAAAAAAATTTGATATTATTTTCTGTGACTCGACGGCACTAATGAACCACCACAACGCTTCGTCTCATCGGACTTCGCTGCGTGCTTTGTCAACTTGTCTGGTAGTGTGTTAATTTGGCTTGTCTGGTTGTACTGTCCGATGTACCACTTTTGAAAAGTCAAAGCACCTTTGGTGTGAAATGTTTATAACAACATTAAACCCACAGTATTCCGAAATTGAAAATCTAAAGCACGATTATGGAAATGTCACTGCGCCTTCCGCCTCAAAAGTTGGAGAATTTATACCCATAATGTTTCGGAATTGAAATCCATGCGCTCCGTAGATTCCGCGGCGTCCGCGAGGTGCCGCGACTAGCCTGCTCGTCATCAAAACGCCCTTGAAACTTTGTGCTCGAATGGGGTTCCTTGGCGTTATGCGACTCCCGGTGCATGGGCGTTGCCGCGAAATCCAGCCCCAGTTTGCAATGTTCGCGCCGAAATGTCTTTTCGAGCGTGAAGAAGACATTCTAGACAAAATCCACAAGGATTTGTGGGGCCGGGGGTCGTTTTGGTCGGCGGTGCCTGGACAGCACGAAAAAATTTCGGGAGGGGGGGGCTGAAGCTCCATAAGCCCCCCCCCCCCCCCCCCCCCCCCCCCTGGCTACGCCCCGGTTCCGTATATCAATTCGTGTCTATGTAGCTTACAGGCAGCTCTGTCCTAGTGGCGCCCGGAGTAGGACGCTGTGTGGTTTGCGCCACAGTTGGAACACTTTGGCTGACACACAGACTTGCACTCTGAGTGGTTGCGGTCTTCTGAGCATTCTTGCAGCGACGTGGACTGCGGAAGTTATTCGCTAATTGTCCAAACCTCTGGCAGTTGTAGCGTCTCAGTGCAAGACCAAGGTATTCTTCGACAGGAGGACTCGTGAAACCCAAGTTCACTCTTTGCGGCATTGGTTTGTCTTCTCTGAAATTGAGAGTAACGGTTCCAGAGGTTCTCAGAGGGCGCGATTCTATCGTTCCGTCTTCTTGGCGATTGTAGAGTGCCTGAAGACGGGCAGATGTCACTCCAAAATTCTTCAGGAAATAAACCGGTTGTTCTTCCGCCTACTGAACTGGGACATGGCGTATCTTGCCAGCATATTTTGTATAAGATGCCCGAATAAATGGCTTGACTCCCTAACCAGCCACTTCACTCATCGACAGTACATGTCTTGCAGATGAGGCGGAAGTAAGGTTGACAGAGAAACTTCCATCTTTGTTCACTTGGAATGATTGTACCTTTTCTTTTGCCGTGGAAACAATTTGTGGCGCAGCGTGGTTTGGATTCTCTTGCCAGAAGTTGCCGCCTTCCTGTGAGGGTCGAAAAACAACTGGAATTCCCTCAGGTCATTTCTTTTTCTATGCTACCAAAGGGAACGGCGTATCGTCTCAGTCTATGTCTTCTTCGCTTAGATCATAGGTGGATGCCCTATCTTCGTCAACACGTGGTTTCTTGGCTTCACTTTTGCATGTCTCGGCCATATTCGCTGAAGCTGCGCTGGAACGTACTGCTGCTTTGAAAACTAGTGTCGCCGGCTTGATGACATTAGTCACATGTTGTGGCACTTCCGAATGCGCGGCCGATTCTGTGGCACTGATGCGCCTCGGAACGCGCTGTCGGACATATGACTCGTGCCAGGGTTCTTTGCTGCCTACCGCCGTGGTAGGCGGAGATGCGCTGTAGATCACAGCAAAACCACATGATAAAGTGGTCTATTAACTCATAGGTATCCCACAGGATGTCTGTTCTCTCTGGACAACAGCACAAATTCTCAAAACAGCACTGATTCTTCGAAGAAAACAGAAAAATAATATCTCACCGAAGAAGCAGCGGCCGCTCAGTGGGCTTCTTCGTTCCGGCACCGACTTCGAAGCGAGCGACGAAATTGGCCGAGTAGTACAAAAAGTCGCAGCTCTCCTCATTGAGTTACGCTGTCACCGGGGGGTACAACCGACCTCGTTTGCTTTATTTGTCTCGTCGAGAGCGCGCCTCGTTCTTCACTTAACAATTCAAAAAAGCTGGAAAAAAACTGCAGACCAGTCTCTAAAACTGCGGATAGTTATTTCTTTTTCAGTAGAAACCTGCTACGCACAGGAATTTCTGATGGTGAAGCAGCCCAGGTATTTAAGCGACAGTTCATATATAGAGTGGTAGAAAATGTTTCAAAACACGTTGCTGAGAAGACAAGCGGAACAAAATCAATTGACTAGTGTGGCACAGACCGTCAGTTACAGCGTGACGTTAGGGGATTGTACATAAAAAGTGTTCTTTAAACATCCGTTGCCACATTATATGTGGCTTCAAACAAATAAATTACAGCAAACGAAACTATATTGCTGCTGCATCGTTCTTTCTCTGTAGGCAAAGTTACTGCGCGTGAGCACTAAAACTGAAGACACTCAACCGCCGTATGTACCCATGGCCATGCCTGGAAATGCGCTTTTGCTGTATAGGCATGCATGTGGACGGCAGGCTCAGCGTCGACAACGATCACAGGCAGTCAAGCTGACTCACGGTGCTAACGCCCGCAGCTTATAATAATTCTTTAAATCGTTTGATTAATTCATTACTTCATTGTCCAGAGGCCACGTTTCTGGGTTGATGCGCGTCAAGCGAACAGGCACATATTACAGCGGTCTGCCGCTGCAGCTTAATATCGCGTGAGGTGAGCGCTACATACTCGATAGCGGTAGCGCAGCGAAACTGCGTCTGGGACTTCTCGTGAGCAGCGCACGCATTCGACACAGCATTCGACACTTTGCTCCCTTGGCGACGGAAGGCATGCTACAAAGCCTCCCATGCAGGAAATACATTTCCGCCGCGGCGAAGCCCAGGCGAGCAGATGTACCGCGGCTCTTTGCATTCGCCAGCACGCGTCCACGTGCTTCGTACCATCCGGGGCTGGAATTTGTACTTCCTCCATGCATGGAGGCCTCTGTTGACCGGCGTTGCCGCAGCGCCGCCTGGGACACCCGTCACGCCCCATAGGTGGCCCAGAATATATCACGACGAGTAGTTAGTGCTTGTTGGCCTAGTTGGTGCTTGCTAAAAGACATGTTTTTTGCCGCAATTGAACGCTCACAAAAGGAAGACACAAAGACAGTCTTGTGCTTGTGCTTAGTGCTTGTTGGCCTAGTTGGTGCTTGCTAAAAGACATGTTTTTGCCGCAATTGAACACTCACAAAAGGAAGACACATAAAGTCTTTTAGCAAGCACCAACTAGGCCAACAAGCAGTTCTGTCGCAACATATTTCTAGTACAGCCGGCCTGTCTTCTTGTGCGCGTTTTCCAAACACAATCGCCAGTTATATCGTCGCAACGACATGCCATGCAAGATGCATCGGATTCTGTGTGAAGAAAGGACTGACGCCCTGTGAAGTGAGTGCCCTTTTTGGTCATGTTGCACCGTCCAGAGGACACAGAAATCGCCTGTGCAAAATACTACGTTCTGAACTTTGGAGACAAGTACGTTTGCTTAATGATTGGCTTCGTATAGTCCATCTAAACAAAGATACTGCTTGGCTAGCAGAGAGGAAGCTGAAGACGTCTAGACGCGTCATCCATCATATGACGGAGTACTGGTGCCGCCCGTGTTGTCTTTATGTGTCTTCCTTTTGTGAGTGTTCAATTGCGGCAAAAAACATGAGTAGTTGAACACCCCACCAGATGTTATAGCGCTTCAAGAAACCAATGTAAGAAAAGAAGAATTCAGACTTCCAGTCTTCGTAGGCGTCCACAGTAACACTCGATGCACATTGCCAGCATGCATACTTTCCAGTGCACGGACGTCACGCATCCACGAAATGCTTCAAAAGCATCGTTATATGTACGACCTGACCTACATTTCGCAGTTATTCACACAGATGACCCCTGCGACGCTGATTTTGAATGTGCGGCTGTTGCTGTAAGTCTCAGAGATACAACGACGACTATGGCAAGCATATATTACCGACCGACGCGGGTCTTCGAGACACCATATTACTGGAATGCTTAGTCTCTCGTTTCAGCCCATCATTTGTGCTGTGTGGAGGCTTTTTTCAGTCTTTATTTGCAGCATATTTTACAATATACGAAAGCATTTCAATGTTCACCATTCTCGCTGGTGCTCTTGTCCACAAGACAGTCGTGGCATGGAGATCAATGAACTTATTGTTTGGCATTATCTGCAAACCCTCAATGACGGCTCACCTACATTTATTGGCAAAGGAAAGGAACAATCCACCATCGACCTTGTGAAATGAACGAGAGTTGTGTGTCTGGCCTGGCCTGAAGCTGACCCTTAAGGCTCAAATCACCTACCAATTTGGTTGGCTCTAGAAAATTCTCCTAGCCGCCAGGCTGCCGCCTACGCTGTGTCAAATTGGGACAAGTTCCGTCAGCTGCTTCCAAAGGCGCCATCACACGACAAGCTGTTTAAACTGGTGAGTGAGTGTCTACAACAAGCTACGGTACGACGACGGCGGTGCATAGATAAACCAAACCCTCATCTTTAGCTCTTAAGGCTACGCGCCTGTCGACGCCGCGCTCACAATAAGGCGCAGCGCTCTAAACGAAGCTCTGATTGGACGGTATATAACCGCCTAGATGCAGCTATATGGCGGCACACAAAACAAATTCGTCGAAAGATCTGGGCCGCACTTTGTAGTTCGCTGCATGCGGCAAGCGGTTTCAGAAGTGTATGGCGTATACTGAAGGCTCTCCGAACTCCTAAGATCTGCACGAATCAAACTGCTGCTTTGTGCAGAACAACCGGCCGGTCGCCGAAAATTCTCGCGGAAGCATTTGCCGACCTTTTCATATCTGCTTCTCCTCTTCTCCTATGTTCATTCCCTCCTCCCGAAAGAGTAGGCAGGCGTCGTGCCCCTCTCGGTGGCAGTTGTCAGCTTGCTCCCTCCCTGTTTCCTTTGTGTGCTTGTATGTTTCCAGATATAATAGTAATAATAATATTAATAATAATAATAATAGTAATCTAGAAAAATTTGTGCTACGACAAGAAAGAAAGAAAAACTCAGAGGCTTGAGACCGGCTGACGAGAGTGACCAACGTCAATCACGCCCTGTACGCAGACGACATCACGGTGTAGTGCCCGGTAGGGTCCGACGCAGAAGTCGAGTGGGCTCTTCAAGAGGCGCTGGACATAACGGAAAAGTACCTGAAGGAAACGGGACTCCGTCTGTCACCCAGCAAATCGGAACTGTTGCTGTACAGGCCCTCGAAACAAGGCATGAGGAATTTGACGCCGATCGATCAAATACCGATCAAATTACACACGAGTGCCGGCCAGCCCATTCCCAGAGTGGACACTATAAGAATCCTTGGGCTGCTAATTAAGGCTAAAGGCGGTAACATGCAAACGGTCATGAAACTCACGTCCAAAACGGAGAACATGCTCCGGCTGATCCTCAGGGTGACGAACCTCAGGGGAGGGCTCAGCGAGAGCAATCTCATCAGACTTTACCACGCCTTCCTCATGAGTCACGTAAATTACGTAGCCTCGGCGCTAAAATAGACCAAGAGAGACGCGGCCAAGATAGAGACACTGATGCGCAAGAGCATCAAAAGGGTGCTAGGTCTTCCGATCACTACAAGCACGGCGCGGCTCGATCGGTTAGGGGTCCACAATTCACTAGCGGAAATCATCGAAGCACAGACCAAGGCACAGGTCGTGCGGCTGTCGACCACCAGGGCCGGCAGAGGCATCCTAGAAGAAGCAGGGATAAATGCAGAGGTAGAGTGCAACGCACGCAAAGTCGCGCTCAGCGCGGCGGTCAGGGGCACTTTCAAGGTAGAACCGCTTCCGAGAAACGTCCACCCGCAATTCAACGAGGGGCGCCGAAAGGCGAGGGCCCGAGCATTGCTGAAATCGACCGCCAACTGCCCGGGACTGGCGGTATTTGTAGACGCGGCCCAGTACGGGCGCAGCGACCGGTACGCGGCCGTCTCGATACGCTGGGATGGTACGATTATTAACGCAGCATTGGCCAAGGGGGTAACGTCCGAAGTTGCCGAACAGGTGGCAATAGCCATGGCAATGAGTGAGCCCGAACGTCCTTACGCGTACACAGATCCGCGATCGGCGGCCAGAGCATTCGCCTCGGGCTCGATATCGCGGGAAGCGGCGGCCGTCCTCGGCAGCGAGGGAGCCGCGGGTTATCACATTGTCAAATGGTTTCCAGCCCACATGGGGGCCGACGTGCACCCCGACTTTCCCAACGCCAACGAGCTGGCGCACGGACGCGCGCGAGGACTCACGCACCGCGGCGATCGTGGTGAGCGATGTGGCGGGGAGGGAGGGGAGCACCGAGACCCGCTGCTCACCTTCAACGAAATAACAACGCACTATCAGCTGTCGAAGAGGCCCTTCCCGCTGCCCCACGCTAAACCTCACTCAATAGACCACAGTCATCTATATTCAGAATGTTTCAGACAGGGTCGATCCCCTCGAGAGGCAGACAGCCTTTATTCACCAGAAGTAGAGCCGAAAAGTCCAGATTGTGGCGAATCGTACTGCTCGCTAGCACACATGCCCTGGCAATGCTCCGCGTTAAGCGGCACCGTGTTCAGTAAAGAAGAAGACTAGGTGGACGCCCTGCGAAGCGACGGCCACCAAACCCAGCTCCGGGCCGGCCAGAGGGCTCACGAAAGGGCGGAGGCTCACGGGCTTCCCGTCCCAATGTGGGTGCGGCCCACGACCGCTGCCGACCACAAAACAAAGAGTGGGTGGGGAGGGGTTCTTCAGGACTCAATGAAGTTATTTCCTCCTCCTTGAGAAATCACTGCTACGACGCCGCAATGACCGACACGTGAAACTGCTGACGGGACGGCACACTTCGGTGCAGTGAACGCTTCTTGTCAAGTAAACGACAAGGTGTGGATGCCCCCTTTATATGAAATATTTTTTTGTAACCGGCAATACAAACGTGTGCTGCAATGCCAAACAATCACGTTTATTTAGCACGTGTAGCGGTAATTCATAGTTTCGGATATTTGCCACATACTCCGATATTTTATAAATTACGTGGTTTTACATGCCAAAACCACTTTCTGATTATGAGGCATGCCGTAGTGGAGGACTCCGGAAATTTCGACCACCTGGGGTTCTTTAACGTGCACCTAAATCTAAGCACCACGGGTGTTTTCGCATTTCGCCCCCATCTAAATGCGGCCGCCGTGGCCGGGATTCGATCCCGCGACCTCGTGCTCAGCAGCCCAACACCATAGCCACTGAGCAACCACGGCGGGTCCTACCATACTCCGATATCGTCCCACTTTGCTATGGCACTCTCTTGACAAGATCGTCCATCAGCATGGAGGCATGACGACGACGCAGTGACGAAGAAAGAATGATATTGACACGTGTACTTATCTTTCTCGGGCGACCACGTTTCGTCGCCTAACAAATGTTATCGCACAGCGCGGGACGCGCCTGCATGTATCCGAAGTTTCTGGAAAGTTATCGATGCTTCTATCCGCTGTCTGTTGTCGTCGAACCTTATGTTATCTGATTTCATCACCTGACGTGAATGGTGTAGAACTTTGTGGAAGGCAAGCGGGTCCCAACGATTAGTCTGGAACATTCGATGATTGATGTATAAAAGCCGACGCGCTTGATCCGTTGATCAGATTTTCGACGATCGCCGACCGTGTTCGCCGCTATCGTTGTGCTATAAGTGTAGCCTGTCTTGTTTCATTTCATTTATTTACTCTCAAGGCCGTGCAGGCATTACAGAGAGGAGTGGCAATAGAAAAAGAAAAAAAGAATAGCTAATGAGGCAGCGCATGGTCACAGATAGCCGACTTGAACACATCATGGTCTGTGATAGTGACGATGGATGCGGGAAGGCGATTCCAGTCTTGACTTGTTTTCGGGATGAAGGCTTCTAGGTATACATTACTTTTACACTGACGCACCCCAACCTTCATTCGATGATCAATACGGGATGACAAATGGCTCGGTGGCGAAAAAAGTGTCGTTTTTAGCTCATTATTAGTGTAATATATTTCGTTAAACAGGCATAAGCGGGAAATTCGACGTCTAGTAGAAAGGAGAGGTAGTTCAAGCATTTGCTTCATGCGAGAAACGCTGGCTAAGCGATAGTAGTTAGAGAGGATAAACCTAACTGAGCGGTTCTGAACCGATTCTATAGACTGTTAACGAGCTAGTGTACGGGTCCCATATCGATGAAGCGTGCTCGAGTTTAGAACGCACGAGTGTTTTATATAGTAGTAGTTTCAGCGGAACGGGAGCGAGGCGGAAATTCCGCCTAAGAAAACCAAGGGAACTGTTAGCTTTGTTAATAACATGGTGGATATGCTTCTGCCATGACAGATTATTAGTGATATGGACGCCTCGATACTTGTAGCTGTCGACGAACTGAAGAGGGCAACCGTTAAGATCATAGCCCGGAGAAATGGACTGGTTAATCTTTCGAGACACCTTCATTGCTTTACATTTGTTAATGTTTAGTTTCATAAGCCATGCATCACACCAAGAAGAAATATTATTTAAGTGAGATTGAAGAACGGAGAAGTCACTCATTAGAAATTACGCGGTACAGAACGCAGTCGTCTGCAAAGAGCCTTATGTTAGAAGTAACAGAATCAGGCAGGTCATTAATATAAATTAGAAAAAGAAGAGGCCCTAGGGCTGACCCCTGAGGAACACCGGATGTTACATTGCATGATTTAGAGTCATGATCATTAACAGAAACGTACTGTGTTCTATTCTGCAAGAAACATTCAATCCACTTAAGCAGGTTGCAATCAAGATGGAGTGTGCTATGTTTCAGTAATAGTAGTCGATGTGAAACGGTATCGAAAGCTTTCGCGAAGTCAAGGAAGATGCAGTCAATAACTGAAGCTCGATCTAATGCGGAAGACAAATCATTAGTAAAGGTTAATAATTGAGTCTCACAAGAATAATTTTTGCGAAAACCATGCTGCTGTGACGCAAAAAAAATTATTAGACTCGAGAAAGCTAATCAGGTTGCAGTAGATTATGTGCTCTAATAATTTGCATGGAATAGAAATTAAGGAAATCGGCCGGTAGTTTAAGGGGTTATGTGTATCTGGATTTGTGGAATGGAATCACCTTCGCCGTCCTCCAGGCGTCCGGAAGTGTTGAACTCTGCAAAGACTGCTTAAATATATATGACAAGAAAGCAGATGAATACGCAACAGTACTCTTAAGGAATTTGTAATTTATGGTATCAACACCTGCCAAAGAAGAAAGTTTAGCTTTCTTAATTAAATTGCATATGCCATCTAAATCAATCGAAATCGGCTCCATCTCAGGGTACGTAAAGGCAGGTGCGGACGGTGAAGTATCTATTAGAGCGTTAGAAAAAGAGAGCGAGAATGTGTTGTTAAAAACCGTTGAGCAAAGCTCACGGGAGACAGGAAATCCATCGTCAGTTTTCAGAACGATTTCTGGGGGTTTGCGTACGTTAATAATGTTCCAAAACTTCTTAGGATTAGTTGTGAGCAGATGAGGTAGTGTTTCAGAAAAAAAGTAATTCTTGGCTGAGCGAATGGCCATTTTATATTCAGATGCGATAGCTACGTAGGCAGCTTTTGCTTTGGTTTCCCCAGATAGCTTGAAGCGTCGAAAAATGCGTTTTTTCTTGTTAAGTTGTTTTAAACTCATGATAAACCAAGGAGCCCGATTGCATGATGATAATAGGCGAGTCGGAACATATTTTTCAGTTAGTTTTTGAACCTTGTTCTTGAAAAGGATCCAGTTTTCTGCAATAGTTCTTTCCCAGAACTGAGGAAAAAAGAAATCGACAAAACTTTGTAATTCGTTATTGATCGAGGAAAAATCTGGTCGACTGTAGTCACGAATTTTCTTACGGTGTTTTAGACGCTGTGGCGAGCGCAAGGGGATTGCAAAATGAATCACGCAATGATCGCTTAAACCAGGTATAATTTATAATGATGAAATTAAATCAGGGGATGTGGTGAAGACGAGGTCAATGATGTTGGCAGAAACTGCAGTGACACGGGTAGGCTCTTTAACACACTGGGTGAGGCCAAATGTCGAACATATATCAAGAAAGGTTGAACATTGGGATGAGGATAAAATCACTGATGGGAAGTCAACAGCCCAGTCAATGCCAGGGAAATTGAAATCACCGAGCAAGAATATTGGTGCTGCTAGATATTTAACAACAATTTGGTTAACACAGTCAAATAGCTCATTGCAAGATGTGGATGTACTATCGGGTGGTCGATAGCAAACGGCAAATATCACGTCTTTGTTATTTATGTGAATACAACAGCACAAGAACTCAATTTGCGAAGGCACGTGTATATCAAAAGAGGTGGTATCAGATGATACAGCGATCAAGGTCCCACCACCACATCGTCCTATTCTGTCATTTCTATAAATATTGTAAGCCTTACTGCACGCGAAAAGCTCCGAATTTTTAATTTTATCTGAAAGCCAGGTCTCGACTAAAACAACAATATCTGGATTGCACGTGTCGATCAGCGCAAACAGAGCATCGCGCTTATTCATAATGGAGCGGTTGTTAGTGAACAGCACAGAGTAATCATTGTCATGCTTATTCTGTACGGCCGCGCGATGCTAACTCGAAGCGGGGGACAGGGGATTCGCAGGGAAATTTATTCCGCTGCTGCCTACATTACCGCTGGCAGTAGCAATACTGTTCTGCTGGAGTTCATAAACGGTATCGGTTTGAGAGCAATACGCGTAGCACGTTTTGTTGATGAAGAATTTGTTGTACCTGAGATGATACAATTGACCGGAAGACTTCCCAAATGCAATTAACTTATTCCTGGTCATTCTAGTTGCCCGACAGAAGTCTTCTTGAATGGATACCTCGGATCCTTTCAGTTTCTTCTTTTGTGTTAATATGTTTTCCTTTGCTTTAAATGATGCCAATTTCTCTACCACTGGTCGACATTTGTTATTTATAAAGGAACCTAAGCCATGCGCACGCTCAATTCCTTCTTCGGGTAATTGCAACGCGAAAAACTGCACAAGGAGTGCACGAACTTTTTTTTTCTGTTTCCGCCCAAGTTTCAGAGGCACCATCGGTGATACCATAGAAAATCAAGTTATCTCTTCTTGACCTGTCCTCGAAATCGTCCAGACGAGATTGCACCGATGCATTCTCAGTTTTCATGGCTTCGGTAATAATGCCTCGGATATGAGCAGGTTCTTGCTGAGTTTCAAGTGCAGCGACTTTCTGCTCTACGTACGCTAATCTGGCATTCATGCTTGTAATGCGCTCCTCAAGTAATTTTTGATTGGCTTTCACTTCATTAAGAGTTGAGATTAGCTCAACGTGACGCGCATCCATTTTAGTAGCAAGAGAGTTGATGGCCTCGAGAACCAGGTTAGTGCTACAACTGGGATTAGGCCCATGGTTAAGCTCAATGTCTCCGGACATCACAAGCAACTTCGTAACATGTACACAGTCGGCAAATAAACACCACAAAATGTCCGGGCATGGGACGAGCAGCAAAGCGCGATTGCTAGAGCGCTTGCAGTAAAGGGAAGTCGAGTTACCAACCTGGATGTAAAAGAAGAACGGTCTCAGCAAAGACTGCGCCATTGCTGCTATCCCATGCCCACTGACGAGGGTAGTCATCGTTGGCCTATTTATATGCGCACCACAGGGTGACGCATGCGTTGATGCCGTTGGTTTGGTGAAAAGATCCGCTGCGATGATTCCGCTGGCGTTTCCGGCATGCGCAGATGAAGAGAACAGCAAATCGCCGCATAATGCAAAGGCCGAGTTTTCAGCAAGGAAGGGCGTAGTACAGGCTCCATCGAAAGGGTTCCAGGCACGGACAGGAAACAGCCCGATTAGTGGAAGAATCTGGATGTAAAAGAAGAATGGTCTCAGCAAAGACTGCGCCATTGCTGCTATCCCATGCACAGGTTCGCCCAATAAAGGTTAGTTTTGTCGTTCACAGTATTGCTACTGTGTTCTTCAACGTCACCACCACGTGACATCTGGTGGAGGTGCTTTTCGTTCATGTACCGGACGCCCCCGACAAGCCGTGATCCAAGCCCGGACCGCAAAGAGAACACCAACGTAGTCCCGGACCATCGAGCAAGCCGCCGTCTTCAACAGCTGCCCCCGGAGCACGGACTTCTACCTGAGAAGACCAAGAAGATTGGGGCCAAAGCAACCCCAATGGCAGCCCCAGCGTCCCCCATCGTGCTGCAGCAGCCCAGGGAACCACCGACGTTCCGCGGTTCCACATTTGAGGACCCGGAAAGCTGGCTGGAGACGCATGAGAGAGTCGCTACGTTTAAGAGCTGGGCAAGCGACGACAAGCTGCGACATGCATATTTCACATTGGAGGACGCCCCCAGGACGTGGTTCGAGAATCGAGAAGCCACCTTGACGACGTGGTACCTGTTTCGAAGCGGCTTCCTGCAAACATTTACAAGCGTCGTGCGAAAAGAGCGAGCCCAAGCTCTACTGGAGACCAGAGCGCAGCTGCTGAATGAGATGATCGCGATCTTCACTGAGGAAATGAGCCGTCTGTTCCGCCACGCCGACCCGGAAATGTCCGAGGAGAAGACGCCCGGCAGCTCGCCCGCCTGCGGATCAAGAACCAGCAGAGGACCGACAGCCGACGCTACAACCTCCGACGACGCTTAGTCGAGTACCAGCCCGGCGACCGTGTTTGGGTTTGGACCCCGATACGCCGACGAGGACTCAGTGAGAAACTACTGCGACGCTATTTCGGACTCTACAAGGTCATCCGACGTATTGGCGCACTGGACTATGAGGTCGTGCCAGACGGCATTTCGCATTCACAGCGGCGCCGCGCACGATCTGAAGTGGTCCACGTGGTGCGCCTTAAACCTTTTTACGGACGCTGACGAACTTCCTTATTTTGTTGTTTTCTTTGCTACGAGTGCTTTTCTTTATTACTTTCGTTTGTTTGCAGCATCGGGTCGATGCTTTTTAAGAGGGGGGTAATGACACGTGTACTTATCTTTATCGGGCGACCACGTTTCGCCGCCTAACTAATGTTATCGTACAGCGCGGGACGCGCCTGCATGTATCCGAAGTTTCTGGAAAGTTATCGATGCTTCTATCCGCTGTCTGTTGTCGCCGAACCTTATGTTATCTGATTTCATCACCTGACGCGAATGGTGTAGAACTTTGTGGAAGGCACGCGGGTCCCAACGATTAGTCTGAAACATTCGATGATTGATGTATAAAAGCCGACGCGCTTGATCCGTTGATCAGATTTTCGACGATCGCCGACCGTGTTCGCCGCTATCGTTGTGCTATAAGTGTAGCCTGTCTTGTGGGCACAGGTTCGCCCAATAAAAGTTAGTTTTGTCGTTCACAGTATTGCTACTGTGTTCTTCAACGTCACCACCACGTGACAATATCGATCGAACGACAAAGGCATATAACGACCACCGCATGACGACAATGAGATGTCGGCTCCTAAATTATAACGATGGGATAACGACCACTATGAAATCGAGGGTTCGACGGAAGCCCGTCTGGTCGGGATGAAGCATGAAGCAATAAAACGATGTCCAACAGAAGTGCTAAAAAATGATTAAATCTAAAAGTCACTATCTAAACGAGTGTCTAAACGACCACTGTGCAACGACAGCGACAGGATGGCAATGAATTGATGATTGTATGACGACAACGCCATGACGACGATGGTATGACAACGGCGAAATAATCACTAAATGTCGACAGCATGATTACGATGGATTGACGAACTAGGAAGGACGTCGATAGACTAACGAAAGTGGTACGAGGACGACGGCATCATGACATTAACAATACTGAAGCGATGACGATGGTTAAATGAAAACGTGACGACTTTGCCATGACGAAAACGGTATCATCACGACGCAGGACGAGAGTCGGAGATCGAAATTGTCATGATTACAATGGACCGCGAGGACATCCTGACGTCGGTATACCAACGAATACATGACGACCACTACATGACGACGCTGCAGTGACGACGATCGCATGACAACGGCATCAAGACAGGGGATGACGACGAGTGTGTGATCCCGATGGCGTGACGATGACTGGGTCACGAGACCTTTATGACGACGATGGCTTGACGACGACGGTATGACGAGAGTCTGATGACGAAGCTGGAGTGAGGATGATGGCACGACCAAGACTACATGACGACCACGAGACTAAGAAGGCATAATGGCATCTATGTGACGATGAACCAATGACGACTATGGCATGACAACGGCGGTGTTGTCACGATTTACCGGCAATATGACTGCGATAGAATGACAAAGAAATGACGTGAATGGATCGACGAAAGTGATATGACCACGACGGCATTGTGATAATGGGATTACGATACTGAAGGGATTACAATGGTGAAATGATAGCGTGACAAGGATGACATGACCACAACGGTATGACGACCATGGTATGATGACGATAGCATGACGAGGGTTAGACGTCGAAGTTACCGTGACGACGATGAAACGACCGCAACGGGAACTCTGTGACAGTATGACGACGACTGTACGACGGTGATGCAGGGACGACGATGTCAAGACAACGGCATGTGGACAAAGTGATGACGAGTGCATGATGGCAATGTACTGATGATGACTATCACGAAACCCTTGACACGACGATGGCATGACG
The DNA here is from genome assembly GCF_023375885.2 of Dermacentor andersoni. NCBI lineage: Eukaryota > Metazoa > Arthropoda > Arachnida > Ixodida > Ixodidae > Dermacentor > Dermacentor andersoni. Next base: position 206,045,060 of record NC_092814.1, read on the forward strand.
ACGACGGCATGAAGAGAGTCGGATCACGAAGCTGCAACGACTATAATGGTCCGGCCACGACGGCATTAGGACGATGGTCTCACAATGGAGGCATTATAACGACTGTCTGACAGTGATGACATGCCAAGGGTTGCATAATCACGATTGAATGACGACAGTACGTTACAATACAACGACGAAGGTGGTATGACAACGACGGCGTGACAATGGGATGACGTTACTGAAGTGACGACAATGATAAAAGACAGCGTAACAACGATGTTATGACGACGACGGGGGAATGACCATGGCGTGATGACGATGGTATGACGAAAATCAGACAAACTGGAATGACAACGATGTAACGAACACGACGGGACCACGACCTCAAACACATACATTGTGTACCAAGCTATATATATAGACAGCTTGTTCCACTGGGTCGAGATAGAAGGCATTAAAATTAAATTAAATTATGGGGTTTTATGTGCCAAAACCACTGATTATGAGGCACGCCGTAGCGGGGGGGCTCCGGAAATTTGGACCACCTGGGGTTTTTTAACGTGCACCTAAATCTAAGTACACGGGTGTTTTCGCATTTCGCCCCCATCGAAATGCGGCTGCCGTGGCCAGGATTCAATCCCGCGACCTCGTGCTTAGCAGCCCAACACCATAGCCACTAAGCAACCACGGCGGGTATAGAAGGCGTGACGATGACGGCATGACGAGAGTAAAATATCGCGAAACTGGAATGGCGACAATCGAACGACCGCGATGGCATCACGACCAAGAGCGCTTACTTAGTGGTACAAGTAGGTCACTGGGTTGGCGTAAGAGGATGGATGGACGGCTGGATGGACGGCTAGATGGACGGCTGGATGGATGTACGGACGGATGGATGTACGGACGGATGGATGTACGGACGGATGGATGTATGGACGGATGGATGTATGGATGGATGGATGGATGGATGGATGGATGGACGGACGGACGGACGGACGGACGGACGGACGGACGGACGGACGGATGGGCAGGCTCAAAACGGCGCATTACAACAATGGAACGCATATTAGCGTGCTTCGCTGCAAATGCCTTGTAAGCCCGCAAATGTGGTGCTGCTACGTTGGTACATCACAGCACGTAAGAAAAAATTATTCCACATACTTTTGTATTGGTGTCGTGAAGGGACACACTGTTTTGACATTGCCACATTCCGTTATCCGGTGTAGTCCGAGGCCTGCTTCCTTACAATTCAAATAAGCTTACGTGTCAATCTGGGCAGTTTGCTGTTATTCAAGTTTGTTTTGCATATGGAGCGAGCATAAACATGCTGGCGTCACTTGTGAATGTAATTTCAAACAGGAGCCTGTGTTGTTAGCAACAAGAACCTTGGTTAGCATGGTTTGCACTGCAACATCATTTCCCCCTGAGTGCAGCGACATCATCATTTAAGTTTGTAAAGCGGGCTTGGACATAAATTGAAACTACAAGTTTTCAGTCTATTAGGATAGCAAAAAAAATATATCTTTATGAAAACCATACTGACAAACTGAACTAGCGTATCTTACAAAAGTCTAAATAAACCAAGGGAATGAATCTATCCAATTTAGGGGAAAACTGGCTTCGAAGGTTGACAGCACTGGTTGGGTGGGGAGGGGGGGGGGGGGTACGTGCTTGCGTTTGTACCTGCCGATCTCCCTGCCAGGAGGAAAGTTCACCGCCTTCACGAGGAGCTCGGTTTTGTCGCTAACAAGGGGCTAGTACAGTGGCAATTAGAAATAGTATTTTGGATAAGTTGCACGTACAAGAAACGCAGATAGTCAAAATGAAATTCAGTCAACAAATATGATTACCCTAACAGCCAACGAGCGTTCATGTACAAAACGCAGCTCAGAATCTCAAAATGGCAACTTATAATACATGCGTAATTTGTTTTTTATTTTATTTTTATTTTATTAATTTTTTTCGCCACAGTGCCTGGGCCAACACCTGTTCGTAATTGAGTGCTTCAGACACGCGGTATAGCACGGTTTGATCCGTTTTTATTGCGGTGAGCAGGCCGTGACGCCAACGCATAGCAGTTCCTACATTAATCCTTTCCAACTTTCCATGCTATTTCTCATAGGGATTTCTCGTTGGTTTTCTTTACGCTAAGGCAACCGTCGCTGGCAGGAGCACGTGCGCGTAAATCGTGAAACGTTAGATCGTCGCGCCATCTGATTATTAAAGGCAATACTATCGGCTGGTGCGTTCCGGACGCGCCAGTTCGAGCTATACAGGGTCTCCCAGCTTACTTAAGCCAAGCTTTAAAACTATGCCGAAGCAATCTAAGAGGACGCGACGAAATTCTTGTTGTTGGCTATTGTATGGAACTTGTCGCACCATTTTTGTATTCTGCCTAATTGCATAATCAGTCAAGAATATTTAATCACCTTCGCAAGTATATGCACTTTCGGGAAATACTTCCGATTAGAAAGTTGTGGAGTGCTCTCGGAAACATTGAATTCAACAGCTTCTAACTCATAGAGTTCTAACTTCCAACTTGTCAGCTAATATTTATTTTTTCGGCATGTTAAAAAAAGCCCGCGATATATTAAAAAAAGCAAGTGACGTGCCTTCTTGCGCGCCGCGATTGCATTTTTCTCAAACGTGCCGCATATTAATGATCAGCACATTTTGTCTGGTGTGCTCTGGTCTACTTATCGCTATCAAGCACCTGTGCTCCCAACTCTAGGGAAACTTCTCAATATTCAGGGTATTTAAGTCTTGTTTAAGGGAACAAGGAATTTGTCAAAAGTTAGGGAAATTTCGCGCTAGGATATTGAAGCGGTGGAACTGCTGACGTGATGTGTTTTATTTCATGACACCAAATATTACCTTCGCTTTAAAGCAAGCTGAACTTGGAGCATGCAGCATCGCGGTGAGCGCATCTCGCAAAATAAACGAGTGGGTGCGGATGCCCTGGGTCCTTTTACAGAATTGCTGCTTGTGCGATTTTGCCATCCGTACCACTAGTTGGGCTGTCAAAGTTTGTGCACTCTGAATGAAACATTTATCTGCAACTGGCGAAACAAACGTACACTGGAACACCAACCAAAGCATCACGGGCAAATCTGGGCCTAAGCGGACACATGCGCCAAGCGCAGAACACGGTGATGCGGTCCTAGTGCTAAACTGCCTACCACGCGCGAGTATACTGAAATTTACCGGGAACCGCCCATAGGCAGAGCAACCTTGTACTGAATCACAGTGGTCATATGTATATAGTCATATGTTTGGGCGAGTTTTGCTTTGGAGGAAAGATCACAATTAGCCGCGTATCGTCATGCTTCGCTGCAAATGACGCGTAAGCGCGTCAGTATTGTATTGCTACCTCAATACATAGCATTCAAAAATAATTATTCCCATCTTGTACATTGCTGTCGTGAAGTGGCGCAATGTTTCGACACTGCTACACTCTGTGACAGAGGTTCGTCGCTCATCTTTTTTACGATTCGAAAAAAAGATTCCGTGCAATTTTGGCACCTTGGTCTACGTGCAAAACAACTTTGGACAGCAGCAAAGTATACGCATAGCGGCTGACGTCTTCTGTGAATGTGGCTATTGTAACTCGGCGCAAGACGCGCCTGTTCAGTTATCGTGCAGTTACTTTTCTTGTTTATGCTGCTTCTGCACATGTCAATACCCCAAGATGGCAGTCACAATGACGTCAATGAAAACGATGCCTGTGGATTCAAGCGGGAGGTTGTTCGTTTCATAGTGTCCTACAATAATTACCAGAGGAACTCTGGCGCTGCAACCGTTCCGCCACCATGGGAATATCAGCGCGGGCTACACTTTTCAAAGTGCAGAAAACTCGCTGAACACGCACAATCGCTAGTAATTGCAGCGGTTCAGCCTGGCAAGGTGACCGAATAGAAAGGCGCCAAGCATTTCAGAGCGCTGGCTTGGCCACGACAAATTCATAAGGATGTTCTACGCCCCCTTGGTGATGCATGCGTCCGAGGCGTAATCGTTTCAACAAAGGGCTTCCGTGCTATAGAGGTCCTAATATTATTATTGTTCATTGATTTTATTGCGATAGCAATTCTATTGACACTCGAAGCGCATTTCTCTCGTCGGCGTCGCCGTGATGTTCCGTATAAAGTCATCCGGCTGCAATTGTGCATGTGGCAGGTGCGCGTGGTCGCCCGGCCGTATCGAGAGCGATCCGCGTTGGGGGCAGAGTATTATACGTGAGTCGGCGGCTCGCAGCTTTGTGCGTGATGTGTGTGTTCTCGGCTCTTACTTTTCATTCAAGCGAAGGGCAGCGTAAATGTCAGTTCGCTCGCTGCTGCTGCGGCGTTTCCTCGCGCCAGTGTTTTGACAGCGAGTTTCCGCGGTCATCGAGTCAGATGTGTTCATGTTTGCTTGTGCGCGTGTCACGCCAAGCTTGTTAATCTATTAGTGTGCGTATGTTTACAAGCTTATACTGTCGATAAAACTAGTACTATCCTTACTTCGTATAGCTGTCCACTAATTTGCTATCGCAATCGACGCTTCGCCTTTCGGACAAAACTGCGACTTTTTTATTACACAGCTCCTTGTTTAAAACGACGAGAATAATGAAGTCGTTCGAAGCCAGAAGGACGAATTTTAAGCAAATCCATCCACTACCACCCATCATTCCAAGATGGCTGAACGGCCCCGCTTGCAGCTCCCGCGGGCACTAGCGCCAGAGTTCCCTCTGGTAATTATTGAGTGAAAAAATCTGTAGTGCATTTAGCATAACTTGCACTGTGAGATCGCTTGAGCCCGCGACTTCATTATTTGAATATTTTAAAACGAGCTTAAAAAGAAATTTGAACTGTATCATTTGCACTCTAATTACACAACATACACAAACATTTATCGTTACAGAAATCATATTGGCAAACTTAGCAGCCACGTACTGCAAAAAAGAAAAAAAAAGGGGGGGGGGGGGATTTTTCATCGGAGTTAAGGGAAAACTGACTTTGCAGGTTGGCAGTACTGTCAAGCATATCACTCTCGCAAACCACATGCCAACGTCCCACGTCGCTGCCTTGTCACTTTTTGAGCGGCAATTGGCAGGATAAATGCGCTGTTCGTTCGTATACGCGGCATATCTGAGAGCATTGCAATCGCGGTGCGCAAGAGGACATGCCACGTGCTTTTTTTTTCATATTCATGGGCTTTCTTCAGGACACAGAAAAAAAATATTACGTAACAAGTAGGAATTTTGGAGCCGCTGAATTCGATGTTTTCTAGAGCACTCAAGAACTGTCTGATTGGTAGTTTTTCCCTTAAGTTAATACTTGCAAAGCTAGTTAATCAATTTTGACTAATTACGCAGTTAAGCAGTATACAGAAAACAGTGTGGCTTGTTCAATACAATATTGCCAACAACATGCATTATTCGCATCTTCTTAGAGTGATTCGGCATATTTTGAAACTCTAAAGTCAGCAGGGATACCCTGTATATTGGCCTCGAGCTCCACCACTGGAAAAGCTGGCGCCACCGTCGGCGTGACGTGCTATTAGGGATCACGTGGACATAGCGTCCGCGTCGGCTGCTTCGGGAGCGCCGAAGCGAGCTGAAAACGAGAGTTTAAATTCCCTCGTATACTGCGGTCCTCATTTAGTGGCGAGATTTTCCCGCTTCGAGTGTCTCCTTTACAACGCTTGAAAGCACTACAATAGGTAGTGGCAGCCTTTGAAGGCGCGCCACATGGTAGGCTACTGCTCGGTGCCGCAGTGCCGGACGTAGCAACGGAGCCCGGTGTCAGCCTTATATTTACCCGTAGCCGCAGGACAAGAAGCTGTGTGAAGCTTGGCTTGGGAAACATAAAACCGGCAAACAGTCATCGGCTACAACTCGGGTATGCAGCAAGCACAGACGCGAGGAAGATTTCTGCTACGGCGCCGGGTCTGCGATGTTCGGAAAACGCGCACTGAGACGCTCGCCCGAGTCCGCTGCCCGACTAATGTCATGAGGGTTTGGTCTATGAACTTGTCGATGCTATAGATACTGGAAAGTTTACTGGAGTGGAAAAGGAGCGGTAAGAAGCACATTAAAAAAAAGCATGGCATATGGTCATGTTTGTGTTATGAATTAATGCACTGGATTACAAAAAAGAAGCAGCTGAAAATCGCACGCTGAGAACACCAATACACATACAGTGCGGTGCAACTCGAGAAATAATATTAAAACGTCCAAGAATTTAGAAGAAAAGATTGAATCGTCGCGACTGCACATCACAGTTCCCGTAGGCGTCGAAGTCTCTACAATGAAATCATTTTTGAACAGCTCTGATAGCGCCCACGGAACAATGGTTGCTTGTATACTGTCAAATGCTCATATTCTGCGACCTAAAGCTCATGGCACGGTGCGAAAACGCGCACGCGGCGAAAGCCAAACAGTGCGCGGACAAGCATGCAGACGCGCAGTCGGTCGCTGCGAATCTGTGCGATCGCTGCATTGAGGCTTCATGCTATTACGCGCCATTTAGTTATACAAACACTATAAGCACATGTTTCACATAGTTTGCTCTCGGCGTTTACCTACCTTTCACGCAAGAAGCCGGTTCGGGAGACTCCATCGCGGCGACCGCGCGCAGTGGCGTTCACTGTACTTATTCGGTAAAGAGATAGCATCTGTAAACGATTCTGTGCTTTCAGTTTGCCCAAGATTATTATTTAGACAGTAAAAAAACCTCTCGTTTCGAAAGTAGTTACAGAAATGTCCGGGAGAGCTCGCGCGCGGTGTTTTCAGTGAGTGCTGACAGCAAAACCTATGAGGAGCGCGCCGCGGGATCCCTCATACTACGCCAGCGAGGCGCTTCCGCTAGCTGGCGACTCCGTAACTCCTCGCCGCCAATATAGTCAATACATACAGAAAAGGATATCCGATTGGCAAGCATATCCTCGCCGAAAAGTGTAACTGATTTGATTTACCGACTGGCATATTCACCGTAAAGTGCTGACCAATAACTGAGAAAGCAGCTAATCTTGTAGCTTTCTTTTCACCATCCTTATAATTTCACAAACTTTCACTAACGTGTCGTGTATTGTCGCCTGCGCACAGCTTTCCCTGTACAGTTCCTGCTTTTTAAAATTATTGTCGGGGGTCTTTTCGGCGTGCTCTAGTAAAGGCACCTGCTGCAGCCCTCAAACTTTTCTGAGTGTGAGTTCTAACTCCACGTTCCGTTTCTCGCGTTGCCTCACGAGACCACATCGGAATGCTCGTGTTCAGTTGAGCTTTTACTTAATTCTTTAGTGTGCGCTGTGTTCGAGTTGAGAAATCTTCTAATCAAGTTGGATAAACGCATTACGTAAAGACTGGTTTCGGTTATCGTATCTGATACCGTAAAAGTGTTTATAACGATTACGGTTACTGCTTCGTATTTAATAAGGCCAGCATCGCCGCGGTCGTTACTTGAGCCTGACTCGTGCTAGCGCTGCCTGTTACCAGCGATGGAAATCCTAGCCGAGCGCGACCGCTCTTGTGAGCAATCACAGACAATGGGTGTCAAACAATCGGTGCCAGTGCATAGTGCATAAGTGGTGATGGATTTCTTGTTGTTAACGATCCATGAGGGTAGAGAAACTGTATACCGCAGTGGCGTGACGCGCGGTTGACTGATGATTCTATACAGCGACTTGCGTTTTTATTCTAAGAACCTTTAATTTACATTATGCACCCCCCTTACCACTGCTTCGTTCTCGCTCAAATTTCTTCGTCGCCGTAGCTCGATCGGTGGAGTATCGCATGCATCATGGAGAGTGTTCGAAAGGGTTCGGCTCACATCGGCGGCAAGTTCGGCTTTCTTTCATTTCCCTTTTCCTTGTTAATTATACATTTCAGTATTAAAACACAGACAATTGCTATGTTCTTTCCTTGACTTCGTTGTCTTTTGGCTTCGTTATGCTGTTACTATAATAAAAAAGGCACTACGTGTGATGCGCTCTTTTGGAAACCGATCGCACTTTTGAACGTTGGCGCTTTCCTGCCGTACACTCGTTGTCAAAGGCCCGTTGTGGATAACTTCTAGTAAGCATTTGCACGCCACCGTCTTCAGCTGTTTGTACAAGGTAATTCTGTCCTGCTGCGCAACATTCGAAGTTACGGCCGTTAGCGAAATATTCGTGCAATGGCCGACTGTTTAACTTAGTGGGGGAATATTCGGTGTAAACGAGGCGCGAAAAATCGGAAGGACAAATAAGTGGGACGAAACATTTTCTCATATGCGCATGGCGTTTCAAAAAGGTGTGACGTGATCACGGCTACGGCGAGTTCACCAACCAGATATAAGTATATAATGGCCTGCAGTATACGGGGTGATCATTTTGACTATACAAGGTGACCCATGGGCGCGCCGCCGTCTTTGGCACTGATACGAACGTTTCCTTTCTGCTCATGATAGCAATATGGCACGTTTGTGAAAGCTCGAATACCTCTGTATGTCTGTATGACTTACTAAGGAACTGCATAACGAAGCGCTGTCATGCCTTCACTCTGTGTCCCGTCTTTTCACTGTCTTACTAACCAGCAGCGAAGAAGTTTGGGCGTGTTGGTGGGATACATACAAACTGGGGTACATAGCGCAAGAATGACACAGGGACAAGCAGAAACACGGGACGAGCGCTATTTCAACAAATTGATTTATTGCAGGTGGGGAGCATATATATACTCACTGGGACGCCACTGCAACAGACACACTGAAGGGAAGGAGGAAAAGCAGTCATGTGACTACTATGCCCAAAAATACTAACCAGCCCACGTAAACACTTTCCTGTCTGTATTAACATTGCGACTCTTGTCAGAGTAAAAACACGCTCTCTGTTAACCGCATACGACTGTGGCACGCGCGATTCTTCTAAATCGTCTGTTGACAGCTTTACGTTTTCAACATGAAAGCACATCCTTGGATATTATAATATATATTGTCTGTGGAATTGCTAATGATATATATACACACACACACACACACACCTAACACCTCGCCAAGGGCCGCCTATATGTCGTTTGCCTTTACGTATTCCAAAGGCTGGTCTAATTTCCAGGGCAGAAATCAGAGCACAAAAAAATACGCTCCACTAAATAACGAATGTCACGGTGACTCCGTGCCACCTCATCATTTTTCTTGTAATTTTTGATAATCGTTTATATGTACAGTTTTCAAGGATGCTCTGTTTATATACAGGGTGTTTAAGCGAACGCTTTCAAAATTGTTTTAATATAGCCTGTGGCAGATAGCACAATTCTAGTCCACGAGCGTGTCTACTCGAAGAGGTGGACAATAATTGCAAAAAAGTTAAATGCATAATGGCCTAATAAACAAAAATAACTAATTAAGTTTTCAGCTAATTAACTTATGGCTCATACTGCAATTTAGAAATTCTAGCGAGGGAGTTCTCAAGGCGGATCCACTTGGAACTAAGTCTCAGGATAACACCAGTTCAGGATGACATCATATTTATTCCCGCACTTTGCGGAGAAATGCATTGGCCTTCCAGTTACTTCTGTGCTTCAATGTATAAGAAAACGTTTTGTTAAGGAAGTAAGGTAACGACAGTGCATTTTTACTGCAAGTTTGACGGCGCGTGTCTCGTAAATGGTCTCATCCGCACAATTATTTTCAATTGGATATGCCTTGCAGTCTCACGCACTAGAATGTGTAAATTGCAGGCGCGTAGCCAGGGGGGGGGGGGGCTTATGGGGCTTCATCCCCCCCGCCGAATTTTTTTCGTGCTGTGATGCACCGCCAACCAAAACAACCCACGGCGCCGGAAATCATTCTGGATGTTTTCTAGAATGTATTTTTCGCGCCCGAAAAAACATTTCGGCGCGGAGATTGTGAACTCGGGCTGGATTTCGTGGCAACGTCCATGCACCTGGAGTCACGAGACGCAAAGATCCCCATCCGAGCACAAAGTTTCAAGGGCGCTTTGATGGCGAGCGGGCCCGCCGCAGCATCTCGCACAGGCCGCAGAATCTACGGAGTGCATGGATTTCAATTAAGAAACTTTAGAGGTATAAAGATCACATAAAGTTTTGATGCGAAAGGTGCATTGACATTTCCAAAGTCTGGCTTTACATTTTCAATTCCGGATCTTTGTGGGTTTAATGTTCTTATTAATATTTGATGCCAAAGCTGCATTTACTTTTCTAAAGCCGTACATCGGGCCATACAACGAAACAAGCCAAATCCATACACTATCAGACAAGTTGGCAAAGCACGCAGTGAGGTCCGATGAGACGAAGCGTTGTGATGGTTCATATTTGCCATCATGTCACAGAAAACAAAATCAACATCTGTTTCACCTGCGCCAAAGCATCCATGTCAAGACACTAAAGCCAGCAAAGGTAACTGCGTTCTTATTTATTTTTTCTATATTAAATTTTTTTCTCGAGGACACATTGAGCCTCTCCAATTTTATGTTCTCGCTACCCGCGGGCTACCAGAGCCAGCCAGAGGTCATGCGTTTTTCATGTGTTGCCCTGACAACCGCGCGGCGCACTGCGGTGCGCGTTCGTTTTTCTCTGGCCGAGCGGATTTTGGCCTCGGAGAGTTTTGGACGAGAGTTTTGGACGCTTTCTGGCTAGCAGACGAGAAAAAGAAGCAATGGTCGCTCGCCGTCACCATTATGGAGACTCGACAGATTGCAACGCGTTCGCTTGAGGGCATCACCATTGTTTCGATGTTATCGTAACGTCTACGGAAAGTCTTAGCTCGCCAGTATAGGATAACGAGTAGCATGCATATGGTTCTCTGTGGACCAAGCGTCTCACGTTTTCTTGGGTATTCCTTAGGTAGCTATACATTAGGTGCCCCAAGTAGGCATTCGATTGTGGCCAAGATGCTTTCCTTTGCGTTTCTTCATTTCGGTGCCCCCCCACACACACACACACAAGAAGACATTGTTGCCACGCAGCGAATTGTCTCATGCTGAAAGTTCGGTTTTGTTACTACTTTTGCGAAAAGTAATGGGCCATGGTACTCATCACTTGCCGGATACTCTTACTATATTATTGCGATAGCAATTAGGTGGACACTCAAGGCGCATTCCTGTCGTCGCAGTCAAGTTCCGTATCAAGTCCAAGGACGATAACATCGTCAGTGCGCGCGCATGCTGTATGTGCGAGTGAAAGCCTAGCGGGGGAGGGGTGGAGGGGGGAGCCGACGATGGTGGGTCAGTCTTGAGTGCGCAACGGAGAAAAGCGGTAAGGAAGCGCGCCACCTTCCGTCGCGCGCGATGCATCGGTGGAGTGGAGGGAGGGGGGGGGGGGGGTGCGGGCCTTAGGATTCTGTGATCTGTGAAGCTGTGATTGCGCAACATGTTTATTTGCCTTGTTTGACGCATTATACGGGGTGTTTTAGCTGACTTTAGCCAGAGTTTAAAAATATGCCGATGAACTCTACGACGACGCGACCAAATGTATGTTGATCATTTTTGTATGCATCGCGTAGCTATTCTTGTATTTTGTTTAATTAGATAATTGGTCAAGATTAATTAACTAACTTCTGAAGCAACGAAGCTAGGAAAAGATTTCCAATTAGAAAGTTTCAAAGCGCTTTGCAAAGTGACCGAAGAAACAGTTTCTGTCTTTCTATCTATTAAGTATTAGTGTTTTTCAGCTCACTGCGGATTCCCGCGAAATACAAAAAGAAAGCACAACGTGACATGCCCGCTTGCGTGTCGGGATTGCACTGCTCCCAAGCTTTTCACGCACAAACAGTCATAGGTGCACTAGCTGCCACTTAAAAGCGACAGAGCAGCGACGCAAGCGTTGGCTGTTCGATTTAAGCTAGCAACCGTTATCTCCTGTGATGTGTAAAGCGACTGGTCGACGTGGTTGTAGTGGTAGGTGGTAATTCCAGACAGCGATAAATAGACTATCGTGCATCGGCTGCTAAAGCACGAGCAATTTCATGATGCCTTTTTCCAACGAAGAAAAAGCAAACATGATCCTTGCCCTATAGTAGCTGCAGGCAGACAGAGACGGCAGGCTGCAAGAATATTTCGAATCTGGCACCCGGGTACGCGACTGAGCCCGATGACAATATTCAACACCTACGAGTCGCTGAAGCAAACCGGCAGCTTCACAAGAAAGAAGCAGAGAGCTTGAGTCATAAATAATGAGGTTCGCTCCAACGTACGGTCTTTCATGGCGGCTAATCCACACGCAAGCACGCGCAGCCTGAGCGCGCGTGCAACTCAACTGCCTGGATGATTTTGAAAACAGCTGGACTGCACCCTTATCACCTGCAGTTGCATCGATGCCTGGAGTCAAGGGATCTTCAAAAGAGACTCAACTTTGCTAATTGGATTTTGATACAGGGGGAGCAGGATTCTAACTTTCTCACCAAGGTATCCGGACTGACGAGATGAAGTTTTCCTGAAATTGCCAAGTAAATATCCACAACGCCCACTATAGAAGTGAGCAAAATCCCCACTGGCTAGGAATATTCCGCCACCAATATCAGTGGTCTTTTAACGTTTGGTGAGGAATATATGACAGCAGAGTCATTGGCCCAGTGTTTTTAACAACACTCTGACGGGCAAGAGGTATGTCAGTTCCTCAAAGGGCAGGTTGGAGACTTCTGCTGCAACATGCCACTAGCCAAGTTTGACGCAATGTGGTGTCAGCACGACGGGGCCAGTCAAGCACGACAGTCAACCACGAGCAAGCCTTGATGTTACTTTCCCAGGGCAATGGATAGGGAGAAACGGGCCTGTGCTGTGGTCGGCAATGTTATCCGAGCTCAACCCTCCTGACTTTTTCTTCTGGGGCTATATTAAGGATCACGTATACACGACGGAAACGACGACTCTAGAAGCCTTACAGGAGAAGATAATTGAAGTCTGCCACAGCATTTCACCGACGGAGCTCAAGGCAGCGACAGCTAGCGTTCTCAGAAGGTCCCAGTGTTGTATCGCTGCAGAAGGTGACCTCTTCGAGCGCTTGCTGTGAAAGCGCATGAAAAATAAACGTAAATTCAGTGAAAAACTGCGTCTGGTCAATAATGATACTCTTATTCAACCATTTTCAGCCTTCTGAAAACGGAGGTTTTTTTTTTTTTAGAGATGTTCAATTTGCTTACAGCTATCGCGAAATGACGGACCTGTTGCTTCCGGCAGCACAAGCGATAACCGCTGTGTCTGCTTATCGCTATCACGAACTTTCGCGAGGGGAGCACATCGCTAGCGTAAACGGCACAGCCGACGCCTACGTGGTTGCCCTGTCGCCTTTTAAGTGGTAGCGCGCCTATGGCTGTTTGTGCCCGGAACGTTGGGGAGCAGTGCAATCACGACGCACAAGCGGGCACGACCCAAACTAACTTTTCTATGCAAATAAGGGAGAGGGTACTTTTACTAGTACAAATGTGAATAATGCCCACCATTCGCCATGAAGACGCGTAAACCCGCAAAAGAATAGAAATAACGTGTATCTCACTGGTACGCCGGTGAAGTACACCTCTTCTTTATTTGCCAAACAAAGAACCACATCAAATGGACTCGTGCATGAAATATGCGCAGGACGAACCTTGCCAAGAACAAGTAAACCAGAAAAAGTGCAAAATAAAGATTTCTAGCAGTGTTCTGTGAATGATCTCTGGAAGAATTATAGCGAAATGTATATTTGCGGAACAACCACAGTTCTTTTGGATCCCTCCTTTACTGCTTAACAAATGCCAAAACCGACTCGTGTTGTCATTTGGGAAGTTGCGTAACGATTCCAGGTCACCAGTCCCGTACAACAGCGTAGAGCGCAGGACGCTCCGGTTCTAGACGTACTGCGCCCACCATGGAAGGTTAGAAAAACACCCCCATTAGCACAGCAGGGAAGTGGCTACGTCAGGCGGCTCGAATGATAACTGTAGAAGACGATGAACAAAACGAGAACAAGGTGAAAGCAGGAGCCAACGTTTCGACAAGTGGACTTGTCTTCTTCAAGGAGTACAAGACAACTGTAGAAGAGTCATTCGAAACACGGAATTATTCTCCACTTCCGGCAGCGTTTTCTCTACTTTCTTTTTAAATAAGAAGATGTTGATCCATAAATATTTTCACAAACAATTTTCGCTTTTCCTCCCCGTTTGGCTGTTGCCTTTGCTTTCTCCCTTAGTAGATCGCTTAATTTCTCATCTCCTTGCGACTCTTGTTTCCAGTTGCCAATTTTGCACGAGAAGTGTTGTACAATTAAGGAAAACAAAACGAGGTAAGGGGTGACAGTCATATTGCTTATAGGTTGAACGGTTATTCCAGGGTCTCATGATGGACGCTGTTTCGCAACATACTATTTTCCACCTTATCTAACCCATGTCGCGGATATATGGTTCCGAGGATCTGCCAGCGTCGCGGAGAGCCATTACTCGAGGAAATAATGAAGCAAAAGGAAAATTTAAACGTAACTGGCGTTTTCTCCGGCCGCAACTCGTTCCATGAGCATACACACCAGCTCACTATGAACCGAGTTTCTTTCCTGGCCCCTGGATCAGTCTAAACAAAGAAGGTTGGACTAACGAAGCAACAGCGATGCGCGTGATCGTTGAATAGATGGTGACATAAAATTGTGTAGGGCATTATAAATAAAATATTATAATTAAAACAATAAACTACGCCTTGCCTGCAGCAATAGATGGTGACAGAAAGTGAGAGAGGCATAAAGGAGAGATGCCTCGACCTGCACCACTAATGTATCACAGGTAATAGATGCTGACAGCTGAATTCATCTTGAGTTAATCGCGCGGGCACCGAATCGATGAGAAGACTGCCCTCCACACCCCAGGAGATGGCGATAACTACCGCCATCCAAAAGGAGTTAAAAACTTGACTACCATTCGACTCTGTGAAGACGGAATGGCATAGAAAGCTGACGACAGTCAAAGCTCTCAAACGAAAAACAAAGTGTTTCACCTCCGTTGCGGGTCGGCCTGAAGATAGTGTAATATAGGGCCAACCCCCTGTGGACGTGAAGCAGGCATTACGAACTACCCATACGTAGGCCGATCCCGAATTTATTGCAATACCGGGCCCACCCGCGGCGGAGGTGAAGCAGGCGTTAAGCACCCCTCCCCCCCCCCCAATACGTGGGCCGCTCCCGAAGATAGTGCAACATCGGGCCGACCCTCGGCGGAGGTGACCCGCCGTGGTTGCTCAGTGGCTATGGTGTTAGGCTGCTGAGCACGAGGTCGCGGGATCGAATCCCGGCCACGGCGGCCGCATTCCGATGGGGGCGAAATGCGAAAACACCCGTGTACTTAGATTTAGGTACGCGTTAAAGAACCCCAGGTGGTCTAAATTTCCGGAGTCCTTCACTACGGGGTGCCTCATAATCAGAAAAGTGGTTTTGCCACGTAAAACCCCATAATCTAATCGGCTGAGGTGAAGCAGGCGTTTAGCACCCCCCCCCCCCCCCCCCATACGTGGGCCGCTCCCGCAGATAGTGCAACATCGGGCCTACCCTCGGCGGAGGTGAAGCAGACGTTAAGCACTACCCTTACGTGGGCCCATCCCGAAGATTCCGAAGCGCGCTTTATAGGTTCCCGAGTCAACAGGCGTATGTTCCATTTATCTTGGACCCCTTTTGCACGATCACCAGGATCGGCGAACATTATGATTTTTTTCTGTGAACAGACGCTGAAAAAAACTACGGAAGTTAGTCATACACTGCTTTCGCTTTAAAAGGCAGCAGAATGTTGACCGCCAAGTAGATTGATTCTTCGGCGCTTTATGAATGTGTGTGAGGAGTGGTGGCGTGGGCGGATAGAGGGGGGGGGTTATGTCACTTAATTTCGGGGGGGGGGGGGAGGCCCGGACCCCCTCGGGCCCCCCCTGGGTACGTGCCTGATAGACAGAAACTGTTTATTCGGACGCTTTGCAAACCGCTCTGCAATTTTCTAAATGGAATTTTTTTCCTAACTTCGTTACTTCAGAAGTTGGTTTATTAATCTGGACTAAAAATTTAATTAAGCAAAATACAAAATATAGCGTGACACACTACGTACAAAAGTGAGCAACATACACTTGGTCGCGTCCTCTTAGAGTGCATCGGCATATTTTTAAACTCTGGTTAAAATTAGCTGAAACACCCTATATAAAGTCACTTTTGCTTAGATACGTAGATTTATTGGTTGCATACTTATACGTATTATAATACCGAGACCGATCAAGTTGTCCAGCGCTGTTTATTCCAAAAAAAAGGCAACGCCCGCAGCTCACGCGCGAAGAAGTCGAAGAAGAGGGAAGATGATGATGGCTATGTACAAATGAAAACGACGAAGTACGTTAATAGTGCTTACACTAACTTCGCCCCGTCATGGAAGCGGCCAGCCTGGCCGCAGATTAGAGATTATCTAAACGGGGAGTGAAGGGCTTCATCCGCGACACGTGAACAATTTCGGCATTCCGGCGGCGCCGGTCAGTGACGGAGTGTACTGGGCGGACGAGATAGTTCACTGCAGATGTTTGCTGCACAACGGTGTATGGACCAATGTAGCGTGGAAGGAACTTCTCACAGAGGCCTGGGGTGCGGACTGGAGTCCAAAGCAGGACTTGGTCTCCAGGGTGGAAACGTAGGTCACGGCGTTTGTTGTCGCAGTAACGCTTGCGCTCAGCTTGGGTAGCTTCTGTGCTTTGCCAGGCGATTTGACGGCAATGTGCAACTCGGGCAGCAAAATCTTCTGGAAGCGACGCGTCAGGCGAAGAAGGTGCGAAAAATAGTTCTCTGTCGAATATGGTGGAAGGAGATCGTCCATACACAAGGAAGAAAGGGCTGTAGCCGGTAGTCCGTTGAATAGCAGTATTATATGCGAATGTCACAAAAGGAAGAATTTTATCCCAGTCAGTGTGGTCAGGACGGATGTACATGGCAATCATGTCAGACAGCGTACGGTGGAAGCGCTCAGTAAGGCCATTGGTTTGCGGATGATAAGTAGAAGTAGATTTGTGGACGGTATTAGTGGCTCGAAGAACTTCCTCGAGAACTTGTGAAATGAACGCCTTGCCACGGTCACTGAGAAGAACGCGAGGAGCCCCGTGGCGCAAGACGATGGCGCGCAAGAAAAAGTCGGCGACCTCAGAAGCGGTGCCGGATCGCAGAGGGGCAGTCTCGGCATATCTTGTTAAATGGTCGACCGAAGTGACAATCCAACGGTGACCGGAGGGTGTCAACGGCAAGGGACCATATAAATCAATGCCAACAAATTCAAAAGGTGCGTCCGGGCAAGGGAGAGGTTGTAGTAAACCGGCAGGAGGGGATGTCGAGCGTTTGCGGTGCTGACATGACGCACAAGAGGCAATGTATTTGGCCACCGTTGTGGATAGGCCAGGCCAGAAGCAGCGGGTCTTTATGCGGTCGTAAGTCTTATGGAAGCCTAAGTGGCCAGCCGATACATCGTCGTGAAGTGCCTCTAATACCCGCAAGCGAAGGCAGCGAGGTAGAACTGGGACCCACCGGTGACCTGTTGGGTGGTAAACGTAGCGGTGTAGCACGCCACCTTGAAGGCGGAATTGTCGAAGTTGGCGTCGCAAGCGGCTGTTGGGTGGTTCGGTGAACCCACTAAGGCGATCCATGAGAGCTCGACAGTAGGAGTCGGCCCGCTGAAGCGAGACGAAATCAGAGCGTGATGAAAGCGTAACTTGGTCCAGGGGCGTTATCGAGAGCTGGTGGGAGGCAAGCGTAGCATCGGAACGACGTGGTTGGGAAGACGACGGCGCGTTACCGGGAGAGAGTGAGAGTGGGCAGCGAGACAATGCGTCTGCATCATGATGGCGTTTTCCAGACTTGTATGTTATAGTGAAGTCATATTCCTGCAATCGCAGTATCCAGCGTCCTAAGCGTCCTGACATGTTTTTCATTGATGACAGCCAACACAGAGCATGATGGTCGGTGACGATGGTGAAGTGGCGGCCGTAAAGGTATGGGCGAAATTTCTGAATCGACCAAACGATAGCCAGGCACTCTTGCTCTGTAATGGTGTAGTTCCGCTCAGCTGGAGAAAGTGTTCGGCTGGCATATGCTATGACTTGCTCTTTAGATTCTGTATTACGTTGCAGAAGTACTGCGCCAATACCTTGTGCGCTTGCGTCAGTATGGAGTATGGTGGGGGCACGATTATCGAAGTGGCGAAGCACTGGTCCAGAAGTAAGATGCCGCTTAAGAGCTTGAAAAGCCGACTCGCAGTCGCTAGTCCACGTGAAAGAGGCACCGGTAACCAGTAGCTTGTGTAGAGGAGCTGCTATTGCTGCGAAGTTGCGTATAAATCTACGAAAATATGACGCCAAGCCGAGGAAACTACGTAGATCTTTCTGTTGCTGGGGGCGAGGAAACTGAAGAACGGCACTAATCTTTTCGGGGTCAGGCTGGATGCCAGCTTTTGAGACGACGTGACCCAATACTTTTATTGTTTTGCTGGCAAATTTGCATTTTTTTGTATTGATTTGGAGACCAGCATTCGCAAGGCACTTGAGAACTTCGTCTAATCGATGAAGATGTTGGCTGAAGTCAGACGAAAAGATGACAATATCGTCCAGATAACAGAGGCATGTCTTCCATTTTAGACCACGAAGGACGTTGTCTATCATGCGCTCAAATGTGGCAGGAGCATTACAAAGGCCAAAAGGCATCACGTTAAATTCATAAAGGCCATCCGGTGTAGCGAATGCGGTCTTTTCTTTGTCAGTCTCGTTCATCGGAATTTGCCAATATCCTGACCGAAGATCAAGGCTGGAGAAATACTCCGCCCCTTGTAGTGTGTCCAAAGCGTCGTCAATTCGAGGTATTGGATATACGTCCTTGCGTGTGATCTTATTGAGCGCTCGGTAATCCACGCAAAAGCGAACTGAGCCATCTTTTTTCTTTACCAGGACCACGGGAGACGCCCATGGGCTAGATGAAGGTCGTATTATCTTCCGCGCAAGCATGTCAGCAACCTGTTGTTCAATGACCTTTCGTTCGGACGGCGATACACGATAGGGGCGTCGTCGTATAATAGCGGAACCATCGGTTTCGATGCGGTGTGTAGCCGCAGGAGTTTGGCTCAACACAGGGGAACAGCTATCGAAACAGGCTTTGTGTTTTGCCAAGACCACCATTAGGGCTTCGGACTGCGCGGCTGTTAGGTCAGAACCAAGAACGGCTGGAGGAGGGAAAGAATCATCCAAACCTGAGGTTGGGGCTGGCGATGAAGAAGGGCAAAGCGCGACTAGAGAGATAGGTTGAGTGTCGGCGAGGGTTGCCACAGTCATCCCTTTGGGCAGCATCACAGGATCTGGGGTCGTGTTGCAAGCAGACAGAAGGGCGCGGCCGCGTGAAAACCGGACGAGACAGGTGGCAATGAGAATTCCGCGAGAAGTACAGCGGGAAGAAGGGGCGACTAGGGCGTCTCCGTCGGCGATCTGACTGGATGTTACGGCTACAACGTCTTCGTGACCAGGACGCAGGACGTAGTCGGCAGCGATGGTCAAGTTCACGCATGAAAGTGAAGAGTCCGCAACAGGTTCAAGCTCTGTATCCGTGATGTGGACAACTTCCTCTCTACATGAAATGACGGCTGAAGCAGAATGTAGGAAGTCCCAACCCAGTATAAGTTCATGGATACACGTTGGAAGGATGATAAACTCGATGTGGTGACGTATGCCGTCGATGAGAACACGAGCAGTACACTGTCCGTCAGGGTGAATGAATGCATTATTAGCACCACGCAAAATAGGTCCAAGATAAGGCGTTTTTACTTTACGGAGCCGCGAACACAGATCACTCCGAAGAACAGAAACAGCGGCACCGGTATCGATGAGAGCTGACGCGGGAACACCTTCGACAGTCACAGAAAGCATGTTGGCCGGGCGAACAGGAGGAATTTTTGAAGACCGATAAGAAGCAGTTTCCCCTCCAAAAACTGCAACAGTTAGTTTTCCGAGTGCTGGTCGACAAAATGGGAAGTGGGGCGAAGCGGTGATGTAGAGCGCCGGTAAGGGGATGGGGAACGACGTCTGGCCGAACGGGAACTATGAGGCAGATTGGGAGCAGCTGGTGGAGACGGAGAACGCTGTTGCGGGGACGAGTACGGTCTGGGATAGTAGTCGTCTGATCGGCGAGTGCGGTCTCTTTCGTGCTCAGCATAGCCTCGCCTTTCATCCTGCTGGCGCCGGCGACAGAAGCGAGATATATGGCCGCGTATACCGCAGTAAAAACAAACTGGACGAGGTGGACGCCACTGAGGGTACGATGGCGCAGCAAGTGCTCTGGTTCCCATCGAAGTCAAATGGTCATAGGAAGCACCAGTAGGCACGGAAGGCACGGTAGGGGTGGGTAGCGAAACAACATCCGCGTAGGTAGGTGTGGAGCGCGCTACCGGAGCAAGATGCGTCATGGGTGTAGTCATCGCTGTCAACTCCTGCTTTACGACCTCGCGCAAGTCGAAGGCGGGGGTTGGGGCGCAGGCAGCAGGTGGACGCCTGAGGTCTTGTAGTTGAAGCTCTTCGCGGATGATGGTGCGGATAAGAGCACGTAGATCTGGAGAATGGGGAACCTGAGGATCGCTGCAGTCATGTGGAAGACGAATAGACTGCAGCTCGTCGAGGCGTTGACACGTTGAAGTGATGTCTTGGACAGAAGCCGGATTTTGCACGATTAAGGCGTTGAATGCGACAGGCCCAATGCCTTTTAAGATGTGGCGAACGCGTTCGGCTTCCGTCATGGTAGGATTCGCACGGCGGCACAGAGCCAAGACATCCTCTATGTATGAGGTGTAAGACTCTTGGGGAAGTTGGCGCCGCGTTCCCAGCTTCTGTTTGGCGACTTCTGCACGGCCAGACGAGGAAGCGAAGATTTGCCGCAGCTTCGAGGTAAACGTGGACCAATCCGCGATGTCGGCTTCGTGGTTGAAATACCACGTCTTTGCAACACCGGTCAAGTAGAAGGCGACGTGCCTCAATTTCTGGGTGTCGTTCCACTTGTTGCAAGAACTCACGCGGTCGTAGTGGTCGATCCAATCGTCTACGTCATCACCGCGGAGTCCCGCGAAGACAGGGGGATCGCGCTGAGGGCTCGTCACAGTCCAAGAGGGCGCCGCAGGCGGGGTCGTCGGTGTGGTAGGGTTAGAGGCGCCGGAAGGGCCGGGGTTGGAAGTGTCCATTGTTGTAGGCGTAGCTGGGTGCAGGCGGCGACCGGAACGGAGCTCCAGGGAGGACGGGAACGCGAGAGGACGTCGGGATCTTGACGTACCTCCACCACTTTATAATACCGAGACCGATCAAGTTGTCCAGCGCTGTTTATTCCAAAAAAAAGGCAACGCCCGCAGCTCACGCGCGAAGAAGTCGAAGAAGAGGGAAGATGATGATGGCTATGTACAAATGAAAACGACGAAGTACGTTAATAGTGCTTACAGTATATTTAAATATCTTGTTGCGAAATTTTGTGGATACATGCAGTGAACTTTGTTTCCAGAGACACTTTTTTTGCTTTTTATCAATCTATCTTCACTTTTGTGTATTCCATTGTACTTCGAATTTCTAATGTATATTTTGCAGAACTGTTGCTTTTTATATGTGATCTGTGTTGCAACTACGATTTCGGTGCAATTGCAATACGGAACCAGTGACAGCTACTCCTGCGCAGTACATTCGAATGAAGGACAGCGTCAATTAGCGTCAATGTACAAAAATGTAAACAGGGCTTTCGAATGACAAAGTATCATTAACATATTTGTCCTCAACTTGTTCATTTCACGGCCTTTACATTTATCATATCAGCGGCATGCACTGCTTTGCTGGTTTCGCACTGATATAGTTCTAAAGTTCGTGTGATATTTTCTTTCTTAAGAAATAGACAAACAACATGGAAGCATTGATATCAGTTATTTTTGGCACAATTTTTAGGACGTAAGAATATGTTCTTTTATGAAAAAATGCAGATTTTACTTGTCTTAACAGTGCGCAGAGTTCAAGAATTTGTTTGCAGCATCTTTGGCAACTGCAATGCAGTTATTATTCATGCATTTGATCCCACGACAAATTCTGTCAGGAGGCCAAGCTCCAACATGAGCCCCCTTACCCCCAGAACGAAATTTCTGGCTACGCCACTGGTAAATTGCAATATGTGCGATAATGTAATTAGTTAAAAACTTAATTTGTGAACTTTTGGTAATTAGTCGATTACACATTTCAATTTTTTGTGCAAGTAATGTCCGCCTCTTCGTGTAGACAAGTTCATGGACTAGAATCGTGCTATCTGCCACAGGTATTTTTTTTTTTACAATTCTGGAAATGTTCGCTGAAACACCCTGTATATAGAGGCTGATTTTTTTCAGAGCACACAAAATTTTTATTGAAAGGTCACCGTCAATTACGATACTCCCTAATGCGAAATTTAAGCGCAGATTTATGCGTTTTCATTTCGCGATATATTGACTGGCGTGGACCATCGGTCTCGAGCGACACGTTGCAAACGGAGCGAAATGTGGCGCCCTTGCCTCGCTAATCTGGAGATAGCGGGAACCAGCGCGTGGGGTGAGCGCGTGGGTGACGCGTGGGCGCGATTCACAGAAGCCACCGCCGACAAAGCTCCCAGACGACGCGCGCTACTCTGGCGCCATCTCGTAGCCACCGCCACGGCACTCACGCTTTCGCCCACGCTTTCGCCATACCCTCCTCGGCTTTCCGCTCCATGGTTCCACTGCACCCTCCTTTCCGCTTTGCTCCTCGCGCCTCTTCTTTCCATAGAGTTACTATACTGACTCTAGAGGACAAGCTACCCATAGGACCCATGCATTGAAATCGGGAACCGCAAGAGCGCCGCCATGTTGCTACGCGCCGAGGTTGCCAGCTCCTGAGACGCTTGCTAGACTTGGTGACAGTAGTCAGTTTTAATCCGGCAACCGTAGCAGCATGGCGTCTCGCTTGTAGTGTCGTGATGTGTGCGTGCAGCCGTGTGTTTGGGCTTTATAAGTTGGTTCTTTATTCTATGTTGCGGGACGGTGTGGGTGTGGTCCATGTTGGCCGTACAGGTGGCAGTTATGCAACCGAGGGATGATCCTGTTGAAGTTTCCGGCGGTATGCGGTTTTCAGCGGTCATGCCTGTTGCAGGAATGTCACGTACTCGACGAGGTTACGAGCTCGAAGCTGTGGTCAGATTCTTCGTTGGCGTTCCGTAATTCTCTTCGCACGGGCGCGGTATGTTGCAAAGCCGCTTTCGCGATCTATCGTAGCGACGATAGATCGGGTTTCTTTATTATTATAAGTACTGATCCAGCTGTAGGGCACATGTAGCCGACAAACGGAAGTCTCGGGAGAGCACCTGAGATTATAATAAAGCAGGCGGCACAGGAACTCCAGGGCACCCAAGGGACAGTGGGGGGATCAAAGCTCGAAGCAGAACGGTACGTAGGTTGGGGCCGCCGAGGCAGGTGTGTGCCAGGGAGTGTTCGCACGGACAGCTCCCCTGGCACGCGCAGCAGTGCCTCGCAAGGTCGAGATACTTTAAAGGCACCTGCGCCCATGATCTTTCTTTTGCCTCGGTGCAGTTAGCACGATTAATGAGAATAATATGGAGGGCATCCGGTGCAGTCGCGAATGCGTCATGGCAAATGTAGCTCGCGTCGCCTGGCGTGTGTAGTAATATCAGAGTTGGTTGTATGAACTTCATCATATTAATGCGCTTTGTTACGGTACCTTAACGGAATGGGTCTAGAGGACGGTGTTGGTACATTTTTTTCGTACCACCCTAATCCTGTTATACCCCCCACTACAAACTCCCCCCCCCCTTTTTTTTATGTATACATACAATTCCTTGCCATGATGGATCATAGCTTCCTTTATTTTTGAAAAATAAAGGAGGCTATGGACGGATTGACCAGTTCAAGTTGTCAACTTGTCAGTAACTGTCACAGGAATGACTGTAATAAACACAATTCCACGATCGGATTGTTTACTTTCATTTTTTGTTGTAACACTGAGGACTACATAGAACTTTATTTTGTATATGTGAGAGAAGTATGTGGATATCACGAGCTTAAGCCAATGTGCGATAACACAGACAAAACATCTGCTACAACATGAACTGAATTGAGGGCCACACAACACATACGTAATTAAAGGTGCAAAATATAGGGGGAAGCTTCAAAATACGCTCTGTAGCACTGCAAAGTATAACATATATTGTATGTGTACAATAAATGTTCAAAAAAACAACGCATCAATGTCCCATTTGCCTTCAAGTTTATTATCAAGTTCAAGTTTACTGAAGTTTATTATGAGCATATGTACAACAAGAATCTACTAACACACCCGCAGTTAAGGTGGCTGTTCGAGGTGTGCTGGCTGCCTCAGTGTAAGAAAAAAAAAATTGGGCGAATGTCGACACCAGTTCCACTGCTTCTTGCCTCTGACCTGCACGTGCCTCCGCGGCATCTTTGTGCACAAGTGTGCTGGCGTGGCGAACGTAGGAGTCATCCGAGAGAAAGAGTATCGTTTACATGGAGAAGTGGCTGTTCACATTGCCTGTCGCTTTCCCTCAAATGTTTCCTTGGCGACTAGGGTGACACACCCGCAGTCAAGGTGGCTGTTCGAGGTGTGCTGGCTGTCTAAACGAAAGAAAAAGAAAGAAATTAGATGAATGTCGATACCAGTGCTATTGCTTCTTGCCTCTTACCTGCATTTGCCTCCACGGCCTCTTGGCTTGCGGAGTCTGTATGAGGGAGCTGCTGTGGCTAGGCGAAGGCATTGTCGAAGGAAAAATAAAAGGCCATTCAAATGGGGAATTATAGAAATAAATGCAGTTCTTATGTCTGTTTCTTGCACTGTTCTTGCCTAAATGTTTTCAAAGACAGTGTCCAGAATACACCAGCACTTTGACTGCTTTTGCTGTTTACCTGCAAATGTTGCTGTGAGATCCTTAGTATGGCTGCGTGCAGCATTGTAACACTTAGTGGAGGCATTTGAAGTGGTAGCCAAAAATATAAAGAATCATCCTTGTCTGCATGAGTGCTTTAAATTTCTAGATGCAGTGGTAACTATTACTATGGTGCAAGACCCCCCCACATCTATGCGGCAAGTGCCATAGCTCGAAACTGAATTTTTCTATTAGTGTTTCACAAGGTGTCTGATATGTCCACATTAGACGTGATCCGTTTCTTATTATTTATCCCAGTGTGGAGAGAGCATCATTAAATAGTTTTTTTTTTATTTTTGCATGGCTTGCTTTTTGGTTTGTTTCTGAATTTATCAAACAGCAGTCTCATGATGCTAAAGTGACTCATGATATGACAGTCATCAGCTTTAGTTTTTCAGAAAAACAACGCATTTCCTGACCCATTGTGTGCTATCCCATTACTCGCATAATTTCTCAGAGTATTCTACCTATACTGACTTGCTTGATTTCCACTAAAGAATCTTGCATCTTCAAATACCATTCTTTCCTTAAAATCATTCGACACTTCTCATAATTTCTGTACCTTGGGCTTCTGATACTCTGCATTCACCATTTTTGCTTGTTTCTGACTAGAAATGTCTTCTTTAATTTCGAGCTTAAATTTTACCTTTGGAACACACGGAAGGGCTTGCCATTGCATATCTGCATAAAAGGGAAACATGTTTCATGCGAAATCCAATTGAAGATTGATGAATGCAGCTTGCAGTGTGATATGACTGAATGATCCATAAAAGTAACTCATCTCACTTGGTAAATTAAAGCACTTATTAGTGTGATGTACAAGATACGTTACACTAACGTGGTGGGTTCTCTTGCTTATACAGCAAAAGAATCGGTGCGCGAGAAAAAAATTATTTTTGCATACCCCTTGTACACACTGATTTATGTACACACTGATTTAAGGAAAATGAGCTGGAGCTGTCCACATAATCTACTTATTTTACCTGCGAGTATGGTCAACAAAAATGTGTCCCAGCTGCTTAGTGGTATTTGAGATTATGTCAGTATTGCATATGTGCCTGTTGTCTAAAATAACTGAATTTTGAAAATGCTCGCAGGGATCTGATGTGCATATCTGCAGTTTATGGATACATGTAAAAGACTCAGCATCAAGTGCAAGTGAACGGACCTACAGGCCCGAAGTCGATCATGCAAATAGTTTCGCTGCACAAATTTGTGACCAAAAAAGATATTCCACATGAAATGGCATGCAAGGAAGTGTTGAAAATATTGCACAGTTAATAAAACGCCTACGCTATTAATATGTGGGTTGATACACTCGTTATGCAAAACAGAGGTGAGGCGTGCAGACAGGACGCAAGAATAGAGTATTTACAAGCAAACATGCAACACGAGCGCCGCCCACTTCTCTACTCTTGTGTCCTGTCTGCACGCCTCACCTCTGTTTTGCATAATGAATCCTTACCAACTAGCTCAGCTTTCTGTCGTTCTAAGTCTCGATGCACTCGATTTCGTCCGCATTAGGCACTCGCCTCTTGATTACTTCGTGGCAGAAATACTCGGCATCAGGCTGTTTTTCTGCTGTGGCCTTTGTAGAAGCATGATTGTTCAAAGTGCAACAATTAAACAGATTCTTTGAGTTGCTTGTGGCTTCGCCAGTACAATTCCGGTGCGCTGGTCCGCCTGTCCAGCAATTTCCTACTGAAGGGAAACCTGCAAATAAAAACGCCGCTCCGCATGTAGAAAAATGCTCTACTGTGACGCTTCTCAAACGATTGTGATGCCCCACAAGAGCTGCCTACTCGCGTGATATTCTCAACAAGGAGATACATTCGTTTACTTACATGTGAAGGTATATGCCTGGGCACTTCGGGGCTTCGGTGGCACAGAAGGCAATGTCGACGCGCCATCGCATGTCACACCTAAACTGTACGAAACTACTACGCATCCAAAAAACAGATTCGAAACCGAAATTCGCGTCATCCTTTATTAAATGAATGCGTAGTTCGTGATTTACATAAGTCACGGACTTAGTGATCGCTTTCTGTAAACTTAATATTAACCCACCACCTTCATAAAACCTCAGGTATGCGTTTTTAGATGACAAAGCATACGGTAACTTGTACTTGTTTTCAGCTCTTTCAATAGTAGTTGCGCTGGCCACATTGACCAGTAGCAACAGGGCGGCGCCCTAGAGGTTCCCACTTTTCCGGCCCAGCTTTTCCTCTAGAGTTGTTCTACTAACTCTATGCTTCTTTCTGGTCACTTTTTTATTGCGAAGCAATACTACTTTAGGTCGCACTTCAGCCCGTTCCGTGGCGAGGTGGTGGTAGGCACCACTGACCTTTAGCGTGACCTCGCTGCGTGACGTCACACCACGTGACCTAGAGTGACGTCACACCAGCTGTGTAAAAACGGGGCCCCATCTCACGCCGTCGCGAGGCGAGGCGGTAGCCACCAACGGCACGGCCGGTCTCTAGGGGAGCGCGCGCTTTCCTTCTTACGGCCTTCGCATTCGCCGCGGAAGCAATGGGAGTTTTTCTCCAAGAGTTACGCCTTTGGCCGCCGCCAGGGGCGCGACGACCCTACTGCTAGGGACTGCTCTCTGCCCGCCTGCTTCTGCGGCGGCGGGCGGTGATCGCCTGGTTTCGTGCTGTTTTTCCGCTGCTTCTTGTTCAACGATTCACCGAAACGAAAGAAAACAAAAAGCAAATGATTTATCTACATGTCAGCCAATAAGTTCACACGTGAACGGAGTTTTCATAGAAAAATTCGAACCATAGAAACATCAAAGGTCCAATCACTCTCGTTCCTGAAAGGTATGACAGGGAAATGGCAGATGTTGCGGTCTGAAATGCCGAAGGTCGTATTTCGGTCAATTTCTTACATGTCTCATAGTCCATGCCGAAGTTAAGTGCTGGTAGAGAAGTTAGTTAATGCGAAGGTTAACGGAATGTTTTATGGTTTATGGGGGTTTAATGTCCCAAAGCGACTCGGGCTATGACGGACGCCAATGTGAAGGGCTCTGGAAATTTAGACCACCTGGCGTATCGTCTCCTGACTCGGCTACCTGACGACGCCATTGTCGCCGCTGCTTCCGCGAACGGCATTCCTCGCAGCTGCGTGTCGAATTATGTCTCGAATTCCGACTCATCCGCCTTTACGTTGGTTTTCTAAGAATCCTCCCAAGGTCCGAATTCGCCGATCTTAACAATGTGCAGAAAACCCT
Organism: Dermacentor andersoni; assembly: GCF_023375885.2. Taxonomy (NCBI): domain Eukaryota; kingdom Metazoa; phylum Arthropoda; class Arachnida; order Ixodida; family Ixodidae; genus Dermacentor; species Dermacentor andersoni. The sequence continues at coordinate 206,073,163 of NC_092814.1, forward strand.
GCCAACTTGACTTCCCTCTTATGTGCGAAGCGCAAACGTCACTGTTGGTCTGCGCTTGCTTTTTTTTTTCCGAGCCTCGCATATTTCTCTCTTGGTCGGGGAGTGCTCTCATCGCACTGCGTGCCGGCAGGCAGCGTGGCCTTTAGTGTTGTGAGCGCTGGTGCACGTTTCTACCCGTTTCTTCCACGGATTAAGTTATTTGCTGTGCGACGGTGTTTATTGCCCGCCGTTGCTCATCCAACGCGGCGATGGTGTACTGCTGCGTACCGCTTTGCAAGTCGCAGTTGCGTAAGACTCAGGGCGTTTCTTTTCATCAATTCCCGAGGGATTCAGAACTGTTTGCAAAGTGGCTCAAAAACATCTCCAGAGAAAATTTCGTCTTCAATGACAAGTCGGCATCGAGTGTGGTTTGCCGCCGGCATTTCCTCGCGAGTGACTACGTTTCAGGGTGCCGCATCAGAAAACTTTTGCCTGGTACTGTGCCAACCGTGTTCGATGAGTACCCGTGCTACCTGGAGCCCAGTGTGAAAAAGTCTCGCAAGAAGCCCGCAGACAGAACCTGTGTACCTGGTCTAAAGCCGCATAAGCGCAAAGCGGAATCGCAAGAAAGCACGGACATTTCCGAGCTGCCAGATGACTATTCTGCTAAGAATCCTAGCATCTCTACTCAGACTATAAATAATGAGGCAAAGTGAGCAAGCGGGTATGTATCCCTGATTGGAAGGCTTCGGAATCAGGTTGCTTACCAACGCTCAAAATGCGGCAAGATACAGCAACAGCTTGACGCCGAAATAAGAATTGTCGCCTTCTATCGTGGGAACAAAAGGCATGCGTCAGTTAAGAGAATTGTTGGCGATGCCGGAAAGGGGGACAAAAAATCCCTTTCGTGCAAAAGAAAAACGGCAGCGCTTGAGATTTCAGGAGCTATATTTTATACGCTTCGGAATTCTTAGGAATCTGTCATATAAACGCTTCAGGTCGCTTATAATTCTACACACTGGTTAAAACCCGTCAGTAGGCAAACTGAAGAGGCTGATAGATTTATTTCTCTCCAAATTTAACGGGTAGAAAGTGTTGACGTGAGTGTACCAAAGCCTCATGCGACCATGCAGTCATACTGAAGATGAGCACGCGATGGCACGCGGTAGTTATTCTGTTGTTTATAAGTCTTAGCTGTCAAATCGAAGAGGCTGATTGCGTGGTCTTTGCATAATGCATAGGGGTGAAATATCAGGACCTGACGGTTACCACTCACGCGGGACGGACTTTGAGCGGGCGCGCGTTCTCCTTCCGCGTGAACGGCGGTCGCAGCGGCGGAGCAGTGGGGCAGTGGCGACCCCACCGCGGTGCGGTGGGAGGCGGAAACAGACCCCATTGCGAAGGCCGTAAGAAGAGAAGCGCGCGCACCCCTCGAGACCGGCCGTGCCAACGGCGGCCTAACTCCCGCTCCTCTCACCAGGGGCGCTACGGTTGGTGTGACGTCACACCAGCTGTGTAAAAATGGGGCCCCATCTCCATAGAGGTTCTCACTATAACACCTAGAGGGTAATCTGGCGCCACCGTCTATGGGAGTTTCTTAAGGGGGCACCGTGCCGTCATGGGAATGACGGTATATGTGTCTGCGAGGCTCGTGTTGGCTGGTGTTGTAAGAGGCTTCGTCTAAAACGTGGATGTGGCTACGCAAATAACGCGTTCTCAAAGTAAAATCTTCATAAAATGTTTCCATTCACGCATATTACATCTTTACTCACCCACGATGTATGACCAAGCGAAGAAAAGCAAGAACAGACGACCAACTGTTTCAAAGCGAGCGCGAAGCTTGTCGTCTGTCCTCCAACTTTAGCGGCCCGCTGATACTTTTTACGTAACATGTAGTCGTACACACAATAACAAGTTCTCATAGTTAAACAAAACATGTTTTCGCGTAATAATAAAGCTAAAACAGCTTTTCACGTGCTGTTCCAGTAGAAAATGAATCATTGTGACAGACGGAACGGTACTTGCCAAGTGCGTCTTCAAGGTGTCCTGTCTCTACGAAAACGATGCCAATCCGAATCCACAATATACCGGCATTCCCATGCATACCACAGCGCAGCAGCGCCAGATTTCCCTCTAGGTAATGTAGTGAGAAACTCTATGCCCATCTCACGCCGTCGCGAGGCGAGGCGGTAGCCACCAACGGCAGCCTAACTCCCGCTCCTCTCACCAGGGGCGCTACGGTCAGAGTGGGCATATCTTACGACGCGGAGAAAATGGAGTGTTACCGCACCGTCGGCCAATCGATACTGGAAGATTTTGTAATGGGCACGCTGGTGAGGGAAATTTTTGTCGGCATACACGGATTCGACGGATAACTTCCTCTTAGATGATTCACTGTAAGCCGTAACACTAGCATAACCCAAGACTACCACCAGCCATACTACCAGCTGATCCGAGAATAACACACTATTGCTTCGCAATCACCAGGCTTAACCAAGGTAAGCCACGGCCGTTTTTTTTTTTTTTTAATCCCCTGCAGCACGCCACGTTCGCTCTCATCTTTCGCTGTGCACGTTCGCTCTGGTATACGCCGGGAACGCCGACACTCGCCGCAGGAACGCGCGCCTGAGATGCGCTCTAAAAGGACTATGAACGTGGCGAACCTGGCGTTCCTACAGAAGAGTTCCTGGGCTAGGCGAACATGCGTTGCCTCTAATGTGAGTTTCAGAAGACTAATAAAAAAAGGTTTCTTAATTGACTGTTATTCATTACAGCCTTCGGAGCTGTTTATATGGCAAATTTCGAGGCAGTCACCATGTCGGTGCGCTCCCTGCGCTCCCGGCGTGGGTGGTTTCGATATTTGCTGCATTGAGCGTTGAAATTCGATGATGAAGCTCTCGAATTAGTTGCGATATACAAGATTATTCTTAGACGTGAAAACTCTTTAAGAACGGTCAGAAGGGCTCACTTGCTAAATCCGCATGTAAGGAAAACATGTTATAGCATTAAAAGGCAAGGCGCAGAAGACCAGGACTCAAGAAGAAAAACGACTGGACCGGCACCTGTGGACCGGCGCCGTTTGTGTTCTTCTTGAGTCCTGGTCTTCTGCGCGTTGCCTTTACTAAATCAAGCATGAACCAACTAGCCCAAGCAAGAGTTTTACATGTTATAGCACTATCGCTCATACCTTTGCAACCGTACTACCCACGCACCTTACTTTGGCATCGTTGAGGAAAGATGCCATTACTCGATCATGCATGCGGTGCGTCACTAATGACGCAATCGGATCTAAATGTAACCTCGCGCGGGGCGTTCAGAGAAGTGTAGCTCGGTATAGTGACCTCTCTCAAACGCGACCATTCCTGATCGGATGGAGAGACGTGCCGCAATTTGTTCCAGAAATTTCACGATTGCTCGGCCATGCCCCCCGTACGTTCAACACGTACCGTCCAGAAACGACGTGAAGAGGCTCAGACAGCAAGGACGGCGGAACATATCCGTCTCCATAGGGAGCGCAACAGCAGGAGATTGAGGCAAGCGCGGGAGCCCCAACCATCTGCCAGTGTGGCGGGCTCGAGCGGCGCAGGGCAGTCTCGGTCGCCACCAGTAGTGAGGGGGGGAGGGTGAGATGGGGGGGGTAACTTTTTTTACCCTGAGGCCCGAACACCCTCCGCAAAACAAACGAGTCCACTGTGAATAGGGAGCGAGCGCGATTGCAAAATACACCGCTACATGCTCACTATATATATACAGGTTGTCCGAACTATCATGAACCAAGATTTTAAAATATGCCAATGCCGCGTAGCTGGACAGAACCAAGCTAAGGTTGTTTGCCGTCGCTTGGAGATAGATTATATTTTGCATTCCGCCTAATTACATAAATATACTTAATTAATTATTCAACTTATCAAATATTATATTTACATGAAAAGTGTCAATAAGTGTCACGTTACGTGATTGGTGTAACCGTGACCTATTACGATGTTGTAATGCCCTCGGAGAGCAGAGTGTTCCGACTGCGTTTAATCAATAAGCACGACGAACGCCCTCCACGCTGTATTACGACGGCTCGGACTGCTTGCCTCTATAGGAAGATGGCGCCGACCGACTTCCCTTTTGGAGAGCCACTCAACGCTGTGGATGTTAGAGAGACTTCTTGGAGTGGCTTTTCTAGCACTTGGATATAGTTCGATGTTGTTTTTTTTTGTGCGTGTTTTTTTTTTAACCGCACTTGTGCGCAACTGTTGCTTATATGGGCTCAATATTGAATGAAACAAGTTTTAATCCTTAGAAACAAACACACTGTGATATGCGGCTGCTAATGCCTTGTTTTAGATCACTTTTATTTATCTTGTTCTTTTCGGTTTTCTTTTTTTTTTTTGCAATTCGTCGCGTGGAACCTCACGTGCATGCTCGCGCAAGCGAACGCAGTTGGCGCGCAGCGAAGCATGGGCGGAACGCGAGGAGCGTTAACTTTTCTTGACCGAACTTCCTGCGTAGCTTCCACAGCGTTGACTGCTATGTATGGAATGGACTATAAGTATATAACATCCTTGACGTGCACTAACCTGCCCCCTTCCCTCCCCCCTCCTAGCGCGAGCATATTGCTCCCCCTCCCCTTGCGAACTTGAGAAGACGGCACGAACCCTTTTGCCTTCCCCCTTGCACGCGCGAGAAGAGCCCACGGCATCAAGCCACCATCCTTCTCGGCTCACCCTCGCATATTGGGGGCGCCTCCCTTGCGTAGTATGAGGGATCACGCGGCGCGCTCCTCATGGGTTTCGCTTACGGCGCTCAATAAAAACACCACGAGGCAGCCCTCCTGGACATTTATGTAAGTACTCTCAACACGAGGGAAGTTTTTGACTCGATATAATAATCTTGCGCAAACTGAAAGCACAGAATCATTTACAGACGCTATCTCTTTACCGAATACGTACAGTGAACGCCATTTACTCTCCCGAACCGGCTTCTTGTGTGAAAGGTAGGCAAACGCTGAGAGTAAACTATGTGAAATATGTTCTCATAGTGGGTTGTCTGTATAACCAAATCGAGCATAACAGTATGAAGCCTCAATGCAGCGATCGCGCGGGTTCGCAGCGACCGACTGCGCGTCTGCATGCATGTCCGCGCACAATGTTTTGCTTTCGCTGTGAGCGCGTTTTCGCACCGTGCCGTGAGCTTATAGGCCGCAGCATATGAGCATTTGACAGTACACAAGCAACCATTGTTGCGTGGACGCTATCAGAACTGTTCAAAAATAATTTCGTTATGGCGATTTCGACGCCTACGGCGACTGATGTGCCGTCCCGACGATTCAATCTTTTTTGTCTTCTAAATTCTTGGACATTTCGATATTATTTCTCAAGTTGCGTGGCACTGTATCTTTATCGGTCTTCTCAACGTGCGATTTCCCTCTGCTTCTTTTTCGTGATTGCATTAATTCATAACACAAACATGACCATATGCTATACCTTCTTTTTAATGTGCGTCTTACCGCCCCCTTTCCGTTCCAGTGAACTTGCCAGTATCTAGCATCAACAAATTCATAGACCAAACCGTCATGACATAAGCCGGGTAGCGGGCGCGGGCGAGCGTCTCAGTGTGCGTTTTCTGCTACTCACCAAACATCGCAGTCCCGGTGCCGCAGCAGAAATCTTCCTCGCGTCTGTGCTTGCTGCATACCCGAGTTGTAGCCGATGGCTGTCTGCCGGTTCTAAGTTTCGCCAGCCAAGCTTCCCGCAGCTCCTTGCCCTGCGGCTACGTGTATTGAATAAGGCTGACACCGGGCCCCGTTGCGTACGTCCGGCACTGCGGCACCGAGCGGTAGCCTACCATGCTGCACGCCTCCAAAGGCAGCCACTACCTATTATAATGATGTCAAATGTTGTCAAGCAGACACCCAAGGCGGGAAAGCCTCCCCACTTAATCAGAACCGCAGCGGAGGTGGGACTTCAAACTTTCATTTTCAACTTGCTTCGGCGCGAAGCCAACGCGGCCTGTGTGTCCACGTGATCCCTCATGCCACGTCACGCCGACGGTGACGCCAGCTTTTCCAGTGGTGGAGCTCGCCTCCAATTCCTCGTGCCTGCAGCATACGCCGCGCGGTTGCGGTGTGATCGCACTTGGCATTGGACTTCATAACCCATTTCGCGGAGTACTTTGCTCTAGACAAACGAGATAGCGCTACCGGCGGCGCGCCGTGCGTTGCTCAGGCGAAAGCGTGCAAAAGCGCACGAATGTGAAACCATTAGCGCTTCTACCCTGCTACTGTGCGATCACCTATCGGAAATGCGACTGGGTGATCGCTCACGCACTGTCCTTCATTCGTGCTGCAAAATGTGGAACGGAATAGGGAAGACCTGTGCAGAAGTTGGTTGCAAGAATAGTGACTGGCATATAGAAGAATGGAATGAATCTGTGTGACCAAGTCCACGGACCGCTGCTACACAAGGACTGCCTGTGTTGCCAGCCCTTCGGGATTCACAACTGTTCTCGAGGATATAAAAAAAATTGCTCATCCGCTAGCGTTGTATCGCTAACCTCCAGAGACAGGACTTCAATTCCGTAACTTCGGCAAGAGTGCGTACTGTTCATTACACAGTGAAAAGGAGTAGCCCCGTTTCCTGGCATAGTAGGTTTCTCACACGTTATCTGCACACATCCACCCCAACATACACTCAAGCTTATGCCCACTCCATTGCTCACGTATAAAGACTAAGTGAAAAGAATCAATGCGCTGAAGCGTGGGTGACTACACCGACTGCACATGAATGTTCGAAGCTGAGCGTTTCGTAACGGTACACAGAATAAGCGAGTAACTAGCGATAATACGTCTTTACATCAAGCCATCATGAAGTACAGGAAATCTACGTTCCAAGCCGGGAAGAAGAAATCTACTGCAACTGATTACACCCGCGAGTGATTAGGCAGAAAATAAAGAATCAGATAGCTACTGCACCGAGGAACGTTGCTAAGTCAGAAACATAAGCCGCTGTTTCAAAGTGATTGGCATACAAAAAAAATGAAGAACAAAAGACACTGTAAGGCTGATTTAATTCAGAAGCGAAAAGTTCCACTTCTGACTTTCATCAAAACCGTAGAAGCTTTAGTGGCCCTTTTTTGAAAACCGATGTCTTTGTTTCGTCGTTGCAATCAGGGTGTAGAACCGAACCCGAACCAAAAATCGTACCCGAACCGCAATTTTGGGCGAAACTGAACCTGAACCCGAAACGATATTTTTGGAACGTGCGTGAATCTGAACCGAACCTGAACCCAAAAAATAAAATAAGAGTTGACAGTCACTTTAGCATGCACTAAAGAGGATGAGAGCGAAAGCGTGCGTGCTCACGAGACGTTCATTAAATTACTTGACATTCTCATCCGAATGCGTTATAACTTCCTGTTACTTTTCTTCTCCCACCAAAGGTCGTGGGCTCGTGGGCCTTAATTAACTATATCTTAATTAACTGTGCCTTGGTGTTGCGCGGCTAAGCTCAAGATCACGGGATCAAATCCCGGCCGCGGCGGCCGCATTTCGATTAGCGAAATGCGAAATGTCCATTGCGTTGGGGGCACGTTAAAGATCTCCCGGTGGTAAAATTTAATCCGGAGTCCTCCACTACGGCGTGCCTCATGATCAAATCGTGGCTCTGGCACGTAAAACTCCAAAATTCAATTTCAAATAATGAACTGTGCCTTGACTAACTTCGCCCTAATTAACGCCAAAGGTCGTGGGTTCGACTCCCACCCATGGTCGTGAGTTCGACCATCAATGGTGGCACCATCAATTTTAGTGCCATTCAATTTTGGTCCCACCAAAGGTCGAGAGTTCGACTCCCACCGAAGGTCGTGAGTTCAGGTGCCTTAATTACTTTTGCCCTAATTACAACCAAAGGTCGTGGGTTCGACTCCCACCAAAGGTGGTGGGTTCGAGTGCCTCAATTAACTTCGCCTTAATTAACACCAAAGGTCATGGGTTCGACTCACACAAATGGCCGTATGCTCGACCATCAATGGTGGCACCATCAATTTAGGTGCCATTGAATTTTGGTCCCACCAAAGGTAGTTGGTTCGACTCCCACCAAAGATCGTGGGTTCGAGTGTCTTATAATTAAATATATCTTAATTAACTTCGCCTTAACACCAAATGTCGTGGGTTCGACTCCCACTAATGGTCGTGGGTTCGACCATCAAGGGCGGCGCCATCAATTTAGGTGCCAATTAATTTTGGTCCCATCAAAGGTCGTGGATTCGACTCCCACCAATATTCGTGGATGCACCATCAATTTTGGTGCAATAACGACAGATGGTCAATTTTTTGGATGACGCCAGACAACGGATTTTTCCACCCATGGGGCACTTAATAGGCTTTCGCCTTAATAACGGCTACCGGTTCGGGCACGAAACGGTTCAAGCATATAAGGCGACAACGGGTGTTCAATAGTTTGCACCATTTATCGAATAACTATACGTCTATGAGTGCAACCACTGGCCGATTGTTAGGACTCGCAAGTTGCGTTTTGTGCGAGAATGGGGATAGACGATGGGCATGTGCTGGTGACTGTACATACGGTCCCCTGCTCCAACCAATTGTGGACTTCACTCACAACAGGATCCTCTGGAGAGACAGGGGCGAGAGGAGAGAACGCAAATGCGTTAGCTATAAACTGCGTATTTTGATCCGGTTCTTAGCGTTATAATGAGGGATGAGAGGGCATAAATTGAGGCGAGTTGAAAACGCCGGAGCGCGCCAATGCGCGCGCACGCGCGTTAGTGTGAATAATTTTTCTTTCTTTTTTTTTACGTAGCAGCGCTCTTGTATCATTGTGCATGAATGGCACCTCATGCCAGTGTTCTGCAGGACTTTTTGGTGCTTGCCCGTATAGATTATCCAGCCATCAGGCCAGCACAAAGACCCAGTCCTTGGCGGTCGAGGAGAGGCACTATATCCAGTGTTCCTTTTTTTTTTTTTTTGTCCAGAAGATTTTTAAAATTGCCTGCAGCAGATAGCACAGTTCTAACCCTTGATCTAAATTACTCGGTGGTGCAGTGGCGTAGCCCGGGGGGTGGGAGAGGGGATGGGGCTACTGGGATTCAGCACCCCCCTCCCCGAAATTTTTCCGGCCGGCACCCTGCTCCCTTTTATGCCTGGTACGTCGCCCATGTATGAACAAAGGCGCATATCCTTCAAACGCACGCCCCAGACAAGTTCAGGATGGTACACACCTTCAGACAGACCAAGGGCCTGCTCAAGGTAATAGTTGTGTTGTGCACCAAGTATGGTAACCTTTGCCCCTCCCCCCCCCCCCCCCCCTTCTCCGAAAAGAAGTTCGGGCTACGCCCCTGCGATGAGACGGCTATCACTTCTACGAGAAATCAAAATGCGTAATTAAATAATCAACATAATTACCCTAACTAATTCTTTATTTCATAATTTTATGGCACATATTTAAGTCTACGAATTATAGCCGGTGATTTCGTAAGGCGTATATACTTGGAACGAATTCTCTGGACTGCACTAGTTTCGAAATAATAATTTTCAAAGTGTCCGACGAAATACGTTGATGTTCCAGTTACTTTTGTGCTTCAGTGCCTAAAACAGCGTTTTCTTAAAAGAAGTAACTGTGCGTGTGTGCGTCCCCTGAAAGAAAATGAAGGTAGTAGAATGATCTTTTGTGCAATTTCTAGTGACTCCTCATAATTAGAGAATAATTAAATCTCGATGTAGTGCACAGTCAAACACGTCGCGTATTTTCACAAACTAAATCACCGCTTGATGTCAAGCGTGGAAGTTAATTATTGGTTGCTATCATTATGAGGAAGGAAAACCTGATGCTTCACCATTGTCGACGTAACGCTGTACGTCGAGCGTCCTGTCAAACTTGGCAGTACCTTCAGTGAAGAGGTTATATGTGGGAATACTTCGTAGTCTGAAGATAAATGAAGCCAGACAGATTAAGACCCGCAGCTCAATCTCCGTGAATTCTTCGTAAAACTACAACATAGATCCGGAGGAAACAGGTCACATAGGCATCGTGTGTACGAGGTGACTCATGGATTTAATTCCGCGAGGTTGCTTTTAAACGCAGAAGAAAAAGATCTACGGAAAATGTAGCGTGTCGCATATTAACTAAACTAATTTTGTATAATTAGAAAGTTTATTAGTAAGTCTGCAATATTTAATTAATACAAGAGAACGCAGAGAACAGTGCAGATTTCTTCACGTGGATGCTAAGACACAATTCGTTTCACCTGATACGGAACAGTTCGCTTTCTTTCTTTCTCTATCTGTTTATCTATTTTCCTTTATCTTTCTTTTCTTTTTTGATGCATCTTATCGAGGACATCATGTGTCTGATAGACGAGCACACACACAGCGCATTCGGCTGCGATTTCAAAAGTAACTTCTGCCAAATCATCTGCATCAGATGGGTTCGTACGTGTCTGAAGAAACAATAAAATGAGTGCTGTCAAAACCATTTGAAAGTCTCCCATGATGGCTTTACTCTACACGTCAGGAAAAGGGTTGTACGTGGTTCTCCGCAAGAGTTAGCCCCCTCTTACAACCAAATCTCAAGCAACACATAATTTTCGCTTCCTCGAGATTCAGTCAATACGTAGTGTTCACCAACAGGCCGATGCATTGAAGAATTAGAACAACGCTGCTCCTAACTTGCGTATTCGAGAGTATCTCCATGATCGGTCCAAATAAAGCCGACCTCTCCCCCCCCCCCCCCTGCCCCCTAGCTTGACAGATGTTCGCAGATTTATATAAAACCAGTGCAACATAACATCTTCGACTGTAATAAGCAAACACCGTTCCGCCTGAATGTCTCAGCTAGCAAAACTGAAACCCTAGATAAACTGTTATCCCGTAATAACATCATCGTTAAGCCTGCTGACAAAGGTGGTGCCATTACATCATCGCAGAAGCCCATATATGGGCAGCTTGCAGATACATTTGACAGAGCCATTCGATAATACGGTTTACAAACTTGAAGCGCACGTTGCTTAAACTATATTACTCGCCACCATTAATTACTGACATAGTAGGAGGTTTTGGTGTCAAACACGATGGGGCGCTTCTTTGCACCAACCCGCCGTGTTTGCATAGTGGCTTTTTTGGCACCGCGAAGCAGTGGACACGTTCATCCCAGACGAATCTTGTTCTCATCGATTCCACGCCAATCCTACGTGTTTCGATTATCGTTAAAAAGAAATCATGTGAAATGAACCCCAAAGAAGCATCTCACAGACCTAGAAATTCTCAATATATACGTATTGAAAATTTATCATTCCTATCATCACCAAGCAGTGAGTGCTCTGACGCCATCGGATGCGATAGATAGCAGAAGCCGCGCTCTGTTCAGTGCTTAAAGCCAAGGGGGCTCAGAGGGGCCCGGCTTCCCCTCCATTTTTTAAGCAGACTGGGCACCCTTTCCGCAGGTCAACTGCAGCACTGCGGCATCAGTTGGGCAAGCGATGGAGGTGATTTTATTACCAGTAGCGCTTTGTGCGGGGCAATTGTAACTCTCAAATTTTTCGATTAATGATTTAATTGCCATTAATGGGTTTATGCGGCATGAGAAAAAACAGGAAAACAGGTACTGTCGTACTGCTGCCTGCATTTTCCCGAGGATGCACGCACATGCATGCACATGACGGTCACCAACCCTTTTTCGACTAAGATTCTTGGCACAGCACACGTGAGCCACCTGAGCGTGAAGCTACCCACTCGGGAACTAATGAAGGCTCACCTTGGTTTCTTTAAGTTACCAGTTAATTTTCTTTCGTTTAGTTATGCATTATTAGTGCTATGTTATACCAACGACGCATGCATTTTGCCCACTTCTGCAGGTAAGTAGGTGTGACACCGTAAAATATATTGATGTAGTGCCTGATGTTGTCAATGAAGCAAGACAACTAATGTTCTGTGTTGCAGCTATAGACTTGCTTGCTCTGAGAACACATGTCTTTAATCCTTTACCTCCCAAATTATTCTTCAAAAAGAAAGAAAAGCGTTTAAAATGCCAATTTTTCGAGTGCTTGATTGAATCGGCACATTAAATAAATGCCGGAAATACACTCGGAATAAAATATTTATTTGTAGAACACCCATAAAAATTTGCTTAATTCTAGATTAAGTTGGCTTCACTA